>NW_027149875.1:0-300000 GCF_031143425.1 Pleurodeles waltl | reverse complement strand
CCCCAAGTCTCCCGATAAAAATTATACCTCACTTGTGCGGGTAGGCCTAGCGCCCGCGACAGGAAACGCCCCAAAGCGCAATGTGGACACATCCAAAATTTTGGAAGAAAACAGAGGTGTTTTTTGCGAAGTGCCTACCTGTAGATTTTGGCCTCTAGCTCAGCCGGCACCTAGGGAAACCTACCAAACCTGTGCATTTCTGAAAACTAGAGACCTAGGGGAATCCAAGGAGGGGTGACTTGCGGGGCTCGGACCAGGTTCTGTTACCCAGAATCCTTTGCAAACCTCAATATTTGGCTAAAAAAACACATGTTCCTCACGTTTCTGTGGCAGAAAGTTCTGGAATCTGAGAGGAGCCACAAATCTCCTTCCATCCAGCGTTCCCCCAAGTCTCCCGATAAAAATGATACCTCACTTGTGTGGGTAGGCCTAGCGCACGCGACAGGAAACGCCCCAAAGCGCAACGTGGACACATCCAAAATTTTGGAAGAAAACAGAGGTGTTTTTTGCGAAGTGCCTACCTGTAGATTTTGGCCTCTAGCTCAGCCGGCACCTAGGGAAACCCACCAAACCTGTGCATTTCTGAAAACTAGAGACCTAGGGGAATCCAAGGAGGGGTGACTTGCGGGGCTCGGACCAGGTTCTGTTACCCAGAATCCTTTGCAAACCTCAAAATTTTGCTAAAAAAACACATGTTCCTCACATTTCTGTGGCAGAAAGTTCTGGAATCTGAGACGAGCCACAAATCTCCTTCCACCCAGCGTTCCCCCAAGTCTCCCGATAAAAATTACACCTCACTTGTGTGGGTAGGCCTAGCGCCCGTGACAGGAAACGCCCCAAAGCGCAATGTGGACACATCCAAAATTTTGGAAGAAAACAGAGGTGTTTTTTGCGAAGTGCCTACCTGTAGATTTTGGCCTCTAGCTCAGCCGGCACCTAGGGAAACCTACCAAACCTGTGCATTTCTGAAAACTAGAGACCTAGGGGAATCCAAGGAGGGGTGACTTGCGGGGCTCGGACCAGGTTCTGTTACCCAGAATCCTTTGCAAACCTCAAAATTTGGCTAAAAAAACACTTGTTCCTCACATTTCTGTGGCAGAAAGTTCTGGAATCTGAGAGGATCCACAAATTTCCTTCCACCCAGCGTTCCCCCAAGTCTCCCGATAAAAATGATACCTCACTTGTGTGGGTAGGCCTAGCGCCCGCGACAGGAAACGCCCCACAGAGGAACATGGACACATCCAAAATTTTGGAAGAAAACAGAGGTGTTTTTTGTGAAGTGCCTACCTGTAGATTTTGGCCTCTAGCTCAGCCGGCACCTAGGGAAACCTACTAAACCTGTGCATTTCTGAAAACTAGAGACCTAGGGGAATCCAAGGAGGGGTGACTTGCGGGGCTCGGACCAGGTTCTGTTACCCAGAATCCTTTGCAAACCTCAATATTTGGCTAAAAAAACACATGTTCCTCACATTTCTGTGGCAGAAAGTTCTGGAATCTGAGAGGAGCCCCAAATCTCCTTCCACCCAGCGTTCCCCCAAGTCTCCCGATAAAAATGATACCTCACTTGTGTGGGTAGGCCTAGCGCCCGCGACAGGAAACGCCCCAAAGCGCAACGTGGACACATCCAAAATTTTGAAAGAAAACAGAGGTGTTTTTTGCGAAGTGCCCACCTGTAGATTTTGGCCTCTAGCTCAGCCGGCACCTAGGGAAACCTACTAAACCTGTGCATTTCTGAAAACTAGAGACCTAGGGGAATCCAAGGAGGGGTGACTTGCGGGGCTCGGACCAGGTTCTGTTACCCAGAATCCTTTGCAAACCTCAAAATTTGGCTAAAAAAACACATGTTCCTCACATTTCTGTGGCAGAAAGTTCTGGAATCTGAGAGGAGCCACAAATCTCCTTCCACCCAGCGTTCCCCCAAGTCTCCCGATAAAAATGATACCTCACTTGTGTGGGTAGGCCTAGCGCCCGCGACAGGAAACGCCCCAAAGCGCAACGTGGACACATCCAAAATTTTGGAAGAAAACAGAGGTGTTTTTTGCGAAGTGCCTACCTGTAGATTTTGGCCTCTAGCTCAGCCGGCAAATAGGGAAACCTACTAAACCTGTGCATTTCTGAAAACTAGAGACCTAGGGGAATCCAAGGAGGGGTGACTTGCGGGGCTCGGACCAGGTTCTGTTACCCAGAATCCTTTGCAAACCTCAAAATTTGGCTAAAAAAACACATGTTCCTCACATTTCTGTGGCAGAAAGTTCTGGAATCTGAGAGGAGCCACAAATTTCCTTCCACCCAGCGTTCCCCCAAGTCTCCCGATAAAAATGATACCTCACTTGTGTGGGTAGGCCTAGCGCCCGCGACAGGAAACGCCCCAAAGCGCAACGTGAACACATCCAAAATTTTGGAAGAAAACAGAGCTGTTTTTTGCAAAGTGCCTACCTGTAGATTTTGGCCTCTAGCTCAGCCGGCACCTAGGGAAACCTACCAAACCTGTGCATTTCTGAAAACTAGAGACCTAGTGAAATACAAGGAGGGGTGATTTGCGGCGCTCGGACCAGGTTCTGTTACCCAGAATCCTTTGCAAACCTCAAAATTTGGCTAAAAAAACACATGTTCCTCACATTTCTGTGGCAGAAAGTTCTGGAATCTGAGAGGAGCCACAAATTTCCTTCCACCCAGCGTTCCCCCAAGTCTCCCGATACAAATGATACCTCACTTGTGTGGGTAGGCCTAGCGCCCGCGACAGAAATCGCCCCAAAGCGCAACGTGGACACATCCAAAAATTTGGACGAAAACAGAGGTGTTTTTTGCGAAGTGCCTACCTGTAGATTTTGGCCTCTAGCTCAGCCGGCACCTAGGGAAACCTACTAAACCTGTGCATTTCTGAAAACTAGAGACCTAGGGGAATCCAAGGACGGGTGACTTGCGGGGCTCGGACCAGGTTCTGTTACCCAGAATCCTTTGCAAACCTCAAAATTTGGCTAAAAATACACATGTTCCTCACATTTCTGTGGCAGAAAGTTCTGGAATCTGAGAGGAGCCACAAATTTCCTTCCACCCAGCGTTCCCCCAAGTCTCCCGATAAAAATGATACCTCACTTGTGTGGGTAGGCATAGCGCCCGCGACAGGAAACGCCCCAAAGCGCAATGTGGACACATCTAAAATTTTGGAAGAAAACAGAGGTGTTTTTTGTGAAGTGCCTACCTGTAGATTTTGGCCTCTAGCTCAGCCGGCACCTAGGGAAACCTACCAAAACTGTGCATTTCTGAAAACTAGAGACCTAGGGGAATCCAAGGAGGGGTGACTTGCGGGGCTCGGACCAGGTTCTGTTACTCAGAATCCTTTGCAAACCTCAATATTTGGCTAGAAAAACACATGTTCCTCACATTTCTGTGGCAGAAAGTTCTAGAATCTGAGAGGAGCCACAAATTTCCTTCCACCCAGCGTTCCCCCAAGTCTCCCGATAAAAATGATACCCCACTTGTGTGGGTAGGCCTAGCGCCCGCGACAGGAAACGCCCCAAAGCGCAACGTGGACACATCCAAAATTTTGGAAGAAAACGGAGGTGTTTTTTGCGAAGTGCCTACCTGTAGATTTTGGCCTCTAGCTCAGCCGGCACCTAGGGAAACCTACCAAACCTGTTCATTTCTGAAAACTAGAGAACTAGGGGAATCCAAGGAGGGGTGACTTGCGGGGCTCGGACCAGGTTCTGTTACCCAGAATCCTTTGCAAACCTCAAAATTTGGCTAAAAAAACACATTTTCCTCACATTTCTGTGGCAGAAAGTTCCGGAATCTGAGAGGAGCCACAAATTTCCTTTCACCCAGCGTTCCCCCAAGTCTCCCGATAAAAATGATACCTCACTTGTGTGGGTAGGCCTAGCGCCCGCTACAGGAAATGCCCCAAAGCGCAACGTGGACACATCCAAAATTTTGGAAGAAAACAGAGGTTTTTTTTGCGAAGTGCCTACCTGTAGATTTTGGCCTCTAGCTCAGCCGGCACCTAGGGAAACCTACCAAAACTGTGCATTTCTGAAAACTAGAGACCTAGGGGAATCCAAGGAGGGGTGACTTGCGGGGCTCGGACCAGGTTCTGTTACCCAGAATCCTTTGCAAACCTCAAAATTTGGCTAAAAAAACACATGTTCCTCACATTTCTGTGGCAGAAAGTTCTGGAATCTGAGAGGAGCCACAAATTTCCTTCCACCCAGCGTTCCCCCAAGTCTCCCGATAAAAATTATACCTCACTTGTGTGGGTAGGCCTAGCGCCCGCGACAGGAAACGCCCCAAAGCGCAACGTGAACACATCCAAAATTTTGGAAGAAAACAGAGGTGTTTTTTGCAAAGTGCCTACCTGTAGATTTTGGCCTCTAGCTCAGCCGGCACCTAGGGAAACCTACCAAACCTGTGCATTTCTGAAAACTAGAGAGCTGGGGAAATCCAAGGAGGGGTGACTTGCGGGGCTCGGACCAGGTTCTGTTACCCAGAATCCTTTGCAAACCTCAATATTTGGCTAAAAAAACACATGTTCCTCACATTTCTGTGGCAGAAAGTTCTGGAATCTGAGAGGAGCCACAAATCTCCTTCCATCCAGCGTTCCCCCAAGTCTCCCGATAAAAATGATACCTCACTTGTGTGGGTAGGCCTAGCGCCCGCGACAGGAAACGCCCCAAAGCGCAACGTGGACACATCCAAAATTTTGGAAGAAAACAGAGGTGTTTTTTGCGAAGTGCCTACCTGTAGATTTTGGCCTCTAGCTCAGCCGGCACCTAGGGAAACCCACCAAACCTGTGCATTTCTGAAAACTAGAGACCTAGGGGAATCCAAGGAGGGGTGACTTGCGGGGCTCGGACCAGGTTCTGTTACCCAGAATCCTTTGCAAACCTCAAAATGTTGCTAAAAAAACACATGTTCCTCACATTTATGTGGCAGAAAGTTCTGGAATCTGAGACGAGCCACAAATCTCCTTCCACCCAGCGTTCCCCCAAGTCTCCCGATAAAAATTATACCTCACTTGTGTGGGTAGGCCTAGCGCCCGCGACAGGAAACGCCCCAAAGCGCAATGTGGACACATCCAAAATTTTGGAAGAAAACAGAGGTGTTTTTTGCGAAGTGCCTACCTGTAGATTTTGGCCTCTAGCTCAGCCGGCACCTAGGGAAACCTACCAAACCTGTGCATTTCTGAAAACTAGAGACCTAGGGGAATCCAAGGAGGGGTGACTTGCGGGGCTCGGACCAGGTTCTGTTACCCAGAATCCTTTGCAAACCTCAAAATTTGGCTAAAAAAACACTTGTTCCTCACATTTCTGTGGCAGAAAGTTCTGGAATCTGAGAGGATCCACAAATTTCCTTCCACCCAGCGTTCCCCCAAGTCTCCCGATAAAAATGATACATCACTTGTGTGGGTAGGCCTAGCGCCCGTGACAGGAAACGCCCCAAAGAGGAACATGGACACATCCAAAATTTTGGAAGAAAACAGAGGTGTTTTTTGTGAAGTGCCTACCTGTAGATTTTGGCCTCTAGCTCAGCCGGCACCTAGGGAAACCTACTAAACCTGTGCATTTCTGAAAACTAGAGACCTAGGGGAATCCAAGGAGGGGTGACTTGCGGGGCTCGGACCAGGTTCTGTTACCCAGAATCCTTTGCAAACCTCAATATTTGGCTAAAAAAACACATGTTCCTCACATTTCTGTGGCAGAAAGTTCTGGAATCTGAGAGGAGCCACAAATTTCCTTCCCCCCAGCGTTCCCCCAAGTCTCCCGATAAAAATGATACCTCACTTGTGTGGGTAGGCCTAGCGCCCGCGACAGGAAACGCCCCAAAGCGCAACGTGGACACATCCAAAATTTTGGAAGAAAACAGAGGTGTTTTTTGCGAAGTGCCTACCTGTAGATTTTGGCCTCTAGCTCAGCCGGCACCTAGGGAAACCTACCAAACCTGTGCATTTCTGAAAACTAGAGACCTAGGGGAATCCAAGGAGGGGTGACTTGCGGGGCTCGGACCAGGTTCTGTTACCCAGAATCCTTTGCAAACCTCAAAATTTTGCTAAAAAAACACATGTTCCTCACATTTCTGTGGCAGAAAGTTCTGGAATCTGAGACGAGCCTCAAATCTCCTTCCACCCAGCGTTCCCCCAAGTCTCCCGATAAAAATTATACCTCACTTGTGTGGGTAGGCCTAGCGCCCGTGACAGGAAACGCCCCAAAGCGCAATGTGGACACATCCAAAATTTTGGAAGAAAACAGAGGTGTTTTTTGCGAAGTGCCTACCTGTAGATTTTGGCCTCTAGCTCAGCCGGCACCTAGGGAAACCTACCAAACCTGTGCATTTCTGAAAACTAGAGACCTAGGGGAATCCAAGGAGGGGTGACTTGCGGTGCTCGGACCAGGTTCTGTTACCCAGAATCCTTTGCAAACCTCAAAATTTGGCTAAAAAAACACTTGTTCCTCACATTTCTGTGGCAGAAAGTTCTGGAATCTGAGAGGATCCACAAATTTCCTTCCACCCAGCGTTCCCCCAAGTCTCCCGATAAAAATGATACCTCACTTGTGTGGGTAGGCCTAGCGCCCGCGACAGGAAACGCCCCACAGAGGAACATGGACACATCCAAAATTTTGGAAGAAAACAGAGGTGTTTTTTGTGAAGTGCCTACCTGTAGATTTTGGCCTCTAGCTCAGCCGGCACCTAGGGAAACCTACTAAACCTGTGCATTTCTGAAAACTAGAGACCTAGGGGAATCCAAGGAGGGGTGACTTGCGGGGCTCGGACCAGGTTCTGTTACCCAGAATCCTTTGCAAACCTCAAAATTTGGCTAAAAAAACACATGTTCCTCACATTTCTGTGGCAGAAAGTTCTGGAATCTGAGAGGAGCCACAAATTTCCTTCCACCCAGCGTTCCCCCAAGTCTCCCGATAAAAATGATACCTCACTTGTGTGGGTAGGCCTAGCGCCCGCGACAGGAAACGCCCCAAAGCGCAACGTGAACACATCCAAAATTTTGGAAGAAAACAGAGCTGTTTTTTGCAAAGTGCCTACCTGTAGATTTTGGCCTCTAGCTCAGCCGGCACCTAGGGAAACCTACCAAACCTGTGCATTTCTGAAAACTAGAGACCTAGTGAAATCCAAGGAGGGGTGATTTGCGGCGCTCGGACCAGGTTCTGTTACCCAGAATCCTTTGCAAACCTCAAAATTTGGCTAAAAAAACACATGTTCCTCACATTTCTGTGGCAGAAAGTTCTGGAATCTGAGAGGAGCCACAAATTTCCTTCCACCCAGCGTTCCCCCAAGTCTCCCGATACAAATGATACCTCACTTGTGTGGGTAGGCCTAGCGCCCGCGACAGGAAACGCCCCAAAGCGCAACGTGGACACATCCAAAATTTTGGAAGAAAACAGAGGTGTTTTTTGCGAAGTGCCTACCTGTAGATTTTGGCCTCTAGCTCAGCCGGCACCTAGGGAAACCTACCAAACCTGTGCATTTCTGAAAACTAGAGACCTAGGGGAATCCAAGGAGGGGTGACTTGCGGTGCTCGGACCAGGTTCTGTTACCCAGAATCCTTTGCAAACCTCAAAATTTGGCTAAAAAAACACTTGTTCCTCACATTTCTGTGGCAGAAAGTTCTGGAATCTGAGAGGATCCACAAATTTCCTTCCACCCAGCGTTCCCCCAAGTCTCCCGATAAAAATGATACCTCACTTGTGTGGGTAGGCCTAGCGCCCGCGACAGGAAACGCCCCACAGAGGAACATGGACACATCCAAAATTTTGGAAGAAAACAGAGGTGTTTTTTGTGAAGTGCCTACCTGTAGATTTTGGCCTCTAGCTCAGCCGGCACCTAGGGAAACCTACTAAACCTGTGCATTTCTGAAAACTAGAGACCTAGGGGAATCCAAGGAGGGGTGACTTGCGGGGCTCGGACCAGGTTCTGTTACCCAGAATCCTATGCAAACCTCAATATTTGGCTAAAAAAACCACATGTTCCTCACATTTCTGTGGCAGAAAGTTCTGGAATCTGAGAGGAGCCACAAATTTCCTTCCACCCAGCGTTCCCCCAAGTCTCCCGATAAAAATGATACCTCACTTGTGTGGGTAGGCCTAGCGCCCGCGACAGGAAACGCCCCACAGAGGAACATGGACACATCCAAAATTTTGGAAGAAAACAGAGCTGTTTTTTGCAAAGTGCCTACCTGTAGATTTTGGCCTCTAGCTCAGCCGGCACCTAGGGAAACCTACCAAACCTGTGCATTTCTGAAAACTAGAGACCTAGTGAAATCCAAGGAGGGGTGATTTGCGGCGCTCGGACCAGGTTCTGTTACCCAGAATCCTTTGCAAACCTCAAAATTTGGCTAAAAAAACACATGTTCCTCACATTTCTGTGGCAGAAAGTTCTGGAATCTGAGAGGAGCCACAAATTTCCTTCCACCCAGCGTTCCCCCAAGTCTCCCGATACAAATGATACCTCACTTGTGTGGGTAGGCCTAGCGCTCGCGACAGAAAACGCCCCAAAGCGCAACGTGGACACATCCAAAAATTTGGACGAAAACAGAGGTGTTTTTTGCGAAGTGCCTACCTGTAGATTTTGGCCTCTAGCTCAGCCGGCACCTAGGGAAACCTACTAAACCTGTGCATTTCTGAAAACTAGAGACCTAGGGGAATCCAAGGACGGGTGACTTGCGGGGCTCGGACCAGGTTCTGTTACCCAGAATCCTTTGCAAACCTCAAAATTTGGCTAAAAAAACACATGTTCCTCACATTTCTGTGGCAGAAAGTTCTGGAATCTGAGAGGAGCCACAAATTTCCTTCCACCCAGCGTTCCCCCAAGTCTCCCGATAAAAATGATACCTCACTTGTGTGGGTAGGCCTAGCGCCCGCGACAGGAAACGCCCCAAAGCGCAACGTGGACACATCCAAAATTTTGGAAGAAAACAGAGGTGTTTTTTGCGAAGTGCCTACCTGTAGATTTTGGCCTCTAGCTCAGCCGGCACCTAGGGAAACCTACCAAACCTGTTCATTTCTGAAAACTAGAGAACTAGGGGAATCCAAGGAGGGGTGACTTGCGGGGCTCGGACCAGGTTCTGTTACCCAGAATCCTTTGCAAACCTCAAAATTTGGCTAAAAAAACACATTTTCCTCACATTTCTGTGGCAAAAAGTTCTGGAATCTGAGAGGAGCCACAAATTTCCTTTCACCCAGCGTTCCCCCAAGTCTCCCGATAAAAATGATACCTCACTTGTGTGGGTAGGCCTAGCGCCTGCTACAGGAAATGCCCCAAAGTGCAACGTGGACACATCCAAAATTTTGGAAGAAAACAGAGGTTTTTTTTGCGAAGTGCCTACCTGTAGATTTTGGCCTCTAGCTCAGCTGGCACCTAGGGAAACCTACCAAAACTGTGCATTTCTGAAAACTAGAGACCTAGGGGAATCCAAGGAGGGGTGACTTGCGGGGCTCGGACCAGGTTCTGTTACCCAGAATCCTTTGCAAACCTCAAAATTTGGCTAAAAAAACACTTGTTCCTCACATTTCTGTGGCAGAAAGTTCTGGAATCTGAGAGGATCCACAAATTTCCTTCCACCCAGCGTTCCCCCAAGTCTCCCGATAAAAATGATACCTCACTTGTGTGGGTAGGCCTAGCGCCCACCACAGGAAATGCCCCAAAGAGGAACATGGACACATCCAAAATTTTGGAAGAAAACAGAGGTGTTTTTTGTGAAGTGCCTACCTGTAGATTTTGGCCTCTAGCTCAGCCGGCACCTAGGGAAACCTACTAAACCTGTGCATTTCTGAAAACTAGAGACCTAGGGGAATCCAAGGAGGGGTGACTTGCGGGGCTCGGACCAGGTTCTGTTACCCAGAATCCTTTGCAAACCTCAATATTTGGCTAAAAAAACACATGTTCCTCACATTTCTGTGGCAGAAAGTTCTGGAATCTGAGAGGAGCCACAAATTTCCTTCCCCCCAGCATTCCCCCAAGTCTCCCGATAAAAATGATACCTCACTTGTGTGGATAGGCCTAGCGCCCGCGACAGGAAACGCCCCAAAGCGCAACGTGGACACATCCAAAATTTTGGAAGAAAACAGAGGTGTTTTTTGCGAAGTGCCTACCTGTAGATTTTGGCCTCTAGCTCAGCCGGCACCTAGGGAAACCTACCAAACCTGTGCATTTCTGAAAACTAGAGACCTAGGGGAATCCAAGGAGGGGTGACTTGCGGGGCTCGGACCAGGTTCTGTTACCCAGAATCCTTTGCAAACCTCAAAATTTGGCTAAAAAAACACATGTTCCTCACATTTCTGTGGCAGAAAGTTCTGGAATCTGAGAGGAGCCACAAATTTCCTTCCACCCAGCGTTCCCCCAAGTCTCCAGATAAAAATTATACCTCACTTGTGTGGGTAGGCCTAGCGCCCGCGACAGGAAACGCCCCAAAGCGCAACGTGGACACATCCAAAATTTTGGAAGAAAACAGAGGTGTTTTTTGCGAAGTGCCTACCTGTAGATTTTGGCCTCTAGCTCAGCCGGCACCTAGGGAAACCTACCAAACCTGTGCATTTCTGAAAACTAGAGACCTAGGGGAATCCAAGGAGGGGTGACTTGCGGGGCTCGGACCAGGTTCTGTTACCCAGAATCCTTTGCAAACCTCAAAATTTGGCTAAAAAAACATATGTTCCTCACATTTCTGTGGCAGAAAGTTCTGGAATCTGAGAGGAGCCACAAATTTCCTTCCACCCAGCGTTCCCCCAAGTCTCCCGATACAAATGATACCTCACTTGTGTGGGTAGGCCTAGCGCCCGCGACAGGAAACGCCCCAAAGCGCAACGTGGACACATCCAAAATTTTGGAAGAAAACAGAGGTGTTTTTTGCGAAGTGCCTACCTGTAGATTTTGGCCTCTAGCTCAGCCGGCACCTAGGGAAACCTACCAAACCTGTGCATTTCTGAAAACTAGAGACCTAGGGGAATCCAAGGAGGGGTGACTTGCGGGGCTCGGACCAGGTTCTGTTACCCAGAATCCTTTGCAAACCTCAAAATTTGGCTAAAAAAACACATGTTCCTCACATTTCTGTGGCAGAAAGTTCTGGAATCTGAGAGGAGCCACAAATCTCCTTCCATCCAGCGTTCCCCCAAGTCTCCCGATAAAAATGATACCTCACTTGTGTGGGTAGGCCTAGCGCCCGCGACAGGAAACGCCCCAAAGCGCAACGTGGACACATCCAAAATTTTGGAAGAAAACAGAGGTGTTTTTTGCGAAGTACCTACCTGTAGATTTTGGCCTCTAGCTCAGCCGGCACCTAGGGAAACCCACCAAACCTGTGCATTTCTGAAAACTAGAGACCTAGGGGAATCCAAGGAGGGGTGACTTGCGGGGCTCGGACCAGGTTCTGTTACACAGAATCCTTTGCAAACCTCAAAATTTTGCTAAAAAAACACATGTTCCTCACATTTATGTGGCAGAAAGTTCTGGAATCTGAGACGAGCCACAAATCTCCTTCCACCCAGCGTTCCCCCAAGTCTCCCGATAAAAATGATACCTCACTTGTGTGGGTAGGCCTAGCGCCCGCGACAGGAAACGCCCCAAAGCGCAACGTGGACACATCCAAAATTTTGGAAGAAAACAGAGGTGTTTTTTGCGAAGTACCTACCTGTAGATTTTGGCCTCTAGCTCAGCCGGCACCTAGGGAAACCCACCAAACCTGTGCATTTCTGAAAACTAGAGACCTAGGGGAATCCAAGGAGGGGTGACTTGCGGGGCTCGGACCAGGTTCTGTTACACAGAATCCTTTGCAAACCTCAAAATTTTGCTAAAAAAAACACATGTTCCTCACATTTATGTGGCAGAAAGTTCTGGAATCTGAGACGAGCCACAAATCTCCTTCCACCCAGCGTTCCCCCAAGTCTCCCGATAAAAATTATACCTCACTTGTGTGGGTAGGCCTAGCGCCCGCGACAGGAAACGCCCCAAAGCGCAATGTGGACACATCCAAAATTTTGGAAGAAAACAGAGGTGTTTTTTGCGAAGTGCCTACCTGTAGATTTTGGCCTCTAGCTCAGCCGGCACCTAGGGAAACCTACCAAACCTGTGCATTTCTGAAAACTAGAGACCTAGGGGAATCCAAGGAGGGGTGACTTGCGGGGCTCGGACCAGGTTCTGTTACCCAGAATCCTTTGCAAACCTCAAAATTTGGCTAAAAAAACACTTGTTCCTCACATTTCTGTGGCAGAAAGTTCTGGAATCTGAGAGGATCCACAAATTTCCTTCCACCCAGCGTTCCCCCAAGTCTCCCGATAAAAATGATACCTCACTTGTGTGGGTAGGCCTAGCGCCCGCGACAGGAAACGCCCCAAAGAGGAACATGAACACATCCAAAATTTTGGAAGAAAACAGAGGTGTTTTTTGTGAAGTGCCTACCTGTAGATTTTGGCCTCTAGCTCAGCCGGCACCTAGGGAAACCTACTAAACCTGTGCATTTCTGAAAACTAGAGACCTAGGGGAATCCAAGGAGGGGTGACTTGCGGGGCTCGGACCAGGTTCTGTTACCCAGAATCCTTTGCAAACCTCAATATTTGGCTAAAAAAACATATGTTCCTCACATTTCTGTGGCAGAAAGTTCTGGAATCTGAGAGGAGCCACAAATGTCCTTCCCCCCAGCGTTCCCCCAAGTCTCCCGATAAAAATTATACCTCACTTGTGTGGGTAGGCCTAGCGCCCGCGACAGGAAACGCCCCAAAGCGCAACGTGGACACATCCAAAATTTTGGAAGAAAACAGAGGTGTTTTTTGCGAAGTGCCTACCTGTAGATTTTGGCCTCTAGCTCATCCGGCACCTAGGGAAACCTACCAAACCTGTGCATTTCTGAAAACTAGAGACCTAGGGGAATCCAAGGAGGGGTGACTTGCGGGGCTCGGACCAGGTTCTGTTACCCAGAATCCTTTGCAAACCTCAAAATTTGGCTAAAAAAACACATGTTCCTCACATTTCTGTGGCAGAAAGTTCTGGAATCTGAGAGGAGCCACAAATCTCCTTCCATCCAGCGTTCCCCCAAGTCTCCCGATAAAAATGATACCTCACTTGTGTGGGTAGGCCTAGCGCCCGCGACAGGAAACGCCCCAAAGCGCAACGTGGACACATCCAAAATTTTGGAAGAAAACAGAGGTGTTTTTTGCGAAGTACCTACCTGTAGATTTTGGCCTCTAGCTCAGCCGGCACCTAGGGAAACCCACCAAACCTGTGCATTTCTGAAAACTAGAGACCTAGGGGAATCCAAGGAGGGGTGACTTGCGGGGCTCGGACCAGGTTCTGTTACACAGAATCCTTTGCAAACCTCAAAATTTTGCTAAAAAAACACATGTTCCTCACATTTATGTGGCAGAAAGTTCTGGAATCTGAGACGAGCCACAAATCTCCTTCCACCCAGCGTTCCCCCAAGTCTCCCGATAAAAATGATACCTCACTTGTGTGGGTAGGCCTAGCGCCCGCGACAGGAAACGCCCCAAAGCGCAACGTGGACACATCCAAAATTTTGGAAGAAAACAGAGGTGTTTTTTGCGAAGTACCTACCTGTAGATTTTGGCCTCTAGCTCAGCCGGCACCTAGGGAAACCCACCAAACCTGTGCATTTCTGAAAACTAGAGACCTAGGGGAATCCAAGGAGGGGTGACTTGCGGGGCTCGGACCAGGTTCTGTTACACAGAATCCTTTGCAAACCTCAAAATTTTGCTAAAAAAACACATGTTCCTCACATTTATGTGGCAGAAAGTTCTGGAATCTGAGACGAGCCACAAATCTCCTTCCACCCAGCGTTCCCCCAAGTCTCCCGATAAAAATTATACCTCACTTGTGTGGGTAGGCCTAGCGCCCGCGACAGGAAACGCCCCAAAGCGCAATGTGGACACATCCAAAATTTTGGAAGAAAACAGAGGTGTTTTTTGCGAAGTGCCTACCTGTAGATTTTGGCCTCTAGCTCAGCCGGCACCTAGGGAAACCTACCAAACCTGTGCATTTCTGAAAACTAGAGACCTAGGGGAATCCAAGGAGGGGTGACTTGCGGGGCTCGGACCAGGTTCTGTTACCCAGAATCCTTTGCAAACCTCAAAATTTGGCTAAAAAAACACTTGTTCCTCACATTTCTGTGGCAGAAAGTTCTGGAATCTGAGAGGATCCACAAATTTCCTTCCACCCAGCGTTCCCCCAAGTCTCCCGATAAAAATGATACCTCACTTGTGTGGGTAGGCCTAGCGCCCGCGACAGGAAACGCCCCAAAGAGGAACATGAACACATCCAAAATTTTGGAAGAAAACAGAGGTGTTTTTTGTGAAGTGCCTACCTGTAGATTTTGGCCTCTAGCTCAGCCGGCACCTAGGGAAACCTACTAAACCTGTGCATTTCTGAAAACTAGAGACCTAGGGGAATCCAAGGAGGGGTGACTTGCGGGGCTCGGACCAGGTTCTGTTACCCAGAATCCTTTGCAAACCTCAATATTTGGCTAAAAAAACATATGTTCCTCACATTTCTGTGGCAGAAAGTTCTGGAATCTGAGAGGAGCCACAAATGTCCTTCCCCCCAGCGTTCCCCCAAGTCTCCCGATAAAAATTATACCTCACTTGTGTGGGTAGGCCTAGCGCCCGCGACAGGAAACGCCCCAAAGCGCAACGTGGACACATCCAAAATTTTGGAAGAAAACAGAGGTGTTTTTTGCGAAGTGCCTACCTGTAGATTTTGGCCTCTAGCTCATCCGGCACCTAGGGAAACCTACCAAACCTGTGCATTTCTGAAAACTAGAGACCTAGGGGAATCCAAGGAGGGGTGACTTGCGGGGCTCGGACCAGGTTCTGTTACCCAGAATCCTTTGCAAACCTCAATATTTGGCTAAAAAAACACATGTTCCTCACGTTTCTGTGGCAGAAAGTTCTGGAATCTGAGAGGAGCCACAAATCTCCTTCCATCCAGCGTTCCCCCAAGTCTCCCGATAAAAATGATACCTCACTTGTGTGGGTAGGCCTAGCGCCCGCGACAGGAAACGCCCCAAAGCGCAACGTGGACACATCCAAAATTTTGGAAGAAAACAGAGGTGTTTTTTGCGAAGTACCTACCTGTAGATTTTGGCCTCTAGCTCAGCCGGCACCTAGGGAAACCCACCAAACCTGTGTATTTCTGAAAACTAGAGACCTAGGGGAATCCAAGGAGGGGTGACTTGCGGGGCTCGGACCAGGTTCTGTTACACAGAATCCTTTGCAAACCTCAAAATTTTGCTAAAAAAACACATGTTCCTCACATTTATGTGGCAGAAAGTTCTGGAATCTGAGACGAGCCACAAATCTCCTTCCACCCAGCGTTCCCCCAAGTCTCCCGATAAAAATTATACCTCACTTGTGTGGGTAGGCCTAGCGCCCGCGACAGGAAACGCCCCAAAGCGCAATGTGGACACATCCAAAATTTTGGAAGAAAACAGAGGTGTTTTTTGCGAAGTGCCTACCTGTAGATTTTGGCCTCTAGCTCAGCCGGCACCTAGGGAAACCTACCAAACCTGTGCATTTCTGAAAACTAGAGACCTAGGGGAATCCAAGGAGGGGTGACTTGCGGGGCTCGGACCAGGTTCTGTTACCCAGAATCCTTTGCAAACCTCAAAATTTGGCTAAAAAAACACTTGTTCCTCACATTTCTGTGGCAGAAAGTTCTGGAATCTGAGAGGATCCACAAATTTCCTTCCACCCAGCGTTCCCCCAAGTCTCCCGATAAAAATGATACCTCACTTGTGTGGGTAGGCCTAGCGCCCGCGACAGGAAACGCCCCAAAGAGGAACATGAACACATCCAAAATTTTGGAAGAAAACAGAGGTGTTTTTTGTGAAGTGCCTACCTGTAGATTTTGGCCTCTAGCTCAGCCGGCACCTAGGGAAACCTACTAAACCTGTGCATTTCTGAAAACTAGAGACCTAGGGGAATCCAAGGAGGGGTGACTTGCGGGGCTCGGACCAGGTTCTGTTACCCAGAATCCTTTGCAAACCTCAATATTTGGCTAAAAAAACATATGTTCCTCACATTTCTGTGGCAGAAAGTTCTGGAATCTGAGAGGAGCCACAAATGTCCTTCCCCCCAGCGTTCCCCCAAGTCTCCCGATAAAAATTATACCTCACTTGTGTGGGTAGGCCTAGCGCCCGCGACAGGAAACGCCCCAAAGCGCAACGTGGACACATCCAAAATTTTGGAAGAAAACAGAGGTGTTTTTTGCGAAGTGCCTACCTGTAGATTTTGGCCTCTAGCTCATCCGGCACCTAGGGAAACCTACCAAACCTGTGCATTTCTGAAAACTAGAGACCTAGGGGAATCCAAGGAGGGGTGACTTGCGGGGCTCGGACCAGGTTCTGTTACCCAGAATCCTTTGCAAACCTCAATATTTGGCTAAAAAAACACATGTTCCTCACGTTTCTGTGGCAGAAAGTTCTGGAATCTGAGAGGAGCCACAAATCTCCTTCCATCCAGCGTTCCCCCAAGTCTCCCGATAAAAATGATACCTCACTTGTGTGGGTAGGCCTAGCGCCCGCGACAGGAAACGCCCCAAAGCGCAACGTGGACACATCCAAAATTTTGGAAGAAAACAGAGGTGTTTTTTGCGAAGTGCCTACCTGTAGATTTTGGCCTCTAGCTCAGCCGGCACCTAGGGAAACCCACCAAACCTGTGCATTTCTGAAAACTAGAGACCTAGGGGAATCCAAGGAGGGGTGACTTGCGGGGCTCGGACCAGGTTCTGTTACCCAGAATCCTTTGCAAACCTCAACATTTTGCAAAAAACACACATGTTCCTCACATTTCTGTGGCAGAAAGTTCTGGAATCTGAGACGAGCCACAAATCTCCTTCCACCCAGCGTTCCCCCAAGTCTCCCGATAAAAATTATACCTCACTTGTGTGGGTAGGCCTAGCGCCCGTGACAGGAAACGCCCCAAAGCGCAATGTGGACACATCCAAAATTTTGGAAGAAAACAGAGGTGTTTTTTGCGAAGTGCCTACCTGTAGATTTTGGCCTCTAGCTCAGCCGGCACCTAGGGAAACCTACCAAACCTGTGCATTTCTGAAAACTAGAGACTTAGGGGAATCCAAGGAGGGGTGACTTGCGGGGCTCGGACCAGGTTCTGTTACCCAGAATCCTTTGCAAACCTCAAAATTTGGCTAAAAAAACACTTGTTCCTCACATTTCTGTGGCAGAAAGTTCTGGAATCTGAGAGGATCCACAAATTTCCTTCCACCCAGCGTTCCCCCAAGTCTCCCGATAAAAATGATACCTCACTTGTGTGGGTAGGCCTAGCGCCTGCGACAGGAAACGCCCCAAAGAGGAATATGGACACATCCAAAATTTTGGAAGAAAACAGAGGTGTTTTTTGTGAAGTGCCTACCTGTAGATTTTGGCCTCTAGCTCAGCCGGCACCTAGGGAAACCTACTAAACCTGTGCATTTCTGAAAACTAGAGACCTAGGGGAATCCAAGGAGGGGTGACTTGCGGGGCTCGGACCAGGTTCTGTTACCCAGAATCCTTTGCAAACCTCAATATTTGGCTAAAAAAACACATGTTCCTCACATTTCTGTGGCAGAAAGTTCTGGAATCTGAGAGGAGCCACAAATTTCCTTCCCCCCAGCGTTCCCCCAAGTCTCCCGATAAAAATGATACCTCACTTGTGTGGGTAGGCCTAGCGCCCGCGACAGGAAACGCCCCAAAGCGCAACGTGGACACATCCAAAATTTTGGAAGAAAACAGAGGTGTTTTTTGCGAAGTGCCTACCTGTAGATTTTGGCCTCTAGCTCAGCCGGCACCTAGGGAAACCTACCAAACCTGTGCATTTCTGAAATCTAGAGACCTAGGGGAATCCAAGGAGGGGTGACTTGCGGGGCTCGGACCAGGTTCTGTTACCCAGAATCCTTTGCAAACCTCAATATTTGGCTAAAAAAACACATGTTCCTCACGTTTCTGTGGCAGAAAGTTCTGGAATCTGAGAGGAGCCACAAATTTCCTTCCACCCAGCGTTCCCCCAAGTCTCCCGATAAAAATTATACCTCACTTGTGTGGGTAGGCCTAGCGCCCGCGACAGGAAACGCCCCAAAGCGCAACGTGGACACATCCAAAATTTTGGAAGAAAACAGAGGTGTTTTTTGCGAAGTGCCTACCTGTAGATTTTGGCCTCTAGCTCAGCCGGCACCTAGGGAAACCTACCAAACCTGTGCATTTCTGAAAACTAGAGACCTAGGGGAATCCAAGGAGGGGTGACTTGCGGGGCTCGGACCAGGTTCTGTTACCCAGAATCCTTTGCAAACCTCAAAATTTGGCTAAAAAAACACATGTTCCTCACATTTCTGTGGCAGAAAGTTCTGGAATCTGAGAGGAGCCACAAATCTCCTTCCACCCAGCGTTCCCCCAAGTCTCCCGATAAAAATGATACCTCACTTGTGTGAGTAGGCCTAGCGCCCGCGACAGGAAACGCCCCAAAGCGCAACGTGGACACATCCAAAATTTTGGAAGAAAACAGAGGTGTTTTTTGCGAAGTGCCTCCCTGTAGATTTTGGCCTCTAGCTCAGCCGGCACCTAGGGAAACCTACTAAACCTGTGCATTTCTGAAAACTAGAGACCTAGGGAAATCCAATGAGGGGTGACTTGCGGGGCTCGGACCAGGTTCTGTTACCCAGAATCCTTTGCAAACCTCAAAATTTGGCTAAAAAAACACATGTTCCTCACATTTCTGTGGCAGAAAGTTCTGGAATCTGAGAGGAGCCACAAATCTCCTTCCACCCAGCGTTCCCCCAAGTCTCCCGATAAAAATTATACCTCACTTGTGTGGGTAGGCCTAGCGCCCGTGACAGGAAACGCCCCAAAGCGCAATGTGGACACATCCAAAATTTTGGAAGAAAACAGAGGTGTTTTTTGCGAAGTGCCTACCTGTAGATTTTGGCCTCTAGCTCAGCCGGCACCTAGGGAAACCTACCAAAACCTGTGCATTTCTGAAAACTAGAGACCTAGGGGAATCCAAGGAGGGGTGACTTGCGGGGCTCGGACCAGGTTCTGTTACCCAGAATCCTTTGCAAACCTCAAAATTTGGCTAAAAAAACATATGTTCCTCACATTTCTGTGGCAGAAAGTTCTGGAATCTGAGAGGAGCCACAAATTTCCTTCCACCCAGCGTTCCCCCAAGTCTCCCGATAAAAATTATACCTCACTTGTGTGGGTAGGCCTAGCGCCCGCGACAGGAAAAGCCCCAAAGCGCAATGTGGACACATCCAAAATTTTGGAAGAAAACAGAGGTGTTTTTTGCGAAGTGCCTACCTGTAGATTTTGGCCTCTAGCTCAGCCGGCACCTAGGGAAACCTACCAAACCTGTGCATTTCTGAAAACAAGAGACCTAGGGGAATCCAAGGAGGGGTGACTTGCGGGGCTCGGACCAGGTTCTGTTACCCAGAATCCTTTGCAAACCTCAAAATTTGGCTAAAAAAACACATGTTCCTCACATTTCTGTGGCAGAAAGTTCTGGAATCTGAGAGGAGCCACAAATCTCCTTCCACCCAGCGTTCCCCCAAGTCTCCCGATAAAAATTATACCTCACTTGTGTGGGTAGGCCTAGCGCCCGTGACAGGAAACGCCCCAAAGCGCAATGTGGACACATCCAAAATTTTGGAAGAAAACAGAGGTGTTTTTTGCGAAGTGCCTACCTGTAGATTTTGGCCTCTAGCTCAGCCGGCACCTAGGGAAACCTACTAAACCTGTGCATTTCTGAAAACTAGAGACCTAGGGGAATCCAAGGAGGGGTGACTTGCGGGGCTCGGACCAGGTTCTGTTACCCAGAATCCTTTGCAAACCTCAATATTTGGCTAAAAAAACACATGTTCCTCACATTTCTGTGGCAGAAAGTTCTGGAATCTGAGAGGAGCCACAAATTTCCTTCCCCCCAGCGTTCCCCCAAGTCTCCCGATAAAAATGATACCTCACTTGTGTGGGTAGGCCTAGCGCCCGCGACAGGAAACGCCCCAAAGCGCAACGTGGACACATCCAAAATTTTGGAAGAAAACAGAGGTGTTTTTTGCGAAGTGCCTACCTGTAGATTTTGGCCTCTAGCTCAGCCGGCACCTAGGGAAACCTACCAAACCTGTGCATTTCTGAAAACTAGAGACCTAGGGGAATCCAAGGAGGGGTGACTTGCGGGGCTCGGACCAGGTTCTGTTACCCAGAATCCTTTGCAAACCTCAAAATTTTGCTAAAAAAACACATGTTCCTCACATTTCTGTGGCAGAAAGTTCTGGAATCTGAGACGAGCCTCAAATCTCCTTCCACCCAGCGTTCCCCCAAGTCTCCCGATAAAAATTATACCTCACTTGTGTGGGTAGGCCTAGCGCCCGTGACAGGAAACGCCCCAAAGCGCAATGTGGACACATCCAAAATTTTGGAAGAAAACAGAGGTGTTTTTTGCGAAGTGCCTACCTGTAGATTTTGGCCTCTAGCTCAGCCGGCACCTAGGGAAACCTACCAAACCTGTGCATTTCTGAAAACTAGAGACCTAGGGGAATCCAAGGAGGGGTGACTTGCGGTGCTCGGACCAGGTTCTGTTACCCAGAATCCTTTGCAAACCTCAAAATTTGGCTAAAAAAACACTTGTTCCTCACATTTCTGTGGCAGAAAGTTCTGGAATCTGAGAGGATCCACAAATTTCCTTCCACCCAGCGTTCCCCCAAGTCTCCCGATAAAAATGATACCTCACTTGTGTGGGTAGGCCTAGCGCCCGCGACAGGAAACGCCCCACAGAGGAACATGGACACATCCAAAATTTTGGAAGAAAACAGAGGTGTTTTTTGTGAAGTGCCTACCTGTAGATTTTGGCCTCTAGCTCAGCCGGCACCTAGGGAAACCTACTAAACCTGTGCATTTCTGAAAACTAGAGACCTAGGGGAATCCAAGGAGGGGTGACTTGCGGGGCTCGGACCAGGTTCTGTTACCCAGAATCCTTTGCAAACCTCAAAATTTGGCTAAAAAAACACATGTTCCTCACATTTCTGTGGCAGAAAGTTCTGGAATCTGAGAGGAGCCACAAATTTCCTTCCACCCAGCGTTCCCCCAAGTCTCCCGATAAAAATGATACCTCACTTGTGTGGGTAGGCCTAGCGCCCGCGACAGGAAACGCCCCAAAGCGCAACGTGAACACATCCAAAATTTTGGAAGAAAACAGAGCTGTTTTTTGCAAAGTGCCTACCTGTAGATTTTGGCCTCTAGCTCAGCCGGCACCTAGGGAAACCTACCAAACCTGTGCATTTCTGAAAACTAGAGACCTAGTGAAATCCAAGGAGGGGTGATTTGCGGCGCTCGGACCAGGTTCTGTTACCCAGAATCCTTTGCAAACCTCAAAATTTGGCTAAAAAAACACATGTTCCTCACATTTCTGTGGCAGAAAGTTCTGGAATCTGAGAGGAGCCACAAATTTCCTTCCACCCAGCGTTCCCCCAAGTCTCCCGATACAAATGATACCTCACTTGTGTGGGTAGGCCTAGCGCCCGCGACAGGAAACGCCCCAAAGCGCAACGTGGACACATCCAAAATTTTGGAAGAAAACAGAGGTGTTTTTTGCGAAGTGCCTACCTGTAGATTTTGGCCTCTAGCTCAGCCGGCACCTAGGGAAACCTACCAAACCTGTGCATTTCTGAAAACTAGAGACCTAGGGGAATCCAAGGAGGGGTGACTTGCGGTGCTCGGACCAGGTTCTGTTACCCAGAATCCTTTGCAAACCTCAAAATTTGGCTAAAAAAACACTTGTTCCTCACATTTCTGTGGCAGAAAGTTCTGGAATCTGAGAGGATCCACAAATTTCCTTCCACCCAGCGTTCCCCCAAGTCTCCCGATAAAAATGATACCTCACTTGTGTGGGTAGGCCTAGCGCCCGCGACAGGAAACGCCCCACAGAGGAACATGGACACATCCAAAATTTTGGAAGAAAACAGAGGTGTTTTTTGTGAAGTGCCTACCTGTAGATTTTGGCCTCTAGCTCAGCCGGCACCTAGGGAAACCTACTAAACCTGTGCATTTCTGAAAACTAGAGACCTAGGGGAATCCAAGGAGGGGTGACTTGCGGGGCTCGGACCAGGTTCTGTTACCCAGAATCCTATGCAAACCTCAATATTTGGCTAAAAAAACCACATGTTCCTCACATTTCTGTGGCAGAAAGTTCTGGAATCTGAGAGGAGCCACAAATTTCCTTCCACCCAGCGTTCCCCCAAGTCTCCCGATAAAAATGATACCTCACTTGTGTGGGTAGGCCTAGCGCCCGCGACAGGAAACGCCCCACAGAGGAACATGGACACATCCAAAATTTTGGAAGAAAACAGAGCTGTTTTTTGCAAAGTGCCTACCTGTAGATTTTGGCCTCTAGCTCAGCCGGCACCTAGGGAAACCTACCAAACCTGTGCATTTCTGAAAACTAGAGACCTAGTGAAATCCAAGGAGGGGTGATTTGCGGCGCTCGGACCAGGTTCTGTTACCCAGAATCCTTTGCAAACCTCAAAATTTGGCTAAAAAAACACATGTTCCTCACATTTCTGTGGCAGAAAGTTCTGGAATCTGAGAGGAGCCACAAATTTCCTTCCACCCAGCGTTCCCCCAAGTCTCCCGATACAAATGATACCTCACTTGTGTGGGTAGGCCTAGCGCCCGCGACAGAAAACGCCCCAAAGCGCAACGTGGACACATCCAAAAATTTGGACGAAAACAGAGGTGTTTTTTGCGAAGTGCCTACCTGTAGATTTTGGCCTCTAGCTCAGCCGGCACCTAGGGAAACCTACTAAACCTGTGCATTTCTGAAAACTAGAGACCTAGGGGAATCCAAGGACGGGTGACTTGCGGGGCTCGGACCAGGTTCTGTTACCCAGAATCCTTTGCAAACCTCAAAATTTGGCTAAAAAAACACATGTTCCTCACATTTCTGTGGCAGAAAGTTCTGGAATCTGAGAGGAGCCACAAATTTCCTTCCACCCAGCGTTCCCCCAAGTCTCCCGATAAAAATGATACCTCACTTGTGTGGGTAGGCCTAGCGCCCGCGACAGGAAACGCCCCAAAGCGCAACGTGGACACATCCAAAATTTTGGAAGAAAACAGAGGTGTTTTTTGCGAAGTGCCTACCTGTAGATTTTGGCCTCTAGCTCAGCCGGCACCTAGGGAAACCTACCAAACCTGTTCATTTCTGAAAACTAGAGAACTAGGGGAATCCAAGGAGGGGTGACTTGCGGGGCTCGGACCAGGTTCTGTTACCCAGAATCCTTTGCAAACCTCAAAATTTGGCTAAAAAAACACATTTTCCTCACATTTCTGTGGCAAAAAGTTCTGGAATCTGAGAGGAGCCACAAATTTCCTTTCACCCAGCGTTCCCCCAAGTCTCCCGATAAAAATGATACCTCACTTGTGTGGGTAGGCCTAGCGCCTGCTACAGGAAATGCCCCAAAGTGCAACGTGGACACATCCAAAATTTTGGAAGAAAACAGAGGTTTTTTTTGCGAAGTGCCTACCTGTAGATTTTGGCCTCTAGCTCAGCTGGCACCTAGGGAAACCTACCAAAACTGTGCATTTCTGAAAACTAGAGACCTAGGGGAATCCAAGGAGGGGTGACTTGCGGGGCTCGGACCAGGTTCTGTTACCCAGAATCCTTTGCAAACCTCAAAATTTGGCTAAAAAAACACTTGTTCCTCACATTTCTGTGGCAGAAAGTTCTGGAATCTGAGAGGATCCACAAATTTCCTTCCACCCAGCGTTCCCCCAAGTCTCCCGATAAAAATGATACCTCACTTGTGTGGGTAGGCCTAGCGCCCACCACAGGAAATGCCCCAAAGAGGAACATGGACACATCCAAAATTTTGGAAGAAAACAGAGGTGTTTTTTGTGAAGTGCCTACCTGTAGATTTTGGCCTCTAGCTCAGCCGGCACCTAGGGAAACCTACTAAACCTGTGCATTTCTGAAAACTAGAGACCTAGGGGAATCCAAGGAGGGGTGACTTGCGGGGCTCGGACCAGGTTCTGTTACCCAGAATCCTTTGCAAACCTCAATATTTGGCTAAAAAAACACATGTTCCTCACATTTCTGTGGCAGAAAGTTCTGGAATCTGAGAGGAGCCACAAATTTCCTTCCCCCCAGCATTCCCCCAAGTCTCCCGATAAAAATGATACCTCACTTGTGTGGATAGGCCTAGCGCCCGCGACAGGAAACGCCCCAAAGTGCAACGTGGACACATCCAAAATTTTGGAAGAAAACAGAGGTGTTTTTTGCGAAGTGCCTACCTGTAGATTTTGGCCTCTAGCTCAGCCGGCACCTAGGGAAACCTACCAAACCTGTGCATTTCTGAAAACTAGAGACCTAGGGGAATCCAAGGAGGGGTGACTTGCGGGGCTCGGACCAGGTTCTGTTACCCAGAATCCTTTGCAAACCTCAAAATTTGGCTAAAAAAACACATGTTCCTCACATTTCTGTGGCAGAAAGTTCTGGAATCTGAGAGGAGCCACAAATTTCCTTCCACCCAGCGTTCCCCCAAGTCTCCAGATAAAAATTATACCTCACTTGTGTGGGTAGGCCTAGCGCCCGCGACAGGAAACGCCCCAAAGCGCAACGTGGACACATCCAAAATTTTGGAAGAAAACAGAGGTGTTTTTTGCGAAGTGCCTACCTGTAGATTTTGGCCTCTAGCTCAGCCGGCACCTAGGGAAACCTACCAAACCTGTGCATTTCTGAAAACTAGAGACCTAGGGGAATCCAAGGAGGGGTGACTTGCGGGGCTCGGACCAGGTTCTGTTACCCAGAATCCTTTGCAAACCTCAAAATTTGGCTAAAAAAACATATGTTCCTCACATTTCTGTGGCAGAAAGTTCTGGAATCTGAGAGGAGCCACAAATTTCCTTCCACCCAGCGTTCCCCCAAGTCTCCCGATACAAATGATACCTCACTTGTGTGGGTAGGCCTAGCGCCCGCGACAGGAAACGCCCCAAAGCGCAACGTGGACACATCCAAAATTTTGGAAGAAAACAGAGGTGTTTTTTGCGAAGTGCCTACCTGTAGATTTTGGCCTCTAGCTCAGCCGGCACCTAGGGAAACCTACCAAACCTGTGCATTTCTGAAAACTAGAGACCTAGGGGAATCCAAGGAGGGGTGACTTGCGGGGCTCGGACCAGGTTCTGTTACCCAGAATCCTTTGCAAACCTCAAAATTTGGCTAAAAAAACACATGTTCCTCACATTTCTGTGGCAGAAAGTTCTGGAATCTGAGAGGAGCCACAAATCTCCTTCCATCCAGCGTTCCCCCAAGTCTCCCGATAAAAATGATACCTCACTTGTGTGGGTAGGCCTAGCGCCCGCGACAGGAAACGCCCCAAAGCGCAACGTGGACACATCCAAAATTTTGGAAGAAAACAGAGGTGTTTTTTGCGAAGTACCTACCTGTAGATTTTGGCCTCTAGCTCAGCCGGCACCTAGGGAAACCCACCAAACCTGTGCATTTCTGAAAACTAGAGACCTAGGGGAATCCAAGGAGGGGTGACTTGCGGGGCTCGGACCAGGTTCTGTTACACAGAATCCTTTGCAAACCTCAAAATTTTGCTAAAAAAACACATGTTCCTCACATTTATGTGGCAGAAAGTTCTGGAATCTGAGACGAGCCACAAATCTCCTTCCACCCAGCGTTCCCCCAAGTCTCCCGATAAAAATGATACCTCACTTGTGTGGGTAGGCCTAGCGCCCGCGACAGGAAACGCCCCAAAGCGCAACGTGGACACATCCAAAATTTTGGAAGAAAACAGAGGTGTTTTTTGCGAAGTACCTACCTGTAGATTTTGGCCTCTAGCTCAGCCGGCACCTAGGGAAACCCACCAAACCTGTGCATTTCTGAAAACTAGAGACCTAGGGGAATCCAAGGAGGGGTGACTTGCGGGGCTCGGACCAGGTTCTGTTACACAGAATCCTTTGCAAACCTCAAAATTTTGCTAAAAAAACACATGTTCCTCACATTTATGTGGCAGAAAGTTCTGGAATCTGAGACGAGCCACAAATCTCCTTCCACCCAGCGTTCCCCCAAGTCTCCCGATAAAAATTATACCTCACTTGTGTGGGTAGGCCTAGCGCCCGCGACAGGAAACGCCCCAAAGCGCAATGTGGACACATCCAAAATTTTGGAAGAAAACAGAGGTGTTTTTTGCGAAGTGCCTACCTGTAGATTTTGGCCTCTAGCTCAGCCGGCACCTAGGGAAACCTACCAAACCTGTGCATTTCTGAAAACTAGAGACCTAGGGGAATCCAAGGAGGGGTGACTTGCGGGGCTCGGACCAGGTTCTGTTACCCAGAATCCTTTGCAAACCTCAAAATTTGGCTAAAAAAACACTTGTTCCTCACATTTCTGTGGCAGAAAGTTCTGGAATCTGAGAGGATCCACAAATTTCCTTCCACCCAGCGTTCCCCCAAGTCTCCCGATAAAAATGATACCTCACTTGTGTGGGTAGGCCTAGCGCCCGCGACAGGAAACGCCCCAAAGAGGAACATGAACACATCCAAAATTTTGGAAGAAAACAGAGGTGTTTTTTGTGAAGTGCCTACCTGTAGATTTTGGCCTCTAGCTCAGCCGGCACCTAGGGAAACCTACTAAACCTGTGCATTTCTGAAAACTAGAGACCTAGGGGAATCCAAGGAGGGGTGACTTGCGGGGCTCGGACCAGGTTCTGTTACCCAGAATCCTTTGCAAACCTCAATATTTGGCTAAAAAAACATATGTTCCTCACATTTCTGTGGCAGAAAGTTCTGGAATCTGAGAGGAGCCACAAATGTCCTTCCCCCCAGCGTTCCCCCAAGTCTCCCGATAAAAATTATACCTCACTTGTGTGGGTAGGCCTAGCGCCCGCGACAGGAAACGCCCCAAAGCGCAACGTGGACACATCCAAAATTTTGGAAGAAAACAGAGGTGTTTTTTGCGAAGTGCCTACCTGTAGATTTTGGCCTCTAGCTCATCCGGCACCTAGGGAAACCTACCAAACCTGTGCATTTCTGAAAACTAGAGACCTAGGGGAATCCAAGGAGGGGTGACTTGCGGGGCTCGGACCAGGTTCTGTTACCCAGAATCCTTTGCAAACCTCAATATTTGGCTAAAAAAACACATGTTCCTCACGTTTCTGTGGCAGAAAGTTCTGGAATCTGAGAGGAGCCACAAATCTCCTTCCATCCAGCGTTCCCCCAAGTCTCCCGATAAAAATGATACCTCACTTGTGTGGGTAGGCCTAGCGCCCGCGACAGGAAACGCCCCAAAGCGCAACGTGGACACATCCAAAATTTTGGAAGAAAACAGAGGTGTTTTTTGCGAAGTACCTACCTGTAGATTTTGGCCTCTAGCTCAGCCGGCACCTAGGGAAACCCACCAAACCTGTGCATTTCTGAAAACTAGAGACCTAGGGGAATCCAAGGAGGGGTGACTTGCGGGGCTCGGACCAGGTTCTGTTACACAGAATCCTTTGCAAACCTCAAAATTTTGCTAAAAAAACACATGTTCCTCACATTTATGTGGCAGAAAGTTCTGGAATCTGAGACGAGCCACAAATCTCCTTCCACCCAGCGTTCCCCCAAGTCTCCCGATAAAAATTATACCTCACTTGTGTGGGTAGGCCTAGCGCCCGCGACAGGAAACGCCCCAAAGCGCAATGTGGACACATCCAAAATTTTGGAAGAAAACAGAGGTGTTTTTTGCGAAGTGCCTACCTGTAGATTTTGGCCTCTAGCTCAGCCGGCACCTAGGGAAACCTACCAAACCTGTGCATTTCTGAAAACTAGAGACCTAGGGGAATCCAAGGAGGGGTGACTTGCGGGGCTCGGACCAGGTTCTGTTACCCAGAATCCTTTGCAAACCTCAAAATTTGGCTAAAAAAACACTTGTTCCTCACATTTCTGTGGCAGAAAGTTCTGGAATCTGAGAGGATCCACAAATTTCCTTCCACCCAGCGTTCCCCCAAGTCTCCCGATAAAAATGATACCTCACTTGTGTGGGTAGGCCTAGCGCCCGCGACAGGAAACGCCCCAAAGAGGAACATGAACACATCCAAAATTTTGGAAGAAAACAGAGGTGTTTTTTGTGAAGTGCCTACCTGTAGATTTTGGCCTCTAGCTCAGCCGGCACCTAGGGAAACCTACTAAACCTGTGCATTTCTGAAAACTAGAGACCTAGGGGAATCCAAGGAGGGGTGACTTGCGGGGCTCGGACCAGGTTCTGTTACCCAGAATCCTTTGCAAACCTCAATATTTGGCTAAAAAAACATATGTTCCTCACATTTCTGTGGCAGAAAGTTCTGGAATCTGAGAGGAGCCACAAATGTCCTTCCCCCCAGCGTTCCCCCAAGTCTCCCGATAAAAATTATACCTCACTTGTGTGGGTAGGCCTAGCGCCCGCGACAGGAAACGCCCCAAAGCGCAACGTGGACACATCCAAAATTTTGGAAGAAAACAGAGGTGTTTTTTGCGAAGTGCCTACCTGTAGATTTTGGCCTCTAGCTCATCCGGCACCTAGGGAAACCTACCAAACCTGTGCATTTCTGAAAACTAGAGACCTAGGGGAATCCAAGGAGGGGTGACTTGCGGGGCTCGGACCAGGTTCTGTTACCCAGAATCCTTTGCAAACCTCAATATTTGGCTAAAAAAACACATGTTCCTCACGTTTCTGTGGCAGAAAGTTCTGGAATCTGAGAGGAGCCACAAATCTCCTTCCATCCAGCGTTCCCCCAAGTCTCCCGATAAAAATGATACCTCACTTGTGTGGGTAGGCCTAGCGCCCGCGACAGGAAACGCCCCCAAAGCGCAACGTGGACACATCCAAAATTTTGGAAGAAAACAGAGGTGTTTTTTGCGAAGTGCCTACCTGTAGATTTTGGCCTCTAGCTCAGCCGGCACCTAGGGAAACCCACCAAACCTGTGCATTTCTGAAAACTAGAGACCTAGGGGAATCCAAGGAGGGGTGACTTGCGGGGCTCGGACCAGGTTCTGTTACCCAGAATCCTTTGCAAACCTCAACATTTTGCAAAAAACACACATGTTCCTCACATTTCTGTGGCAGAAAGTTCTGGAATCTGAGACGAGCCACAAATCTCCTTCCACCCAGCGTTCCCCCAAGTCTCCCGATAAAAATTATACCTCACTTGTGTGGGTAGGCCTAGCGCCCGTGACAGGAAACGCCCCAAAGCGCAATGTGGACACATCCAAAATTTTGGAAGAAAACAGAGGTGTTTTTTGCGAAGTGCCTACCTGTAGATTTTGGCCTCTAGCTCAGCCGGCACCTAGGGAAACCTACCAAACCTGTGCATTTCTGAAAACTAGAGACTTAGGGGAATCCAAGGAGGGGTGACTTGCGGGGCTCGGACCAGGTTCTGTTACCCAGAATCCTTTGCAAACCTCAAAATTTGGCTAAAAAAACACTTGTTCCTCACATTTCTGTGGCAGAAAGTTCTGGAATCTGAGAGGATCCACAAATTTCCTTCCACCCAGCGTTCCCCCAAGTCTCCCGATAAAAATGATACCTCACTTGTGTGGGTAGGCCTAGCGCCTGCGACAGGAAACGCCCCAAAGAGGAATATGGACACATCCAAAATTTTGGAAGAAAACAGAGGTGTTTTTTGTGAAGTGCCTACCTGTAGATTTTGGCCTCTAGCTCAGCCGGCACCTAGGGAAACCTACTAAACCTGTGCATTTCTGAAAACTAGAGACCTAGGGGAATCCAAGGAGGGGTGACTTGCGGGGCTCGGACCAGGTTCTGTTACCCAGAATCCTTTGCAAACCTCAATATTTGGCTAAAAAAACACATGTTCCTCACATTTCTGTGGCAGAAAGTTCTGGAATCTGAGAGGAGCCACAAATTTCCTTCCCCCCAGCGTTCCCCCAAGTCTCCCGATAAAAATGATACCTCACTTGTGTGGGTAGGCCTAGCGCCCGCGACAGGAAACGCCCCAAAGCGCAACGTGGACACATCCAAAATTTTGGAAGAAAACAGAGGTGTTTTTTGCGAAGTGCCTACCTGTAGATTTTGGCCTCTAGCTCAGCCGGCACCTAGGGAAACCTACCAAACCTGTGCATTTCTGAAATCTAGAGACCTAGGGGAATCCAAGGAGGGGTGACTTGCGGGGCTCGGACCAGGTTCTGTTACCCAGAATCCTTTGCAAACCTCAATATTTGGCTAAAAAAACACATGTTCCTCACGTTTCTGTGGCAGAAAGTTCTGGAATCTGAGAGGAGCCACAAATTTCCTTCCACCCAGCGTTCCCCCAAGTCTCCCGATAAAAATTATACCTCACTTGTGTGGGTAGGCCTAGCGCCCGCGACAGGAAACGCCCCAAAGCGCAACGTGGACACATCCAAAATTTTGGAAGAAAACAGAGGTGTTTTTTGCGAAGTGCCTACCTGTAGATTTTGGCCTCTAGCTCAGCCGGCACCTAGGGAAACCTACCAAACCTGTGCATTTCTGAAAACTAGAGACCTAGGGGAATCCAAGGAGGGGTGACTTGCGGGGCTCGGACCAGGTTCTGTTACCCAGAATCCTTTGCAAACCTCAAAATTTGGCTAAAAAAACACATGTTCCTCACATTTCTGTGGCAGAAAGTTCTGGAATCTGAGAGGAGCCACAAATCTCCTTCCACCCAGCGTTCCCCCAAGTCTCCCGATAAAAATGATACCTCACTTGTGTGAGTAGGCCTAGCGCCCGCGACAGGAAACGCCCCAAAGCGCAACGTGGACACATCCAAAATTTTGGAAGAAAACAGAGGTGTTTTTTGCGAAGTGCCTCCCTGTAGATTTTGGCCTCTAGCTCAGCCGGCACCTAGGGAAACCTACTAAACCTGTGCATTTCTGAAAACTAGAGACCTAGGGAAATCCAATGAGGGGTGACTTGCGGGGCTCGGACCAGGTTCTGTTACCCAGAATCCTTTGCAAACCTCAAAATTTGGCTAAAAAAACACATGTTCCTCACATTTCTGTGGCAGAAAGTTCTGGAATCTGAGAGGAGCCACAAATCTCCTTCCACCCAGCGTTCCCCCAAGTCTCCCGATAAAAATTATACCTCACTTGTGTGGGTAGGCCTAGCGCCCGTGACAGGAAACGCCCCAAAGCGCAATGTGGACACATCCAAAATTTTGGAAGAAAACAGAGGTGTTTTTTGCGAAGTGCCTACCTGTAGATTTTGGCCTCTAGCTCAGCCGGCACCTAGGGAAACCTACCAAAACCTGTGCATTTCTGAAAACTAGAGACCTAGGGGAATCCAAGGAGGGGTGACTTGCGGGGCTCGGACCAGGTTCTGTTACCCAGAATCCTTTGCAAACCTCAAAATTTGGCTAAAAAAACATATGTTCCTCACATTTCTGTGGCAGAAAGTTCTGGAATCTGAGAGGAGCCACAAATTTCCTTCCACCCAGCGTTCCCCCAAGTCTCCCGATAAAAATTATACCTCACTTGTGTGGGTAGGCCTAGCGTCCGCGACAGGAAAAGCCCCAAAGCGCAATGTGGACACATCCAAAATTTTGGAAGAAAACAGAGGTGTTTTTTGCGAAGTGCCTACCTGTAGATTTTGGCCTCTAGCTCAGCCGGCACCTAGGGAAACCTACCAAACCTGTGCATTTCTGAAAACAAGAGACCTAGGGGAATCCAAGGAGGGGTGACTTGCGGGGCTCGGACCAGGTTCTGTTACCCAGAATCCTTTGCAAACCTCAAAATTTGGCTAAAAAAACACATGTTCCTCACATTTCTGTGGCAGAAAGTTCTGGAATCTGAGAGGAGCCACAAATCTCCTTCCACCCAGCGTTCCCCCCAAGTCTCCCGATAAAAATTATACCTCACTTGTGTGGGTAGGCCTAGCGCCCGTGACAGGAAATGCCCCAAAGCGCAATGTGGACACATCCAAAATTTTGGAAGAAAACAGAGGTGTTTTTTGCGAAGTGCCTACCTGTAGATTTTGGCCTCTAGCTCAGCCGGCACCTAGGGAAACCTACCAAACCTGTGCATTTCTGAAAACTAGAGACCTAGGGGAATCCAAGGAGGGGTGACTTGCGGGGCTCGGACCAGGTTCTGTTACCCAGAATCCTTTGCAAACCTCAAAATTTGGCTAAAAAAACACTTGTTCCTCACATTTCTGTGGCAGAAAGTTCTGGAATCTGAGAGGATCCACAAATTTCCTTCCACCCAGCGTTCCCCCAAGTCTCCCGATAAAAATGATACCTCACTTGTGTGGGTAGGCCTAGCGCCCGCGACAGGAAACGCCCCACAGAGGAACATGGACACATCCAAAATTTTGGAAGAAAACAGAGGTGTTTTTTGTGAAGTGCCTACCTGTAGATTTTGGCCTCTAGCTCAGCCGGCACCTAGGGAAACCTACTAAACCTGTGCATTTCTGAAAACTAGAGACCTAGGGGAATCCAAGGAGGGGTGACTTGCGGGGCTCGGACCAGGTTCTGTTACCCAGAATCCTTTGCAAACCTCAATATTTGGCTAAAAAAACACATGTTCCTCACATTTCTGTGGCAGAAAGTTCTGGAATCTGAGAGGAGCCCCAAATCTCCTTCCACCCAGCGTTCCCCCAAGTCTCCCGATAAAAATGATACCTCACTTGTGTGGGTAGGCCTAGCGCCCGCGACAGGAAACGCCCCAAAGCGCAACGTGGACACATCCAAAATTTTGAAAGAAAACAGAGGTGTTTTTTGCGAAGTGCCCACCTGTAGATTTTGGCCTCTAGCTCAGCCGGCACCTAGGGAAACCTACTAAACCTGTGCATTTCTGAAAACTAGAGACCTAGGGGAATCCAAGGAGGGGTGACTTGCGGGGCTCGGACCAGGTTCTGTTACCCAGAATCCTTTGCAAACCTCAAAATTTGGCTAAAAAAACACATGTTCCTCACATTTCTGTGGCAGAAAGTTCTGGAATCTGAGAGGAGCCACAAATCTCCTTCCACCCAGCGTTCCCCCAAGTCTCCCGATAAAAATGATACCTCACTTGTGTGGGTAGGCCTAGCGCCCGCGACAGGAAACGCCCCAAAGCGCAACGTGGACACATCCAAAATTTTGGAAGAAAACAGAGGTGTTTTTTGCGAAGTGCCTACCTGTAGATTTTGGCCTCTAGCTCAGCCGGCACCTAGGGAAACCTACTAAACCTGTGTATTTCTGAAAACTAGAGACCTAGGGGAATCCAAGGAGGGGTGACTTGCGGGGCTCGGACCAGGTTCTGTTACCCAGAATCCTTTGCAAACCTCAAAATTTGGCTAAAAAAACACATGTTCCTCACATTTCTGTGGCAGAAAGTTCTGGAATCTGAGAGGAGCCACAAATTTCCTTCCACCCAGCGTTCCCCCAAGTCTCCCGATAAAAATGATACCTCACTTGTGTGGGTAGGCCTAGCGCCCGCGACAGGAAACGCCCCAAAGCGCAACGTGAACACATCCAAAATTTTGGAAGAAAACAGAGCTGTTTTTTGCAAAGTGCCTACCTGTAGATTTTGGCCTCTAGCTCAGCCGGCACCTAGGGAAACCTACCAAACCTGTGCATTTCTGAAAACTAGAGACCTAGTGAAATCCAAGGAGGGGTGATTTGCGGCGCTCGGACCAGGTTCTGTTACCCAGAATCCTTTGCAAACCTCAAAATTTGGCTAAAAAAACACATGTTCCTCACATTTCTGTGGCAGAAAGTTCTGGAATCTGAGAGGATCCACAAATTTCCTTCCACCCAGCGTTCCCCCAAGTCTCCCGATAAAAATGATACCTCACTTGTGTGGGTAGGCCTAGCGCCCGCAACAGGAAACGCCCCAAAGCGAAACGTGGACACATCCAAAATTTTGGAAGAAAACAGAGGTGTTTTTTGCGAAGTGCCTACCAGTAGATTTTGGCCTCTAGCTCAGCCGGCACCTAGGGAAACCTACCAAACCTGTGCATTTCTGAAAACTAGAGACCTAGGGGAATCCAAGGAGGGGTGACTTGCGGGGCTTGGACCAGGTTCTGTTACCCAGAATCCTTTGCAAACCTCAATATTTGGCTAAAAAAACATATGTTCCTCACATTTCTGTGGCAGAAAGTTCTGGAATCTGAGAGGAGCCACAAATTTCCTTCCACCCAGCGTTCCCCCAAGTCTCCCGATACAAATGATACCTCACTTGTGTGGGTAGGCCTAGCGCCCGCGACAGAAAACGCCCCAAAGCGCAACGTGGACACATCCAAAAATTTGGACGAAAACAGAGGTGTTTTTTGCGAAGTGCCTACCTGTAGATTTTGGACTCTAGCTCAGCCGGGGCACCTAGGGAAACCTACTAAACCTGTGCATTTCTGAAAACTAGAGACCTAGGGGAATCCAAGGACGGGTGACTTGCGGGGCTCGGACCAGGTTCTGTTACCCAGAATCCTTTGCAAACCTCAAAATTTGGCTAAAAAAACACATGTTCCTCACATTTCTGTGGCAGAAAGTTCTGGAATCTGAGAGGAGCCACAAATTTCCTTCCACCCAGCGTTCCCCCAAGTCTCCCGATAAAAATGATACCTCACTTGTGTGGGTAGGCCTAGCGCCCGCGACAGGAAACGCCCCAAAGCGCAACGTGAACACATCCAAAATTTTGGAAGAAAACAGAGCTGTTTTTTGCAAAGTGCCTACCTGTAGATTTTGGCCTCTAGCTCAGCCGGGCACCTAGGGAAACCTACCAAACCTGTGCATTTCTGAAAACTAGAGACCTAGTGAAATCCAAGGAGGGGTGATTTGCGGCGCTCGGACCAGGTTCTGTTACCCAGAATCCTTTGCAAACCTCAAAATTTGGCTAAAAAAACACATGTTCCTCACATTTCTGTGGCAGAAAGTTCTGGAATCTGAGAGGATCCACAAATTTCCTTCCACCCAGCGTTCCCCCAAGTCTCCCGATAAAAATGATACCTCACTTGTGTGGGTAGGCCTAGCGCCCGCAACAGGAAACGCCCCAAAGCGAAACGTGGACACATCCAAAATTTTGGAAGAAAACAGAGGTGTTTTTTGCGAAGTGCCTACCAGTAGATTTTGGCCTCTAGCTCAGCCGGCACCTAGGGAAACCTACCAAACCTGTGCATTTCTGAAAACTAGAGACCTAGGGGAATCCAAGGAGGGGTGACTTGCGGGGCTTGGACCAGGTTCTGTTACCCAGAATCCTTTGCAAACCTCAATATTTGGCTAAAAAAACATATGTTCCTCACATTTCTGTGGCAGAAAGTTCTGGAATCTGAGAGGAGCCACAAATTTCCTTCCACCCAGCGTTCCCCAAGTCTCCCGATACAAATGATACCTCACTTGTGTGGGTAGGCCTAGCGCCCGCGACAGAAAACGCCCCAAAGCGCAACGTGGACACATCCAAAAATTTGGACGAAAACAGAGGTGTTTTTTGCGAAGTGCCTACCTGTAGATTTTGGACTCTAGCTCAGCCGGCACCTAGGGAAAACCTACTAAACCTGTGCATTTCTGAAAACTAGAGACCTAGGGGAATCCAAGGACGGGTGACTTGCGGGGCTCGGACCAGGTTCTGTTACCCAGAATCCTTTGCAAACCTCAAAATTTGGCTAAAAAAACACATGTTCCTCACATTTCTGTGGCAGAAAGTTCTGGAATCTGAGAGGAGCCACAAATTTCCTTCCACCCAGCGTTCCCCCAAGTCTCCCGATAAAAATGATACCTCACTTGTGTGGGTAGGCCTAGCGCCCGCGACAGGAAACGCCCCAAAGCGCAATGTGGACACATCTAAAATTTTGGAAGAAAACAGAGGTGTTTTTTGTGAAGTGCCTACCTGTAGATTTGGCCTCTAGCTCAGCCGGCACCTAGGGAAACCTACCAAACCTGTGCATTTCTGAAAACTAGAGACCTAGGGGAATCCAAGGAGGGGTGACTTGCGGGGCTCGGACCAGGTTCTGTTACCCAGAATCCTTTGCAAACCTCAAAATTTGGCTAAAAAAACACATGTTCCTCACATTTCTGTGGCAGAAAGTTCTGGAATCTGAGAGGAGCCACAAATCTCCTTCCACCCAGCGTTCCCCAAGTCTCCCGATAAAAATGATACCTCACTTGTGTGGGTAGGCCTAGCGCCCGCGACAGGAAACGCCCCAAAGCGCAACGTGGACACATCCAAAATTTTGGAAGAAAACAGAGGTGTTTTTTGTGAAGTGCCTACCTGTAGATTTTGGCCTCTAGCTCAGCCGGCACCTAGGGAAACCTACCAAAACTGTGCATTTCTGAAAACTAGAGACCTAGGGGAATCCAAGGAGGGGTGACTTGCGGGGCTCGGACCAGGTTCTGTTACTCAGAATCCTTTGCAAACCTCAATATTTGGCTAAAAAAACACATGTTCCTCACATTTCTGTGGCAGAAAGTTCTAGAATCTGAGAGGAGCCACAAATTTCCTTCCACCCAGCGTTCCCCCAAGTCTCCCGATAAAATGATACCCCACTTGTGTGGGTAGGCCTAGCGCCCGCGACAGGAAACGCCCCAAAGCGCAATGTGGACACATCCAAAATTTTGGAAGAAAACGGAGGTGTTTTTTGCGAAGTGCCTACCTGTAGATTTTGGCCTCTAGCTCAGCCGGCACCTAGGGAAACCTACCAAACCTGTTCATTTCTGAAAACTAGAGAACTAGGGGAATCCAAGGAGGGGTGACTTGCGGGGCTCGGACCAGGTTCTGTTACCCAGAATCCTTTGCAAACCTCAAAATTTGGCTAAAAAAACACATGTTCCTCACATTTCTGTGGCAGAAAGTTCTGGAATCTGAGAGGAGCCACAAATTTCCTTTCACCCAGCGTTCCCCCAAGTCTCCCGATAAAAATGATACCTCACTTGTGTGGGTAGGCCTAGCGCCCGCTACAGGAAATGCCCCAAAGCGCAACGTGGACACATCCAAAATTTTGGAAGAAAACAGAGGTTTTTTTTGCGAAGTGCCTACCTGTAGATTTTGGCCTCTAGCTCAGCCGGCACCTAGGGAAACCTACCAAAACTGTGCATTTCTGAAAACTAGAGACCTAGGGGAATCCAAGGAGGGGTGACTTGCGGGGCTCGGACCAGGTTCTGTTACCCAGAATCCTTTGCAAACCTCAAAATTTGGCTAAAAAAACACTTGTTCCTCACATTTCTGTGGCAGAAAGTTCTGGAATCTGAGAGGATCCACAAATTTCCTTCCACCCAGCGTTCCCCCAAGTCTCCCGATAAAAATGATACCTCACTTGTGTGGGTAGGCCTAGTGCCCACGACAGGAAACGCCCCAAAGAGGAACATGGACACATCCAAAATTTTGGAAGAAAACAGAGGTGTTTTTTGTGAAGTGCCTACCTGTAGATTTTGGCCTCTAGCTCAGCCGGCACCTAGGGAAACCTACTAAACCTGTGCATTTCTGAAAACTAGAGACCTAGGGGAATCCAAGGAGGGGTGACTTGCGGGGCTCGGACCAGGTTCTGTTACCCAGAATCCTTTGCAAACCTCAAAATTTGGCTAAAAAAACACATGTTCCTCACATTTCTGTGGCAGAAAGTTCTGGAATCTGAGAGGAGCCACAAATTTCCTTCCACCCAGCGTTCCCCCAAGTCTCCAGATAAAAATTATACCTCACTTGTGTGGGTAGGCCTAGCGCCCGCGACAGGAAACGCCCCAAAGCGCAACGTGGACACATCCAAAATTTTGGAAGAAAACAGAGGTGTTTTTTGCGAAGTGCCTACCTGTAGATTTTGGCCTCTAGCTCAGCCGGCACCTAGGGAAACCTACTAAACCTGTGCATTTCTGAAAACTAGAGACCTAGGGGAATCCAAGGAGGGGTGACTTGCGGGGCTCGGACCAGGTTCTGTTACCCAGAATCCTTTGCAAACCTCAAAATTTGGCTAAAAAAACATATGTTCCTCACATTTCTGTGGCAGAAAGTTCTGGAATCTGAGAGGAGCCACAAATTTCCTTCCACCCAGCGTTCCCCCAAGTCTCCCGATACAAATGATACCTCACTTGTGTGGGTAGGCCTAGCGCCCGCGACAGGAAACGCCCCAAAGCGCAACGTGGACACATCCAAAATTTTGGAAGAAAACAGAGGTGTTTTTTGCGAAGTGCCTACCTGTAGATTTTGGCCTCTAGCTCAGCCGGCACCTAGGGAAACCTACCAAACCTGTGCATTTCTGAAAACTAGAGACCTAGGGGAATCCAAGGAGGGGTGACTTGCGGGGCTCGGACCAGGTTCTGTTACCCAGAATCCTTTGCAAACCTCAAAATTTGGCTAAAAAAACACATGTTCCTCACATTTCTGTGGCAGAAAGTTCTGGAATCTGAGAGGAGCCACAAATCTCCTTCCATCCAGCGTTCCCCCAAGTCTCCCGATAAAAATGATACCTCACTTGTGTGGGTAGGCCTAGCGCCCGCGACAGGAAACGCCCCAAAGCGCAACGTGGACACATCCAAAATTTTGGAAGAAAACAGAGGTGTTTTTTGCGAAGTACCTACCTGTAGATTTTGGCCTCTAGCTCAGCCGGCACCTAGGGAAACCCACCAAACCTGTGCATTTCTGAAAACTAGAGACCTAGGGGAATCCAAGGAGGGGTGACTTGCGGGGCTCGGACCAGGTTCTGTTACACAGAATCCTTTGCAAACCTCAAAATTTTGCTAAAAAAACACATGTTCCTCACATTTATGTGGCAGAAAGTTCTGGAATCTGAGACGAGCCACAAATCTCCTTCCACCCAGCGTTCCCCCAAGTCTCCCGATAAAAATGATACCTCACTTGTGTGGGTAGGCCTAGCGCCCGCGACAGGAAACGCCCCAAAGAGGAACATGAACACATCCAAAATTTTGGAAGAAAACAGAGGTGTTTTTTGTGAAGTGCCTACCTGTAGATTTTGGCCTCTAGCTCAGCCGGCACCTAGGGAAACCTACTAAACCTGTGCATTTCTGAAAACTAGAGACCTAGGGGAATCCAAGGAGGGGTGACTTGCGGGGCTCGGACCAGGTTCTGTTACCCAGAATCCTTTGCAAACCTCAATATTTGGCTAAAAAAACATATGTTCCTCACATTTCTGTGGCAGAAAGTTCTGGAATCTGAGAGGAGCCACAAATGTCCTTCCCCCCAGCGTTCCCCCAAGTCTCCCGATAAAAATGATACCTCACTTGTGTGGGTAGGCCTAGCGCCCGCGACAGGAAACGCCCCAAAGCGCAACGTGGACACATCCAAAATTTTGGAAGAAAACAGAGGTGTTTTTTGCGAAGTGCCTACCTGTAGATTTTGGCCTCTAGCTCATCCGGCACCTAGGGAAACCTACCAAACCTGTGCATTTCTGAAAACTAGAGACCTAGGGGAATCCAAGGAGGGGTGACTTGCGGGGCTCGGACCAGGTTCTGTTACCCAGAATCCTTTGCAAACCTCAATATTTGGCTAAAAAAACACATGTTCCTCACGTTTCTGTGGCAGAAAGTTCTGGAATCTGAGAGGAGCCACAAATCTCCTTCCATCCAGCGTTCCCCCAAGTCTCCCGATAAAAATGATACCTCACTTGTGTGGGTAGGCCTAGCGCCCGCGACAGGAAACGCCCCAAAGCGCAACGTGGACACATCCAAAATTTTGGAAGAAAACAGAGGTGTTTTTTGCGAAGTGCCTACCTGTAGATTTTGGCCTCTAGCTCAGCCGGCACCTAGGGAAACCCACCAAACCTGTGCATTTCTGAAAACTAGAGACCTAGGGGAATCCAAGGAGGGGTGACTTGCGGGGCTCGGACCAGGTTCTGTTACCCAGAATCCTTTGCAAACCTCAAAATTTTGCAAAAAACACACATGTTCCTCACATTTCTGTGGCAGAAAGTTCTGGAATCTGAGACGAGCCACAAATCTCCTTCCACCCAGCGTTCCCCCAAGTCTCCCGATAAAAATTATACCTCACTTGTGTGGGTAGGCCTAGCGCCCGTGACAGGAAACGCCCCAAAGCGCAATGTGGACACATCCAAAATTTTGGAAGAAAACAGAGGTGTTTTTTGCGAAGTGCCTACCTGTAGATTTTGGCCTCTAGCTCAGCCGGCACCTAGGGAAACCTACCAAACCTGTGCATTTCTGAAAACTAGAGACCTAGGGGAATCCAAGGAGGGGTGACTTGCGGGGCTCGGACCAGGTTCTGTTACCCAGAATCCTTTGCAAACCTCAAAATTTGGCTAAAAAAACACTTGTTCCTCACATTTCTGTGGCAGAAAGTTCTGGAATCTGAGAGGATCCACAAATTTCCTTCCACCCAGCGTTCCCCCAAGTCTCCCGATAAAAATGATACCTCACTTGTGTGGGTAGGCCTAGCGCCTGCGACAGGAAACGCCCCAAAGAGGAACATGGACACATCCAAAATTTTGGAAGAAAACAGAGGTGTTTTTTGTGAAGTGCCTACCTGTAGATTTTGGCCTCTAGCTCAGCCGGCACCTAGGGAAACCTACTAAACCTGTGCATTTCTGAAAACTAGAGACCTAGGGGAATCCAAGGAGGGGTGACTTGCGGGGCTCGGACCAGGTTCTGTTACCCAGAATCCTTTGCAAACCTCAATATTTGGCTAAAAAAACACATGTTCCTCACATTTCTGTGGCAGAAAGTTCTGGAATCTGAGAGGAGCCACAAATTTCCTTCCCCCCAGCGTTCCCCCAAGTCTCCCGATAAAAATGATACCTCACTTGTGTGGGTAGGCCTAGCGCCCGCGACAGGAAACGCCCCAAAGCGCAACGTGGACACATCCAAAATTTTGGAAGAAAACAGAGGTGTTTTTTGCGAAGTGCCTACCTGTAGATTTTGGCCTCTAGCTCAGCCGGCACCTAGGGAAACCTACCAAACCTGTGCATTTCTGAAATCTAGAGACCTAGGGGAATCCAAGGAGGGGTGACTTGCGGGGCTCGGACCAGGTTCTGTTACCCAGAATCCTTTGCAAACCTCAATATTTGGCTAAAAAAACACATGTTCCTCACGTTTCTGTGGCAGAAAGTTCTGGAATCTGAGAGGAGCCACAAATCTCCTTCCACCCAGCGTTCCCCCAAGTCTCCCGATAAAAATGATACCTCACTTGTGTGGGTAGGCCTAGCGCCCGCGACAGGAAACGCCCCAAAGCGCAACGTGGACACATCCAAAATTTTGGAAGAAAACAGAGGTGTTTTTTGCGAAGTGCCTACCTGTAGATTTTGGCCTCTAGCTCAGCCGGCACCTAGGGAAACCTACTAAACCTGTGCATTTCTGAAAACTAGAGACCTAGGGGAATCCAAGGAGGGGTGACTTGCGGGGCTCGGACCAGGTTCTGTTACCCAGAATCCTTTGCAAACCTCAAAATTTGGCTAAAAAAACACATGTTCCTCACATTTCTGTGGCAGAAAGTTCTGGAATCTGAGAGGAGCCACAAATTTCCTTCCACCCAGCGTTCCCCCAAGTCTCCCGATAAAAATTATACCTCACTTGTGTGGGTAGGCCTAGCGCCCGCGACAGGAAACGCCCCAAAGCGCAATGTGGACACATCCAAAATTTTGGAAGAAAACAGAGGTGTTTTTTGCGAAGTGCCTACCTGTAGATTTTGGCCTCTAGCTCAGCCGGCACCTAGGGAAACCTACCAAACCTGTGCATTTCTGAAAACTAGAGACCTAGGGGAATCCAAGGAGGGGTGACTTGCGGGGCTCGGACCAGGTTCTGTTACCCAGAATCCTTTGCAAACCTCAAAATTTGGCTAAAAAAACACATGTTCCTCACATTTCTGTGGCAGAAAGTTCTGGAATCTGAGAGGAGCCACAAATCTCCTTCCACCCAGCGTTCCCCCAAGTCTCCCGATAAAAATGATACCTCACTTGTGTGGGTAGGCCTAGCGCCCGCGACAGGAAACGCCCCAAAGCGCAACGTGGACACATCCAAAATTTTGGAAGAAAACAGAGGTGTTTTTTGCGAAGTGCCTACCTGTAGATTTTGGCCTCTAGCTCAGCCGGCACCTAGGGAAACCTACTAAACCTGTGCATTTCTGAAAACTAGAGACCTAGGGGAATCCAAGGAGGGGTGACTTGCGGGGCTCGGACCAGGTTCTGTTACCCAGAATCCTTTGCAAACCTCAAAATTTGGCTAAAAAAACACATGTTCCTCACATTTCTGTGGCAGAAAGTTCTGGAATCTGAGAGGAGCCACAAATTTCCTTCCACCCAGCGTTCCCCCAAGTCTCCCGATAAAAATGATACCTCACTTGTGTGGGTAGGCCTAGCGCCCGCGACAGGAAACGCCCCAAAGCGCAACGTGAACACATCCAAAATTTTGGAAGAAAACAGAGGTGTTTTTTGCAAAGTGCCTACCTGTAGATTTTGGCCTCTAGCTCAGCCGGCACCTAGGGAAACCTACCAAACCTGTGCATTTCTGAAAACTAGAGACCTAGTGAAATCCAAGGAGGGGTGATTTGCGGCGCTCGGACCAGGTTCTGTTACCCAGAATCCTTTGCAAACCTCAAAATTTGGCTAAAAAAACACATGTTCCTCACATTTCTGTGGCAGAAAGTTCTGGAATCTGAGAGGATCCACAAATTTCCTTCCACCCAGCGTTCCCCCAAGTCTCCCGATAAAAATGATACCTCACTTGTGTGGGTAGGCCTAGCGCCCGCAACAGGAAACGCCCCAAAGCGAAACGTGGACACATCCAAAATTTTGGAAGAAAACAGAGGTGTTTTTTGCGAAGTGCCTACCAGTAGATTTTGGCCTCTAGCTCAGCCGGCACCTAGGGAAACCTACCAAACCTGTGCATTTCTGAAAACTAGAGACCTAGGGGAATCCAAGGAGGGGTGACTTGCGGGGCTTGGACCAGGTTCTGTTACCCAGAATCCTTTGCAAACCTCAATATTTGGCTAAAAAAACATATGTTCCTCACATTTCTGTGGCAGAAAGTTCTGGAATCTGAGAGGAGCCACAAATTTCCTTCCACCCAGCGTTCCCCCAAGTCTCCCGATACAAATGATACCTCACTTGTGTGGGTAGGCCTAGCGCCCGCAACAGAAAACGCCCCAAAGCGCAACGTGGACACATCCAAAAATTTGGACGAAAACAGAGGTGTTTTTTGCGAAGTGCCTACCTGTAGATTTTGGACTCTAGCTCAGCCGGCACCTAGGGAAACCTACTAAACCTGTGCATTTCTGAAAACTAGAGACCTAGGGGAATCCAAGGACGGGTGACTTGCGGGGCTCGGACCAGGTTCTGTTACCCAGAATCCTTTGCAAACCTCAAAATTTGGCTAAAAAAACACATGTTCCTCACATTTCTGTGCCAGAAAGTTCTGGAATCTGAGAGGAGCCACAAATTTCCTTCCACCCAGCGTTCCCCCAAGTCTCCCGATAAAAATGATACCTCACTTGTGTGGGTAGGCCTAGCGCCCGCGACAGGAAACGCCCCAAAGCGCAATGTGGACACATCTAAAATTTTGGAAGAAAACAGAGGTGTTTTTTGTGAAGTGCCTACCTGTAGATTTTGGCCTCTAGCTCAGCCGGCACCTAGGGAAACCTACCAAACCTGTGCATTTCTGAAAACTAGAGACCTAGGGGAATCCAAGGAGGGGTGACTTGCGGGGCTCGGACCAGGTTCTGTTACCCAGAATCCTTTGCAAACCTCAAAATTTGGCTAAAAAAACACATGTTCCTCACATTTCTGTGGCAGAAAGTTCTGGAATCTGAGAGGAGCCACAAATCTCCTTCCACCCAGCGTTCCCCCAAGTCTCCCGATAAAAATGATACCTCACTTGTGTGGGTAGGCCTAGCGCCCGCGACAGGAAACGCCCCAAAGCGCAACGTGGACACATCCAAAATTTTGGAAGAAAACAGAGGTGTTTTTTGTGAAGTGCCTACCTGTAGATTTTGGCCTCTAGCTCAGCCGGCACCTAGGGAAACCTACCAAAACTGTGCATTTCTGAAAACTAGAGACCTAGGGGAATCCAAGGAGGGGTGACTTGCGGGGCTCGGACCAGGTTCTGTTACTCAGAATCCTTTGCAAACCTCAATATTTGGCTAAAAAAACACATGTTCCTCACATTTCTGTGGCAGAAAGTTCTAGAATCTGAGAGGAGCCACAAATTTCCTTCCACCCAGCGTTCCCCCAAGTCTCCCGATAAAAATGATACCCCACTTGTGTGGGTAGGCCTAGCGCCCGCGACAGGAAACGCCCCAAAGCGCAATGTGGACACATCCAAAATTTTGGAAGAAAACGGAGGTGTTTTTTGCGAAGTGCCTACCTGTGGATTTTGGCCTCTAGCTCAGCCGGCACCTAGGGAAACCTTCCAAACCTGTTCATTTCTGAAAACTAGAGAACTAGGGGAATCCAAGGAGGGGTGACTTGCGGGGCTCGGACCAGGTTCTGTTACCCAGAATCCTTTGCAAACCTCAAAATTTGGCTAAAAAAACACATGTTCCTCACATTTCTGTGGCAGAAAGTTCTGGAATCTGAGAGGAGCCACAAATTTCCTTTCACCCAGCGTTCCCCCAAGTCTCCCGATAAAAATGATACCTCACTTGTGTGGGTAGGCCTAGCGCCCGCTACAGGAAATGCCCCAAAGCGCAACGTGGACACATCCAAAATTTTGGAAGAAAACAGAGGTTTTTTTTGCGAAGTGCCTACCTGTAGATTTTGGCCTCTAGCTCAGCCGGCACCTAGGGAAACCTACCAAACCTGTGCATTTCTGAAAACTAGAGACCTAGGGGAATCCAAGGAGGGGTGACTTGCGGGGCTCGGACCAGGTTCTGTTACCCAGAATCCTTTGCAAACCTCAAAATTTGGCTAAAAAAACACTTGTTCCTCACATTTCTGTGGCAGAAAGTTCTGGAATCTGAGAGGATCCACAAATTTCCTTCCACCCAGCGTTCCCCCAAGTCTCCCGATAAAAATGATACCTCACTTGTGTGGGTAGGCCTAGTGCCCACGACAGGAAACGCCCCAAAGAGGAACATGGACACATCCAAAATTTTGGAAGAAAACAGAGGTGTTTTTTGTGAAGTGCCTACCTGTAGATTTTGGCCTCTAGCTCAGCCGGCACCTAGGGAAACCTACTAAACCTGTGCATTTCTGAAAACTAGAGACCTAGGGGAATCCAAGGAGGGGTGACTTGCGGGGCTCGGACCAGGTTCTGTTACCCAGAATCCTTTGCAAACCTCAAAATTTGGCTAAAAAAACACATGTTCCTCACATTTCTGTGGCAGAAAGTTCTGGAATCTGAGAGGAGCCACAAATTTCCTTCCACCCAGCGTTCCCCCAAGTCTCCAGATAAAAATTATACCTCACTTGTGTGGGTAGGCCTAGCGCCCGCGACAGGAAACGCCCCAAAGCGCAACGTGGACACATCCAAAATTTTGGAAGAAAACAGAGGTGTTTTTTGCGAAGTGCCTACCTGTAGATTTTGGCCTCTAGCTCAGCCGGCACCTAGGGAAACCTACCAAACCTGTGCATTTCTGAAAACTAGAGACCTAGGGGAATCCAAGGAGGGGTGACTTGCGGGGCTCGGACCAGGTTCTGTTACCCAGAATCCTTTGCAAACCTCAAAATTTGGCTAAAAAAACATATGTTCCTCAAATTTCTGTGGCAGAAAGTTCTGGAATCTGAGAGGAGCCACAAATTTCCTTCCACCCAGCGTTCCCCCAAGTCTCCCGATACAAATGATACCTCACTTGTGTGGGTAGGCCTAGCGCCCGCGACAGGAAACGCCCCAAAGCGCAACGTGGACACATCCAAAATTTTGGAAGAAAACAGAGGTGTTTTTTGCGAAGTGCCTACCTGTAGATTTTGGCCTCTAGCTCAGCCGGCACCTAGGGAAACCTACCAAACATGTGCATTTCTGAAAACTAGAGACCTAGGGGAATCCAAGGAGGGGTGACTTGCGGGGCTCGGACCAGGTTCTGTTACCCAGAATCCTTTGCAAACCTCAAAATTTGGCTAAAAAAACACATGTTCCTCACATTTCTGTGGCAGAAAGTTCTGGAATCTGAGAGGAGCCACAAATTTCCTTCCACCCAGCGTTCCCCCAAGTCTCCCGATAAAAATTATACCTCACTTGTGTGGGTAGGCCTAGCGCCCGCGACAGGAAACGCCCCAAAGCGCAATGTGGACACATCCAAAATTTTGGAAGAAAACAGAGGTGTTTTTTGCGAAGTGCCTACCTGTAGATTTTGGCCTCTAGCTCAGCCGGCACCTAGGGAAACCTACCAAACCTGTGCATTTCTGAAAACTAGAGACCTAGGGGAATCCAAGGAGGGGTGACTTGCGGGGCTCGGACCAGGTTCTGTTACCCAGAATCCTTTGCAAACCTCAAAATTTGGCTAAAAAAACACATGTTCCTCACATTTCTGTGGCAGAAAGTTCTGGAATCTGAGAGGAGCCACAAATCTCCTTCCACCCAGCGTTCCCCCAAGTCTCCCGATAAAAATGATACCTCACTTGTGTGGGTAGGCCTAGCGCCCGCGACAGGAAACGCCCCAAAGCGCAACGTGGACACATCCAAAATTTTGGAAGAAAACAGAGGTGTTTTTTGCGAAGTGCCTACCTGTAGATTTTGGCCTCTAGCTCAGCCGGCACCTAGGGAAACCTACTAAACCTGTGCATTTCTGAAAACTAGAGACCTAGGGGAATCCAAGGAGGGGTGACTTGCGGGGCTCGGACCAGGTTCTGTTACCCAGAATCCTTTGCAAACCTCAAAATTTGGCTAAAAAAACACATGTTCCTCACATTTCTGTGGCAGAAAGTTCTGGAATCTGAGAGGAGCCACAAATTTCCTTCCACCCAGCGTTCCCCCAAGTCTCCCGATAAAAATGATACCTCACTTGTGTGGGTAGGCCTAGCGCCCGCGACAGGAAACGCCCCAAAGCGCAACGTGAACACATCCAAAATTTTGGAAGAAAACAGAGCTGTTTTTTGCAAAGTGCCTACCTGTAGATTTTGGCCTCTAGCTCAGCCGGCACCTAGGGAAACCTACCAAACCTGTGCATTTCTGAAAACTAGAGACCTAGTGAAATCCAAGGAGGGGTGATTTGCGGCGCTCGGACCAGGTTCTGTTACCCAGAATCCTTTGCAAACCTCAAAATTTGGCTAAAAAAACACATGTTCCTTACATTTCTGTGGCAGAAAGTTCTGGAATCTGAGAGGATCCACAAATTTCCTTCCACCCAGCGTTCCCCCAAGTCTCCCGATAAAAATGATACCTCACTTGTGTGGGTAGGCCTAGCGCCCGCAACAGGAAACGCCCCAAAGCGAAACGTGGACACATCCAAAATTTTGGAAGAAAACAGAGGTGTTTTTTGCGAAGTGCCTACCAGTAGATTTTGGCCTCTAGCTCAGCCGGCACCTAGGGAAACCTACCAAACCTGTGCATTTCTGAAAACTAGAGACCTAGGGGAATCCAAGGAGGGGTGACTTGCGGGGCTTGGACCAGGTTCTGTTACCCAGAATCCTTTGCAAACCTCAATATTTGGCTAAAAAAACATATGTTCCTCACATTTCTGTGGCAGAAAGTTCTGGAATCTGAGAGGAGCCACAAATTTCCTTCCACCCAGCGTTCCCCCAAGTCTCCCGATACAAATGATACCTCACTTGTGTGGGTAGGCCTAGCGCCCGCGACAGAAAACGCCCCAAAGCGCAACGTGGACACATCCCAAAATTTGGACTAAAACAGAGGTGTTTTTTGCGAAGTGCCTACCTGTAGATTTTGGCCTCTAGCTCAGCCGGCACCTAGGGAAACCTACTAAACCTGTGCATTTCTGAAAACTAGAGACCTAGGGGAATCCAAGGACGGGTGACTTGCGGGGCTCGGACCAGGTTCTGTTACCCAGAATCCTTTGCAAACCTCAAAATTTGGCTAAAAAAACACATGTTCCTCACATTTCTGTGGCAGAAAGTTCTGGAATCTGAGAGGAGCCACAAATTTCCTTCCACCCAGCGTTCCCCCAAGTCTCCCGATAAAAATGATACCTCACTTGTGTGGGTAGGCCTAGCGCCCGCGACAGGAAACGCCCCAAAGCGCAACGTGGACACATCTAAAATTTTGGAAGAAAACAGAGGTGTTTTTTGTGAAGTGCCTACCTGTAGATTTTGGCCTCTAGCTCAGCCGGCACCTAGGGAAACCTACCAAACCTGTGCATTTCTGAAAACTAGAGACCTAGGGGAATCCAAGGAGGGGTGACTTGCGGGGCTCGGACCAGGTTCTGTTACCCAGAATCCTTTGCAAACCTCAAAATTTGGCTAAAAAAACACATGTTCCTCACATTTCTGTGGCAGAAAGTTCTGGAATCTGAGAGGAGCCACAAATCTCCTTCCACCCAGCGTTCCCCCAAGTCTCCCGATAAAAATGATACCTCACTTGTGTGGGTAGGCCTAGCGCCCGCGACAGGAAACGCCCCAAAGCGCAACGTGGACACATCCAAAATTTTGGAAGAAAACAGAGGTGTTTTTTGCGAAGTGCCTACCTGTAGATTTTGGCCTCTAGCTCAGCCGGCACCTAGGGAAACCTACCAAACCTGTGCATTTCTGAAAACTAGAGACCTAGGGGAATCCAAGGAGGGGTGACTTGCGGGGCTCGGACCAGGTTCTGTTACCCAGAATCCTTTGCAAACCTCAAAATTTGGCTAAAAAAACACATGTTCCTCACATTTCTGTGGCAGAAAGTTCTGGAATCTGAGAGGAGCCACAAATTTCCTTCCACCCAGCGTTCCCCCAAGTCTCCCGATAAAAATTATACCTCACTTGTGTGGGTAGGCCTAGCGCCCGCGACAGGAAACGCCCCAAAGCGCAATGTGGACACATCCAAAATTTTGGAAGAAAACAGAGGTGTTTTTTGCGAAGTGCCTACCTGTAGATTTTGGCCTCTAGCTCAGCCGGCACCTAGGGAAACCTACCAAACCTGTGCATTTCTGAAAACTAGAGACCTAGGGGAATCCAAGGAGGGGTGACTTGCGGGGCTCGGACCAGGTTCTGTTACCCAGAATCCTTTGCAAACCTCAAAATGTGGCTAAAAAAACACATGTTCCTCACATTTCTGTGGCAGAAAGTTCTGGAATCTGAGAGGAGCCACAAATCTCCTTCCACCCAGCGTTCCCCCAAGTCTCCCGATAAAAATGATACCTCACTTGTGTGGGTAGGCCTAGCGCCCGCGACAGGAAACGCCCCAAAGCGCAACGTGGACACATCCAAAATTTTGGAAGAAAACAGAGGTGTTTTTTGCGAAGTGCCTACCTGTAGATTTTGGCCTCTAGCTCAGCCGGCACCTAGGGAAACCTACTAAACCTGTGCATTTCTGAAAACTAGAGACCTAGGGGAATCCAAGGAGGGGTGACTTGCGGGGCTCGGACCAGGTTCTGTTACCCAGAATCCTTTGCAAACCTCAAAATTTGGCTAAAAAAACACATGTTCCTCACATTTCTGTGGCAGAAAGTTCTGGAATCTGAGAGGAGCCACAAATTTCCTTCCACCCAGCGTTCCCCCAAGTCTCCCGATAAAAATGATACCTCACTTGTGTGGGTAGGCCTAGCGCCCGCGACAGGAAACGCCCCAAAGCGCAACGTGAACACATCCAAAATTTTGGAAGAAAACAGAGCTGTTTTTTGCAAAGTGCCTACCTGTAGATTTTGGCCTCTAGCTCAGCCGGCACCTAGGGAAACCTACCAAACCTGTGCATTTCTGAAAACTAGAGACCTAGTGAAATCCAAGGAGGGGTGATTTGCGGCGCTCGGACCAGGTTCTGTTACCCAGAATCCTTTGCAAACCTCAAAATTTGGCTAAAAAAACACATGTTCCTCACATTTCTGTGGCAGAAAGTTCTGGAATCTGAGAGGATCCACAAATTTCCTTCCACCCAGCGTTCCCCCAAGTCTCCCGATAAAAATGATACCTCACTTGTGTGGGTAGGCCTAGCGCCCGCAACAGGAAACGCCCCAAAGCGAAACGTGGACACATCCAAAATTTTGGAAGAAAACAGAGGTGTTTTTTGCGAAGTGCCTACCTGTAGATTTTGGCCTCTAGCTCAGCCGGCACCTAGGGAAACCTACTAAACCTGTGCATTTCTGAAAACTAGAGACCTAGGGGAATCCAAGGACGGGTGACTTGCGGGGCTCGGACCAGGTTCTGTTACCCAGAATCCTTTGCAAACCTCAAAATTTGGCTAAAAAAACACATGTTCCTCACATTTCTGTGGCAGAAAGTTCTGGAATCTGAGAGGAGCCACAAATTTCCTTCCACCCAGCGTTCCCCCAAGTCTCCCGATAAAAATGATACCTCACTTGTGTGGGTAGGCCTAGCGCCCGCGACAGGAAACGCCCCAAAGCGCAACGTGGACACATCTAAAATTTTGGAAGAAAACAGAGGTGTTTTTTGTGAAGTGCCTACCTGTAGATTTTGGCCTCTAGCTCAGCCGGCACCTAGGGAAACCTACCAAACCTGTGCATTTCTGAAAACTAGAGACCTAGGGGAATCCAAGGAGGGGTGACTTGCGGGGCTCGGACCAGGTTCTGTTACCCAGAATCCTTTGCAAACCTCAAAATTTGGCTAAAAAAACACATGTTCCTCACATTTCTGTGGCAGAAAGTTCTGGAATCTGAGAGGAGCCACAAATCTCCTTCCACCCAGCGTTCCCCCAAGTCTCCCGATAAAAATGATACCTCACTTGTGTGGGTAGGCCTAGCGCCCGCGACAGGAAACGCCCCAAAGCGCAACGTGGACACATCCAAAATTTTGGAAGAAAACAGAGGTGTTTTTTGTGAAGTGCCTACCTGTAGATTTTGGCCTCTAGCTCAGCCGGCACCTAGGGAAACCTACCAAAACTGTGCATTTCTGAAAACTAGAGACCTAGGGGAATCCAAGGAGGGGTGACTTGCGGGGCTCGGACCAGGTTCTGTTACTCAGAATCCTTTGCAAACCTCAATATTTGGCTAAAAAAACACATGTTCCTCACATTTCTGTGGCAGAAAGTTCTAGAATCTGAGAGGAGCCACAAATTTCCTTCCACCCAGCGTTCCCCCAAGTCTCCCGATAAAAATGATACCCCACTTGTGTGGGTAGGCCTAGCGCCCGCGACAGGAAACGCCCCAAAGCGCAACGTGGACACATCCAAAATTTTGGAAGAAAACGGAGGTGTTTTTTGCGAAGTGCCTACCTGTAGATTTTGGCCTCTAGCTCAGCCGGCACCTAGGGAAACCTACCAAACCTGTTCATTTCTGAAAACTAGAGAACTAGGGGAATCCAAGGAGGGGTGACTTGCGGGGCTCGGACCAGGTTCTGTTACCCAGAATCCTTTGCAAACCTCAAAATTTGGCTAAAAAAACACATTTTCCTCACATTTCTGTGGCAGAAAGTTCTGGAATCTGAGAGGAGCCACAAATTTCCTTTCACCCAGCGTTCCCCCAAGTCTCCCGATAAAAATGATACCTCACTTGTGTGGGTAGGCCTAGCGCCCGCTACAGGAAATGCCCCAAAGCGCAACGTGGACACATCCAAAATTTTGGAAGAAAACAGAGGTTTTTTTTGCGAAGTGCCTACCTGTAGATTTTGGCCTCTAGCTCAGCCGGCACCTAGGGAAACCTACCAAACCTGTGCATTTCTGAAAACTAGAGACCTAGGGGAATCCAAGGAGGGGTGACTTGCGGGGCTCGGACCAGGTTCTGTTACCCAGAATCCTTTGCAAACCTCAAAATTTGGCTAAAAAAACACTTGTTCCTCACATTTCTGTGGCAGAAAGTTCTGGAATCTGAGAGGATCCACAAATTTCCTTCCACCCAGCGTTCCCCCAAGTCTCCCGATAAAAATGATACCTCACTTGTGTGGGTAGGCCTAGCGCCCACGACAGGAAACGCCCCAAAGAGGAACATGGACACATCCAAAATTTTGGAAGAAAACAGAGGTGTTTTTTGTGAAGTGCCTACCTGTAGATTTTGGCCTCTAGCTCAGCCGGCACCTAGGGAAACCTACTAAACCTGTGCATTTCTGAAAACTAGAGACCTAGGGGAATCCAAGGAGGGGTGACTTGCGGGGCTCGGACCAGGTTCTGTTACCCAGAATCCTTTGCAAACCTCAAAATTTGGCTAAAAAAACACATGTTCCTCACATTTCTGTGGCAGAAAGTTCTGGAATCTGAGAGGAGCCACAAATTTCCTTCCACCCAGCGTTCCCCCAAGTCTCCAGATAAAAATTATACCTCACTTGTGTGGGTAGGCCTAGCGCCCGCGACAGGAAACGCCCCAAAGCGCAACGTGGACACATCCAAAATTTTGGAAGAAAACAGAGGTGTTTTTTGCGAAGTGCCTACCTGTAGATTTTGGCCTCTAGCTCAGCCGGCACCTAGGGAAACCTACCAAACCTGTGCATTTCTGAAAACTAGAGGACCTAGGGGAATCCAAGGAGGGGTGACTTGCGGGGCTCGGACCAGGTTCTGTTACCCAGAATCCTTTGCAAACCTCAAAATTTGGCTAAAAAAACATATGTTCCTCAAATTTCTGTGGCAGAAAGTTCTGGAATCTGAGAGGAGCCACAAATTTCCTTCCACCCAGCGTTCCCCCAAGTCTCCCGATACAAATGATACCTCACTTGTGTGGGTAGGCCTAGCGCCCGCGACAGGAAACGCCCCAAAGCGCAACGTGGACACATCCAAAATTTTGGAAGAAAACAGAGGTGTTTTTTGCGAAGTGCCTACCTGTAGATTTTGGCCTCTAGCTCAGCCGGCACCTAGGGAAACCTACCAAACCTGTGCATTTCTGAAAACTAGAGACCTAGGGGAATCCAAGGAGGGTGACTTGCGGGGCTCGGACCAGGTTCTGTTACCCAGAATCCTTTGCAAACCTCAAAATTTGGCTAAAAAAACACATGTTCCTCACATTTCTGTGGCAGAAAGTTCTGGAATCTGAGAGGAGCCACAAATCTCCTTCCATCCAGCGTTCCCCCAAGTCTCCCGATAAAAATGATACCTCACTTGTGTGGGTAGGCCTAGCGCCCGCGACAGGAAACGCCCCAAAGCGCAACGTGGACACATCCAAAATTTTGGAAGAAAACAGAGGTGTTTTTTGCGAAGTGCCTACCTGTAGATTTTGGCCTCTAGCTCAGCCGGCACCTAGGGAAACCCACCAAACCTGTGCATTTCTGAAAACTAGAGACCTAGGGGAATCCAAGGAGGGGTGACTTGCGGGGCTCGGACCAGGTTCTGTTACCCAGAATCCTTTGCAAACCTCAAAATTTTGCTAAAAAAACACATGTTCCTCACATTTATGTGGCAGAAAGTTCTGGAATCTGAGACGAGCCACAAATCTCCTTCCACCCAGCGTTCCCCCAAGTCTCCCGATAAAAATGATACCTCACTTGTGTGGGTAGGCCTAGCGCCCGCAACAGGAAACGCCCCAAAGCGCAACGTGAACACATCCAAAATTTTGGAAGAAAACAGAGCTGTTTTTTGCAAAGTGCCTACCTGTAGATTTTGGCCTCTAGCTCAGCCGGCACCTAGGGAAACCTACCAAACCTGTGCATTTCTGAAAACTAGAGACCTAGTGAAATCCAAGGAGGGGTGATTTGCGGCGCTCGGACCAGGTTCTGTTACCCAGAATCCTTTGCAAACCTCAAAATTTGGCTAAAAAAACACATGTTCCTCACATTTCTGTGGCAGAAAGTTCTGGAATCTGAGAGGATCCACAAATTTCCTTCCACCCAGCGTTCCCCCAAGTCTCCCGATAAAAATGATACCTCACTTGTGTGGGTAGGCCTAGCGCCCGCAACAGGAAACGCCCCAAAGCGAAACGTGGACACATCCAAAATTTTGGAAGAAAACAGAGGTGTTTTTTGCGAAGTGCCTACCAGTAGATTTTGGCCTCTAGCTCAGCCGGCACCTAGGGAAACCTACCAAACCTGTGCATTTCTGAAAACTAGAGACCTAGGGGAATCCAAGGAGGGGTGACTTGCGGGGCTTGGACCAGGTTCTGTTACCCAGAATCCTTTGCAAACCTCAATATTTGGCTAAAAAAACATATGTTCCTCACATTTCTGTGGCAGAAAGTTCTGGAATCTGAGAGGAGCCACAAATTTCCTTCCACCCAGCGTTCCCCCAAGTCTCCCGATACAAATGATACCTCACTTGTGTGGGTAGGCCTAGCGCCCGCGACAGAAAACGCCCCAAAGCGCAACGTGGACACATCCCAAAATTTGGACTAAAACAGAGGTGTTTTTTGCGAAGTGCCTACCTGTAGATTTTGGCCTCTAGCTCAGCCGGCACCTAGGGAAACCTACTAAACCTGTGCATTTCTGAAAACTAGAGACCTAGGGGAATCCAAGGACGGGTGACTTGCGGGGCTCGGACCAGGTTCTGTTACCCAGAATCCTTTGCAAACCTCAAAATTTGGCTAAAAAAACACATGTTCCTCACATTTCTGTGGCAGAAAGTTCTGGAATCTGAGAGGAGCCACAAATTTCCTTCCACCCAGCGTTCCCCCAAGTCTCCCGATAAAAATGATACCTCACTTGTGTGGGTAGGCCTAGCGCCCGCGACAGGAAACGCCCCAAAGCGCAACGTGGACACATCTAAAATTTTGGAAGAAAACAGAGGTGTTTTTTGTGAAGTGCCTACCTGTAGATTTTGGCCTCTAGCTCAGCCGGCACCTAGGGAAACCTACCAAACCTGTGCATTTCTGAAAACTAGAGACCTAGGGGAATCCAAGGAGGGGTGACTTGCGGGGCTCGGACCAGGTTCTGTTACCCAGAATCCTTTGCAAACCTCAAAATTTGGCTAAAAAAACACATGTTCCTCACATTTCTGTGGCAGAAAGTTCTGGAATCTGAGAGGAGCCACAAATCTCCTTCCACCCAGCGTTCCCCCAAGTCTCCCGATAAAAATGATACCTCACTTGTGTGGGTAGGCCTAGCGCCCGCGACAGGAAACGCCCCAAAGCGCAACGTGGACACATCCAAAATTTTGGAAGAAAACAGAGGTGTTTTTTGCGAAGTGCCTATCTGTAGATTTTGGCCTCTAGCTCAGCCGGCACCTAGGGAAACCTACCAAACCTGTGCATTTCTGAAAACTAGAGACCTAGGGGAATCCAAGGAGGGGTGACTTGCGGGGCTCGGACCAGGTTCTGTTACCCAGAATCCTTTGCAAACCTCAAAATTTGGCTAAAAAAACACATGTTCCTCACATTTCTGTGGCAGAAAGTTCTGGAATCTGAGAGGAGCCACAAATTTCCTTCCACCCAGCGTTCCCCCAAGTCTCCCGATAAAAATTATACCTCACTTGTGTGGGTAGGCCTAGCGCCCGCGACAGGAAACGCCCCAAAGCGCAATGTGGACACATCCAAAATTTTGGAAGAAAACAGAGGTGTTTTTTGCGAAGTGCCTACCTGTAGATTTTGGCCTCTAGCTCAGCCGGCACCTAGGGAAACCTACCAAACCTGTGCATTTCTGAAAACTAGAGACCTAGGGGAATCCAAGGAGGGGTGACTTGCGGGGCTCGGACCAGGTTCTGTTACCCAGAATCCTTTGCAAACCTCAAAATGTGGCTAAAAAAACACATGTTCCTCACATTTCTGTGGCAGAAAGTTCTGGAATCTGAGAGGAGCCACAAATCTCCTTCCACCCAGCGTTCCCCCAAGTCTCCCGATAAAAATGATACCTCACTTGTGTGGGTAGGCCTAGCGCCCGCGACAGGAAACGCCCCAAAGCGCAACGTGGACACATCCAAAATTTTGGAAGAAAACAGAGGTGTTTTTTGCGAAGTGCCTACCTGTAGATTTTGGCCTCTAGCTCAGCCGGCACCTAGGGAAACCTACTAAACCTGTGCATTTCTGAAAACTAGAGACCTAGGGGAATCCAAGGAGGGGTGACTTGCGGGGCTCGGACCAGGTTCTGTTACCCAGAATCCTTTGCAAACCTCAAAATTTGGCTAAAAAAACACATGTTCCTCACATTTCTGTGGCAGAAAGTTCTGGAATCTGAGAGGAGCCACAAATTTCCTTCCACCCAGCGTTCCCCCAAGTCTCCCGATAAAAATGATACCTCACTTGTGTGGGTAGGCCTAGCGCCCGCGACAGGAAACGCCCCAAAGCGCAACGTGAACACATCCAAAATTTTGGAAGAAAACAGAGCTGTTTTTTGCAAAGTGCCTACCTGTAGATTTTGGCCTCTAGCTCAGCCGGCACCTAGGGAAACCTACCAAACCTGTGCATTTCTGAAAACTAGAGACCTAGTGAAATCCAAGGAGGGGTGATTTGCGGCGCTCGGACCAGGTTCTGTTACCCAGAATCCTTTGCAAACCTCAAAATTTGGCTAAAAAAACACATGTTCCTCACATTTCTGTGGCAGAAAGTTCTGGAATCTGAGAGGATCCACAAATTTCCTTCCACCCAGCGTTCCCCCAAGTCTCCCGATAAAAATGATACCTCACTTGTGTGGGTAGGCCTAGCGCCCGCAACAGGAAACGCCCCAAAGCGAAACGTGGACACATCCAAAATTTTGGAAGAAAACAGAGGTGTTTTTTGCGAAGTGCCTACCTGTAGATTTTGGCCTCTAGCTCAGCCGGCACCTAGGGAAACCTACTAAACCTGTGCATTTCTGAAAACTAGAGACCTAGGGGAATCCAAGGACGGGTGACTTGCGGGGCTCGGACCAGGTTCTGTTACCCAGAATCCTTTGCAAACCTCAAAATTTGGCTAAAAAAACACATGTTCCTCACATTTCTGTGGCAGAAAGTTCTGGAATCTGAGAGGAGCCACAAATTTCCTTCCACCCAGCGTTCCCCCAAGTCTCCCGATAAAAATGATACCTCACTTGTGTGGGTAGGCCTAGCGCCCGCGACAGGAAACGCCCCAAAGCGCAACGTGGACACATCTAAAATTTTGGAAGAAAACAGAGGTGTTTTTTGTGAAGTGCCTACCTGTAGATTTTGGCCTCTAGCTCAGCCGGCACCTAGGGAAACCTACCAAACCTGTGCATTTCTGAAAACTAGAGACCTAGGGGAATCCAAGGAGGGGTGACTTGCGGGGCTCGGACCAGGTTCTGTTACCCAGAATCCTTTGCAAACCTCAAAATTTGGCTAAAAAAACACATGTTCCTCACATTTCTGTGGCAGAAAGTTCTGGAATCTGAGAGGAGCCACAAATCTCCTTCCACCCAGCGTTCCCCCAAGTCTCCCGATAAAAATGATACCTCACTTGTGTGGGTAGGCCTAGCGCCCGCGACAGGAAACGCCCCAAAGCGCAACGTGGACACATCCAAAATTTTGGAAGAAAACAGAGGTGTTTTTTGTGAAGTGCCTACCTGTAGATTTTGGCCTCTAGCTCAGCCGGCACCTAGGGAAACCTACCAAAACTGTGCATTTCTGAAAACTAGAGACCTAGGGGAATCCAAGGAGGGGTGACTTGCGGGGCTCGGACCAGGTTCTGTTACTCAGAATCCTTTGCAAACCTCAATATTTGGCTAAAAAAACACATGTTCCTCACATTTCTGTGGCAGAAAGTTCTAGAATCTGAGAGGAGCCACAAATTTCCTTCCACCCAGCGTTCCCCCAAGTCTCCCGATAAAAATGATACCCCACTTGTGTGGGTAGGCCTAGCGCCCGCGACAGGAAACGCCCCAAAGCGCAACGTGGACACATCCAAAATTTTGGAAGAAAACGGAGGTGTTTTTTGCGAAGTGCCTACCTGTAGATTTTGGCCTCTAGCTCAGCCGGCACCTAGGGAAACCTACCAAACCTGTTCATTTCTGAAAACTAGAGAACTAGGGGAATCCAAGGAGGGGTGACTTGCGGGGCTCGGACCAGGTTCTGTTACCCAGAATCCTTTGCAAACCTCAAAATTTGGCTAAAAAAACACATTTTCCTCACATTTCTGTGGCAGAAAGTTCTGGAATCTGAGAGGAGCCACAAATTTCCTTTCACCCAGCGTTCCCCCAAGTCTCCCGATAAAAATGATACCTCACTTGTGTGGGTAGGCCTAGCGCCCGCTACAGGAAATGCCCCAAAGCGCAACGTGGACACATCCAAAATTTTGGAAGAAAACAGAGGTTTTTTTTGCGAAGTGCCTACCTGTAGATTTTGGCCTCTAGCTCAGCCGGCACCTAGGGAAACCTACCAAACCTGTGCATTTCTGAAAACTAGAGACCTAGGGGAATCCAAGGAGGGGTGACTTGCGGGGCTCGGACCAGGTTCTGTTACCCAGAATCCTTTGCAAACCTCAAAATTTGGCTAAAAAAACACTTGTTCCTCACATTTCTGTGGCAGAAAGTTCTGGAATCTGAGAGGATCCACAAATTTCCTTCCACCCAGCGTTCCCCCAAGTCTCCCGATAAAAATGATACCTCACTTGTGTGGGTAGGCCTAGCGCCCACGACAGGAAACGCCCCAAAGAGGAACATGGACACATCCAAAATTTTGGAAGAAAACAGAGGTGTTTTTTGTGAAGTGCCTACCTGTAGATTTTGGCCTCTAGCTCAGCCGGCACCTAGGGAAACCTACTAAACCTGTGCATTTCTGAAAACTAGAGACCTAGGGGAATCCAAGGAGGGGTGACTTGCGGGGCTCGGACCAGGTTCTGTTACCCAGAATCCTTTGCAAACCTCAAAATTTGGCTAAAAAAACACATGTTCCTCACATTTCTGTGGCAGAAAGTTCTGGAATCTGAGAGGAGCCACAAATTTCCTTCCACCCAGCGTTCCCCCAAGTCTCCAGATAAAAATTATACCTCACTTGTGTGGGTAGGCCTAGCGCCCGCGACAGGAAACGCCCCAAAGCGCAACGTGGACACATCCAAAATTTTGGAAGAAAACAGAGGTGTTTTTTGCGAAGGGCCTACCTGTAGATTTTGGCCTCTAGCTCAGCCGGCACCTAGGGAAACCTACCAAACCTGTGCATTTCTGAAAACTAGAGACCTAGGGGAATCCAAGGAGGGGTGACTTGCGGGGCTCGGACCAGGTTCTGTTACCCAGAATCCTTTGCAAACCTCAAAATTTGGCTAAAAAAACATATGTTCCTCAAATTTCTGTGGCAGAAAGTTCTGGAATCTGAGAGGAGCCACAAATTTCCTTCCACCCAGCGTTCCCCCAAGTCTCCCGATACAAATGATACCTCACTTGTGTGGGTAGGCCTAGCGCCCGCGACAGGAAACGCCCCAAAGCGCAACGTGGACACATCCAAAATTTTGGAAGAAAACAGAGGTGTTTTTTGCGAAGTGCCTACCTGTAGATTTTGGCCTCTAGCTCAGCCGGCACCTAGGGAAACCTACCAAACCTGTGCATTTCTGAAAACTAGAGACCTAGGGGAATCCAAGGAGGGGTGACTTGCGGGGCTCGGACCAGGTTCTGTTACCCAGAATCCTTTGCAAACCTCAAAATTTGGCTAAAAAAACACATGTTCCTCACATTTCTGTGGCAGAAAGTTCTGGAATCTGAGAGGAGCCACAAATCTCCTTCCATCCAGCGTTCCCCCAAGTCTCCCGATAAAAATGATACCTCACTTGTGTGGGTAGGCCTAGCGCCCGCGACAGGAAACGCCCCAAAGCGCAACGTGGACACATCCAAAATTTTGGAAGAAAACAGAGGTGTTTTTTGCGAAGTGCCTACCTGTAGATTTTGGCCTCTAGCTCAGCCGGCACCTAGGGAAACCCACCAAACCTGTGCATTTCTGAAAACTAGAGACCTAGGGGAATCCAAGGAGGGGTGACTTGCGGGGCTCGGACCAGGTTCTGTTACCCAGAATCCTTTGCAAACCTCAAAATTTTGCTAAAAAAACACATGTTCCTCACATTTATGTGGCAGAAAGTTCTGGAATCTGAGACGAGCCACAAATCTCCTTCCACCCAGCGTTCCCCCAAGTCTCCCGATAAAAATTATACCTCACTTGTGTGGGTAGGCCTAGCGCCCGCGACAGGAAACGCCCCAAAGCGCAATGTGGACACATCCAAAATTTTGGAAGAAAACAGAGGTGTTTTTTGCGAAGTGCCTACCTGTAGATTTTGGCCTCTAGCTCAGCCGGCACCTAGGGAAACCTACCAAACCTGTGCATTTCTGAAAACTAGAGACCTAGGGGAATCCAAGGAGGGGTGACTTGCGGGGCTCGGACCAGGTTCTGTTACCCAGAATCCTTTGCAAACCTCAAAATTTGGCTAAAAAAACACTTGTTCCTCACATTTCTGTGGCAGAAAGTTCTGGAATCTGAGAGGATCCACAAATTTCCTTCCACCCAGCGTTCCCCCAAGTCTCCCGATAAAAATTATACCTCACTTGTGTGGGTAGGCCTAGCGCCCGCGACAGGAAACGCCCCAAAGAGGAACATGGACACATCCAAAATTTTGGAAGAAAACAGAGGTGTTTTTTGTGAAGTGCCTACCTGTAGATTTTGGCCTCTAGCTCAGCCGGCACCTAGGGAAACCTACTAAACCTGTGCATTTCTGAAAACTAGAGACCTAGGGGAATCGAAGGAGGGGTGACTTGCGGGGCTCGGACCAGGTTCTGTTACCCAGAATCCTTTGCAAACCTCAATATTTGGCTAAAAAAACACATGTTCCTCACATTTCTGTGGCAGAAAGTTCTGGAATCTGAGAGGAGCCACAAATTTCCTTCCCCCCAGCGTTCCCCCAAGTCTCCCGATAAAAATTATACCTCACTTGTGTGGGTAGGCCTAGCGCCCGCGACAGGAAACGCCCCAAAGCGCAACGTGGACACATCCAAAATTTTGGAAGAAAACAGAGGTGTTTTTTGCGAAGTGCCTACCTGTAGATTTTGGCCTCTAGCTCAGCCGGCACCTAGGGAAACCTACCAAACCTGTGCATTTCTAAAAACTAGAGACCTAGGGGAATCCAAGGAGGGGTGACTTGCGGGGCTCGGACCAGGTTCTGTTACCCAGAATCCTTTGCAAACCTCAATATTTGGCTAAAAAAACACATGTTCCTCACGTTTCTGTGGCAGAAAGTTCTGGAATCTGAGAGGAGCCACAAATCTCCTTCCATCCAGCGTTCCCCCAAGTCTCCCGATAAAAATGATACCTCACTTGTGTGGGTAGGCCTAGCGCCCGCGACAGGAAACGCCCCAAAGCGCAACGTCGACACATCCAAAATTTTGGAAGAAAACAGAGGTGTTTTTTGCGAAGTGCCTACCTGTAGATTTTGGCCTCTAGCTCAGCCGGCACCTAGGGAAACCCACCAAACCTGTGCATTTCTGAAAACTAGAGACCTAGGGGAATCCAAGGAGGGGTGACTTGCGGGGCTCGGACCAGGTTCTGTTACCCAGAATCCTTTGCAAACATCAAAATTTTGCTAAAAAAACACATGTTCCTCACATTTCTGTGGCAGAAAGTTCTGGAATCTGAGACGAGCCACAAATCTCCTTCCACCCAGCGTTCCCCCAAGTCTCCCGATAAAAATTATACCTCACTTGTGTTGGTAGGCCTAGCGCCCGCGACAGGAAACGCCTCAAAGCGCAACGTGGACACATCCAAAATTTTGGAAGAAAACAGAGGTGTTTTTTGCGAAGTGCCTACCTGTAGATTTTGGCCTCTAGCTCAGCCGGCACCTAGGGAAACCTACCAAACCTGTGCATTTCTGAAATCTAGAGACCTAGGGGAATCCAAGGAGGGGTGACTTGCGGGGCTCGGACCAGGTTCTGTTACCCAGAATCCTTTGCAAACCTCAAAATTTTGCTAAAAAAACACATGTTCCTCACATTTATGTGGCAGAAAGTTCTGGAATCTGAGACGAGCCACAAATCTCCTTCCACCCAGCGTTCCCCCAAGTCTCCCGATAAAAATTATACCTCACTTGTGTGGGTAGGCCTAGCGCCCGCGACAGGAAACGCCCCAAAGCGCAATGTGGACACATCCAAAATTTTGGAAGAAAACAGAGGTGTTTTTTGCGAAGTGCCTACCTGTAGATTTTGGCCTCTAGCTCAGCCGGCACCTAGGGAAACCTACCAAACCTGTGCATTTCTGAAAACTAGAGACCTAGGGGAATCCAAGGAGGGGTGACTTGCGGGGCTCGGACCAGGTTCTGTTACCCAGAATCCTTTGCAAACCTCAAAATTTGGCTAAAAAAACACTTGTTCCTCACATTTCTGTGGCAGAAAGTTCTGGAATCTGAGAGGATCCACAAATTTCCTTCCACCCAGCGTTCCCCCAAGTCTCCCGATAAAAATTATACCTCACTTGTGTGGGTAGGCCTAGCGCCCGCGACAGGAAACGCCCCAAAGAGGAACATGGACACATCCAAAATTTTGGAAGAAAACAGAGGTGTTTTTTGTGAAGTGCCTACCTGTAGATTTTGGCCTCTAGCTCAGCCGGCACCTAGGGAAACCTACTAAACCTGTGCATTTCTGAAAACTAGAGACCTAGGGGAATCGAAGGAGGGGTGACTTGCGGGGCTCGGACCAGGTTCTGTTACCCAGAATCCTTTGCAAACCTCAATATTTGGCTAAAAAAACACATGTTCCTCACATTTCTGTGGCAGAAAGTTCTGGAATCTGAGAGGAGCCACAAATTTCCTTCCCCCCAGCGTTCCCCCAAGTCTCCCGATAAAAATGATACCTCACTTGTGTGGGTAGGCCTAGCGCCCGCGACAGGAAACGCCCCAAAGCGCAATGTGGACACATCCAAAATTTTGGAAGAAAACAGAGGTGTTTTTTGCGAAGTGCCTACCTGTAGATTTTGGCCTCTAGCTCAGCCGGCACCTAGGGAAACCTACCAAACCTGTGCATTTCTGAAAACTAGAGACCTAGGGGAATCCAAGGAGGGGTGACTTGCGGGGCTCGGACCAGGTTCTGTTACCCAGAATCCTTTGCAAACCTCAAAATTTGGCTAAAAAAACACTTGTTCCTCACATTTCTGTGGCAGAAAGTTCTGGAATCTGAGAGGATCCACAAATTTCCTTCCACCCAGCGTTCCCCCAAGTCTCCCGATAAAAATTATACCTCACTTGTGTGGGTAGGCCTAGCGCCCGCGACAGGAAACGCCCCAAAGAGGAACATGGACACATCCAAAATTTTGGAAGAAAACAGAGGTGTTTTTTGTGAAGTGCCTACCTGTAGATTTTGGCCTCTAGCTCAGCCGGCACCTAGGGAAACCTACTAAACCTGTGCATTTCTGAAAACTAGAGACCTAGGGGAATCGAAGGAGGGGTGACTTGCGGGGCTCGGACCAGGTTCTGTTACCCAGAATCCTTTGCAAACCTCAATATTTGGCTAAAAAAACACATGTTCCTCACATTTCTGTGGCAGAAAGTTCTGGAATCTGAGAGGAGCCACAAATTTCCTTCCCCCCAGCGTTCCCCCAAGTCTCCCGATAAAAATGATACCTCACTTGTGTGGGTAGGCCTAGCGCCCGCGACAGGAAACGCCCCAAAGCGCAACGTGGACACATCCAAAATTTTGGAAGAAAACAGAGGTGTTTTTTGCGAAGTGCCTACCTGTAGATTTTGGCCTCTAGCTCAGCCGGCACCTAGGGAAACCTACCAAACCTGTGCATTTCTAAAAACTAGAGACCTAGGGGAATCCAAGGAGGGGTGACTTGCGGGGCTCGGACCAGGTTCTGTTACCCAGAATCCTTTGCAAACCTCAATATTTGGCTAAAAAAACACATGTTCCTCACGTTTCTGTGGCAGAAAGTTCTGGAATCTGAGAGGAGCCACAAATCTCCTTCCATCCAGCGTTCCCCCAAGTCTCCCGATAAAAATGATACCTCACTTGTGTGGGTAGGCCTAGCGCCCGCGACAGGAAACGCCCCAAAGCGCAACGTCGACACATCCAAAATTTTGGAAGAAAACAGAGGTGTTTTTTGCGAAGTGCCTACCTGTAGATTTTGGCCTCTAGCTCAGCCGGCACCTAGGGAAACCCACCAAACCTGTGCATTTCTGAAAACTAGAGACCTAGGGGAATCCAAGGAGGGGTGACTTGCGGGGCTCGGACCAGGTTCTGTTACCCAGAATCCTTTGCAAACATCAAAATTTTGCTAAAAAAACACATGTTCCTCACATTTCTGTGGCAGAAAGTTCTGGAATCTGAGACGAGCCACAAATCTCCTTCCACCCAGCGTTCCCCCAAGTCTCCCGATAAAAATTATACCTCACTTGTGTTGGTAGGCCTAGCGCCCGCGACAGGAAACGCCTCAAAGCGCAACGTGGACACATCCAAAATTTTGGAAGAAAACAGAGGTGTTTTTTGCGAAGTGCCTACCTGTAGATTTTGGCCTCTAGCTCAGCCGGCACCTAGGGAAACCTACCAAACCTGTGCATTTCTGAAATCTAGAGACCTAGGGGAATCCAAGGAGGGGTGACTTGCGGGGCTCGGACCAGGTTCTGTTACCCAGAATCCTTTGCAAACCTCAAAATTTTGCTAAAAAAACACATGTTCCTCACATTTATGTGGCAGAAAGTTCTGGAATCTGAGACGAGCCACAAATCTCCTTCCACCCAGCGTTCCCCCAAGTCTCCCGATAAAAATTATACCTCACTTGTGTGGGTAGGCCTAGCGCCCGCGACAGGAAACGCCCCAAAGCGCAATGTGGACACATCCAAAATTTTGGAAGAAAACAGAGGTGTTTTTTGCGAAGTGCCTACCTGTAGATTTTGGCCTCTAGCTCAGCCGGCACCTAGGGAAACCTACCAAACCTGTGCATTTCTGAAAACTAGAGACCTAGGGGAATCCAAGGAGGGGTGACTTGCGGGGCTCGGACCAGGTTCTGTTACCCAGAATCCTTTGCAAACCTCAAAATTTGGCTAAAAAAACACTTGTTCCTCACATTTCTGTGGCAGAAAGTTCTGGAATCTGAGAGGATCCACAAATTTCCTTCCACCCAGCGTTCCCCCAAGTCTCCCGATAAAAATTATACCTCACTTGTGTGGGTAGGCCTAGCGCCCGCGACAGGAAACGCCCCAAAGAGGAACATGGACACATCCAAAATTTTGGAAGAAAACAGAGGTGTTTTTTGTGAAGTGCCTACCTGTAGATTTTGGCCTCTAGCTCAGCCGGCACCTAGGGAAACCTACTAAACCTGTGCATTTCTGAAAACTAGAGACCTAGGGGAATCCAAGGAGGGGTGACTTGCGGGGCTCGGACCAGGTTCTGTTACCCAGAATCCTTTGCAAACCTCAATATTTGGCTAAAAAAACACATGTTCCTCACATTTCTGTGCCAGAAAGTTCTGGAATCTGAGAGGAGCCACAAATTTCCTTCCCCCCAGCGTTCCCCCAAGTCTCCCGATAAAAATGATACCTCACTTGTGTGGGTAGGCCTAGCGCCCGCGACAGGAAACGCCCCAAAGCGCAACGTGGACACATCCAAAATTTTGGAAGAAAACAGAGGTGTTTTTTGCGAAGTGCCTACCTGTAGATTTTGGCCTCTAGCTCAGCCGGCACCTAGGGAAACCTACTAAACCTGTGCATTTCTGAAAACTAGAGACCTAGGGGAATCCAAGGAGGGGTGACTTGCGGGGCTCGGACCAGGTTCTGTTACCCAGAATCCTCTGCAAACCTCAAAATTTGGCTAAAAAAACACATGTTCCTCACATTTCTGTGGCAGAAAGTTCTGGAATCTGAGAGGAGCCACAAATTTCCTTCCACCCAGCGTTCCCCCAAGTCTCCCGATAAAAATGATACCTCACTTGTGTGGGTAGGCCTAGCGCCCGCGACAGGAAACGCCCCAAAGCGCAACGTGAACACATCCAAAATTTTGGAAGAAAACAGAGCTGTTTTTTGCAAAGTGCCTACCTGTAGATTTTGGCCTCTAGCTCAGCCGGCACCTAGGGAAACCTACCAAACCTGTGCATTTCTGAAAACTAGAGACCTAGTGAAATCCAAGGAGGGGTGATTTGCGGCGCTCGGACCAGGTTCTGTTACCCAGAATCCTTTGCAAACCTCAAAATTTGGCTAAAAAAACACATGTTCCTCACATTTCTGTGGCAGAAAGTTCTGGAATCTGAGAGGATCCACAAATTTCCTTCCACCCAGCGTTCCCCCAAGTCTCCCGATAAAAATGATACCTCACTTGTGTGGGTAGGCCTAGCGCCCGCAACAGGAAACGCCCCAAAGCGAAACGTGGACACATCCAAAATTTTGGAAGAAAACAGAGGTGTTTTTTGCGAAGTGCCTACCTGTAGATTTTGGCCTCTAGCTCAGCCGGCACCTAGGGAAACCTACCAAACCTGTGCATTTCTGAAAACTAGAGACCTAGGGGAATCCAAGGAGGGGTGACTTGCGGGGCTTGGACCAGGTTCTGTTACCCAGAATCCTTTGCAAACCTCAATATTTGGCTAAAAAAACATATGTTCCTCACATTTCTGTGGCAGAAAGTTCTGGAATCTGAGAGGAGCCACAAATTTCCTTCCACCCAGCGTTCCCCCAAGTCTCCCGATACAAATGATACCTCACTTGTGTGGGTAGGCCTAGCGCCCGCGACAGAAAACGCCCCAAAGCGCAACGTGGACACATCCAAAAATTTGGACGAAAACAGAGGTGTTTTTTGTGAAGTGCCTACCTGTAGATTTTGGCCTCTAGCTCCGCCGGCACCTAGGGAAACCTACTAAACCTGTGCATTTCTGAAAACTAGAGACCTAGGGGAATCCAAGGACGGGTGACTTGCGGGGCTCGGACCAGGTTCTGTTACCCAGAATCCTTTGCAAACCTCAAAATTTGGCTAAAAAAACACATGTTCCTCACATTTCTGTGGCAGAAAGTTCTGGAATCTGAGAGGAGCCACAAATTTCCTTCCACCCAGCGTTCCCCCAAGTCTCCCGATAAAAATGATACCTCACTTGTGTGGGTAGGCCTAGCGCCCGCGACAGGAAACGCCCCAAAGCGCAACGTGGACACATCTAAAATTTTGGAAGAAAACAGAGGTGTTTTTTGTGAAGTGCCTACCTGTAGATTTTGGCCTCTAGCTCAGCCGGCACCTAGGGAAACCTACCAAAACTGTGCATTTCTGAAAACTAGAGACCTAGGGGAATCCAAGGAGGGGTGACTTGCGGGGCTCGGACCAGGTTCTGTTACTCAGAATCCTTTGCAAACCTCAATATTTGGCTAGAAAAACACATGTTCCTCACATTTCTGTGGCAGAAAGTTCTAGAATCTGAGAGGAGCCACAAATTTCCTTCCACCCAGCGTTCCCCCAAGTCTCCCGATAAAAATGATACCCCACTTGTGTGGGTAGGCCTAGCGCCCGCGACAGGAAACGCCCCAAAGCGCAACGTGGACACATCCAAAATTTTGGAAGAAAACAGAGGTTTTTTTTGCGAAGTGCCTACCTGTAGATTTTGGCCTCTAGCTCAGCCGGCACCTAGGGAAACCTACCAAACCTGTTCATTTCTGAAAACTAGAGAACTAGGGGAATCCAAGGAGGGGTGACTTGCGGGGCTCGGACCAGGTTCTGTTACCCAGAATCCTTTGCAAACCTCAAAATTTGGCTAAAAAAACACTTGTTCCTCACATTTCTGTGGCAGAAAGTTCTGGAATCTGAGAGGAGCCACAAATTTCCTTTCATCCAGCGTTCCCCCAAGTCTCCCGATAAAAATGATACCTCACTTGTGTGGGTAGGCCTAGCGCCCACGACAGGAAACGCCCCAAAGAGGAACATGGACTCATCCAAAATTTTGGAAGAAAACAGAGGTGTTTTTTGTGAAGTGCCTACCTGTAGATTTTGGCCTCTAGCTCAGCCGGCACCTAGGGAAACCTACTAAACCTGTGCATTTCTGAAAACTAGAGACCTAGGGGAATCCAAGGAGGGGTGACTTGCGGGGCTCGGACCAGGTTCTGTTACCCAGAATCCTTTGCAAACCTCAAAATTTGGCTAAAAAAACACATGTTCCTCACATTTCTGTGGCAGAAAAATCTGGAATCTGAGAGGAGCCACAAATTTCCTTCCACCCAGCGTTCCCCCAAGTCTCCAGATAAAAATTATACCTCACTTGTGTGGGTAGGCCTAGCGCCCGCGACAGGAAACGCCCCAAAGCGCAACGTGGACACATCCAAAATTTTGGAAGAAAACAGAGGTGTTTTTTGCGAAGTGCCTACCTGTAGATTTTGGCCTCTAGCTCAGCCGGCACCTAAGGAAACCTACTAAACCTGTGCATTTCTGAAAACTAGAGACCTAGGGGAATCCAAGGAGGGGTGACTTGCGGGGCTCGGACCAGGTTCTGTTACCCAGAATCCTTTGCAAACCTCAAAATTTGGCTAAAAAAACATATGTTCCTCAAATTTCTGTGGCAGAAAGTTCTGGAATCTGAGAGGAGCCACAAATTTCCTTCCACCCAGCGTTCCCCCAAGTCTCCCGATACAAATGATACCTCACTTGTGTGGGTAGGCCTAGTGCCCGCGACAGGAAACGCCCCAAAGCGCAACGTGGACACATCCAAAATTTTGGAAGAAAACAGAGGTGTTTTTTGCGAAGTGCCTACCTGTAGATTTTGGCCTCTAGCTCAGCCGGCACCTAGGGAAACCTACCAAACCTGTGCATTTCTGAAAACTAGAGACCTAGGGGAATCCAAGGAGGGGTGACTTGCGGGGCTCGGACCAGGTTCTGTTACCCAGAATCCTTTGCAAACCTCAAAATTTGGCTAAAAAAACACATGTTCCTCACATTTCTGTGGCAGAAAGTTCTGGAATCTGAGAGGAGCCACAAATCTCCTTCCATCCAGCGTTCCCCCAAGTCTCCCGATAAAAATGATACCTCACTTGTGTGGGTAGGCCTAGCGCCCGCGACAGGAAACGCCCCAAAGCGCAACGTGGACACATCCCAAATTTTGGAAGAAAACAGAGGTGTTTTTTGCGAAGTGCCTACCTGTAGATTTTGGCCTCTAGCTCAGCCGGCACCTAGGGAAACCCACCAAACCTGTGCATTTCTGAAAACTAGAGACCTAGGGGAATCCAAGGAGGGGTGACTTGCGGGGCTCGGACCAGGTTCTGTTACCCAGAATCCTTTGCAAACCTCAAAATTTTGCTTATAAAACACATGTTCCTCACATTTATGTGGCAGAAAGTTCTGGAATCTGAGACGAGCCACAAATCTCCTTCCATCCAGCGTTCCCCCAAGTCTCCCGATAAAAATGATACCTCACTTGTGTGGGTAGGCCTAGCGCCCACGACAGGAAACGCCCCAAAGCGCAACGTGGACACATCCAAAATTTTGGAAGAAAACAGAGGTGTTTTTTGCGAAGTGCCTACCTGTAGATTTTGGCCTCTAGCTCAGCCGGCAGCTAGGGAAACCCACCAAACCTGTGCATTTCTGAAAACTAGAGACCTAGGGGAATCCAAGGAGGGGTGACTTGCGGGGCTCGGACCAGGTTCTGTTACCCAGAATCCTTTGCAAACCTCAAAATTTTGCTAATAAAACACATGTTCCTCACATTTATGTGGCAGAAAGTTCTGGAATCTGAGACGAGCCACAAATCTCCTTCCACCCAGCGTGCCCCCAAGTCTCCCGATAAAAATTATACCTCACTTGTGTGGGTAGGCCTAGCGCCCGCGACAGGAAACGCCCCAAAGCGCAATGTGGACACATCCAAAATTTTGGAAGAAAACAGAGGTGTTTTTTGCGAAGTGCCTACCTGTAGATTTTGGCCTCTAGCTCAGCCGGCACCTAGGGAAACCTACCAAACCTGTGCATTTCTGAAAACTAGAGACCTAGGGGAATCCAAGGAGGGGTGACTTGCGGGGCTCGGACCAGGTTCTGTTACCCAGAATCCTTTGCAAACCTCAAAATTTGGCAAAAAAAACACTTGTTCCTCACATTTCTGTGGCAGAAAGTTCTGGAATCTGAGAGGATCCACAAATTTCCTTCCACCCAGCGTTCCCCCAAGTCTCCCGATAAAAATTATACCTCACTTGTGTGGGTAGGCCTAGCGCCCGCGACAGGAAACGCCCCAAAGAGGAACATGGACACATCCAAAATTTTGGAAGAAAACAGAGGTGTTTTTTGTGAAGTGCCTACCTGTAGATTTTGGCCTCTAGCTCAGCCGGCACCTAGGGAAACCTACTAAACCTGTGCATTTCTGAAAACTAGAGACCTAGGGGAATCCAAGGAGGGGTGACTTGCGGGGCTCGGACCAGGTTCTGTTACCCAGAATCCTTTGCAAACCTCAATATTTGGCTAAAAAAACACATGTTCCTCACATTTCTGTGGCAGAAAGTTCTGGAATCTGAGAGGAGCCACAAATTTCCTTCCCCCCAGCGTTCCCCCAAGTCTCCCGATAAAAATGATACCTCACTTGTGTGGGTAGGCCTAGCGCCCGCGACAGGAAACGCCCCAAAGCGCAACGTGGACACATCCAAAATTTTTGAAGAAAACAGAGGTGTTTTTTGCGAAGTGCCTACCTGTAGATTTTGGCCTCTAGCTCAGCCGGCACCTAGGGAAACCTACCAAACCTGTGCATTTCTGAAAACTAGAGACCTAGGGGAATCCAAGGAGGGGTGACTTGCGGGGCTCGGACCAGGTTCTGTTACCCAGAATCCTTTGCAAACCTCAATATTTGGCTAAAAAAACACATGTTCCTCACGTTTCTGTGGCAGAAAGTTCTGGAATCTGAGAGGAGCCACAAATCTCCTTCCATCCAGCGTTCCCCCAAGTCTCCCGATAAAAATGATACCTCACTTGTGTGGGTAGGCCTAGCGCCCGCGACAGGAAACGCCCCAAAGCGCAACGTGGACACATCCAAAATTTTGGAAGAAAACAGAGGTGTTTTTTGCGAAGTGCCTACCTGTAGATTTTGGCCTCTAGCTCAGCCGGCACCTAGGGAAACCTACTAAACCTGTGCATTTCTGAAAACTAGAGACCTAGGGGAATCCAAGGAGGGGTGACTTGCGGGGCTCGGACCAGGTTCTGTTACCCAGAATCCTTTGCAAACCTCAAAATTTGGCTAAAAAAACACATGTTCCTCACATTTCTGTGGCAGAAAGTTCTGGAATCTGAGAGGAGCCACAAATTTCCTTCCACCCAGCGTTCCCCCAAGTCTCCCGATAAAAATGATACCTCACTTGTGTGGGTAGGCCTAGCGCCCGCGACAGGAAACGCCCCAAAGCGCAACGTGAACACATCCAAAATTTTGGAAGAAAACAGAGCTGTTTTTTGCAAAGTGCCTACCTGTAGATTTTGGCCTCTAGCTCAGCCGGCACCTAGGGAAACCTACCAAACCTGTGCATTTCTGAAAACTAGAGACCTAGTGAAATCCAAGGAGGGGTGATTTGCGGCGCTCGGACCAGGTTCTGTTACCCAGAATCCTTTGCAAACCTCAAAATTTGGCTAAAAAAACACATGTTCCTCACATTTCTGTGGCAGAAAGTTCTGGAATCTGAGAGGATCCACAAATTTCCTTCCACCCAGCGTTCCCCCAAGTCTCCCGATAAAAATGATACCTCACTTGTGTGGGTAGGCCTAGCGCCCGCAACAGGAAACGCCCCAAAGCGAAACGTGGACACATCCAAAATTTTGGAAGAAAACAGAGGTGTTTTTTGCGAAGTGCCTACCTGTAGATTTTGGCCTCTAGCTCAGCCGGCACCTAGGGAAACCTACCAAACCTGTGCATTTCTGAAAACTAGAGACCTAGGGGAATCCAAGGAGGGGTGACTTGCGGGGCTTGGACCAGGTTCTGTTACCCAGAATCCTTTGCAAACCTCAATATTTGGCTAAAAAAACATATGTTCCTCACATTTCTGTGGCAGAAAGTTCTGGAATCTGAGAGGAGCCACAAATTTCCTTCCACCCAGCGTTCCCCCAAGTCTCCCGATACAAATGATACCTCACTTGTGTGGGTAGGCCTAGCGCCCGCGACAGAAAACGCCCCAAAGCGCAACGTGGACACATCCAAAAATTTGGACGAAAACAGAGGTGTTTTTTGCGAAGTGCCTACCTGTAGATTTTGGCCTCTAGCTCAGCCGGCACCTAGGGAAACCTACTAAACCTGTGCATTTCTGAAAACTAGAGACCTAGGGGAATCCAAGGACGGGTGACTTGCGGGGCTCGGACCAGGTTCTGTTACCCAGAATCCTTTGCAAACCTCAAAATTTGGCTAAAAAAACACATGTTCCTCACATTTCTGTGGCAGAAAGTTCTGGAATCTGAGAGGAGCCACAAATTTCCTTCCACCCAGCGTTCCCCCAAGTCTCCCGATAAAAATGATACCTCACTTGTGTGGGTAGGCCTAGCGCCCGCGACAGGAAACGCCCCAAAGCGCAACGTGGACACATCTAAAATTTTGGAAGAAAACAGAGGTGTTTTTTGTGAAGTGCCTACCTGTAGATTTTGGCCTCTAGCTCAGCCGGCACCTAGGGAAACCTACCAAAACTGTGCATTTCTGAAAACTAGAGACCTAGGGGAATCCAAGGAGGGGTGACTTGCGGGGCTCGGACCAGGTTCTGTTACTCAGAATCCTTTGCAAACCTCAATATTTGGCTAGAAAAACACATGTTCCTCACATTTCTGTGGCAGAAAGTTCTAGAATCTGAGAGGAGCCACAAATTTCCTTCCACCCAGCGTTCCCCCAAGTCTTCCGATAAAAATGATACCCCACTTGTGTGGGTAGGCCTAGCGCCCGCGACAGGAAACGCCCCAAAGCGCAACGTGGACACATCCAAAATTTTGGAAGAAAACGGAGGTGTTTTTTGCGAAGTGCCTACCTGTAGATTTTGGCCTCTAGCTCAGCCGGCACCTAGGGAAACCTACCAAACCTGTTCATTTCTGAAAACTAGAGAACTAGGGGAATCCAAGGAGGGGTGACTTGCGGGGCTCGGACCAGGTTCTGTTACCCAGAATCCTTTGCAAACCTCAAAATTTGGCTAAAAAAATACATTTTCCTCACATTTCTGTGGCAGAAAGTTCTGGAATCTGAGAGGAGCCACAAATTTCCTTTCATCCAGCGTTCCCCCAAGTCTCCCGATAAAAATGATACCTCACTTGTGTGGGTAGGCCTAGCGCCCGCTACAGGAAATGCCCCAAAGCGCAACGTGGACACATCCAAAATTTTGGAAGAAAACAGAGGTTTTTTTTGCGAAGTGCCTACCTGTAGATTTTGGCCTCTAGCTCAGCCGGCACCTAGGGAAACCTACCAAACCTGTGCATTTCTGAAATCTAGAGACCTAGGGGAATCCAAGGAGGGGTGACTTGCGGGGCTCGGACCAGGTTCTGTTACCCAGAATCCTTTGCAAACCTCAATATTTGGCTAAAAAAACACATGTTCCTCACGTTTCTGTGGCAGAAAGTTCTGGAATCTGAGAGGAGCCACAAATTTCCTTCCACCCAGCGTTCCCCCAAGTCTCCCGATAAAAATTATACCTCACTTGTGTGGGTAGGCCTAGCGCCCGCGACAGGAAACGCCCCAAAGCGCAACGTGGACACATCCAAAATTTTGGAAGAAAACAGAGGTGTTTTTTGCGAAGTGCCTACCTGTAGATTTTGGCCTCTAGCTCAGCCGGCACCTAGGGAAACCTACCAAACCTGTGCATTTCTGAAAACTAGAGACCTAGGGGAATCCAAGGAGGGGTGACTTGCGGGGCTCGGACCAGGTTCTGTTACCCAGAATCCTTTGCAAACCTCAAAATTTGGCTAAAAAAACACACGTTCCTCACATTTCTGTGGCAGAAAGTTCTGGAATCTGAGAGGAGCCACAAATCTCCTTCCACCCAGCGTTCCCCCAAGTCTCCCGATAAAAATGATACCTCACTTGTGTGGGTAGGCCTAGCGCCCGCGACAGGAAACGCCCCAAAGCGCAACGTGGACACATCCAAAATTTTGGAAGAAAACAGAGGTGTTTTTTGCTAAGTGCCTACCTGTAGATTTTGGCCTCTAGCTCAGCCGGCACCTAGGGAAACCTACTAAACCTGTGCATTTCTGAAAACTAGAGACCTAGGGGAATCCAAGGAGGGGTGACTTGCGGGGCTCGGACCAGGTTCTGTTACCCAGAATCCTTTGCAAACCTCAAAATTTGGCTAAAAAAACACATGTTCCTCACATTTCTGTGGCAGAAAGTTCTGGAATCTGAGAGGAGCCACAAATTTCCTCCCACCCAGCGTTCCCCCAAGTCTCCCGATAAAAATGATACCTCACTTGTGTGGGTAGGCCTAGCGCCCGCGACAGGAAACGCCCCAAAGCGCAACGTGAACACATCCAAAATTTTGGAAGAAAACAGAGCTGTTTTTTGCAAAGTGCCTACCTGTAGATTTTGGCCTCTAGCTCAGCCGGCACCTAGGGAAACCTACCAAACCTGTGCATTTCTGAAAACTAGAGACCTAGTGAAATCCAAGGAGGGGTGATTTGCGGCGCTCGGACCAGGTTCTGTTACCCAGAATCCTTTGCAAACCTCAATATTTGGCTAAAAAAACATATGTTCCTCACATTTCTGTGGCAGAAAGTTCTGGAATCTGAGAGGAGCCACAAATTTCCTTCCACCCAGCGTTCCCCCAAGTCTCCCGATACAAATGATACCTCACTTGTGTGGGTAGGCCTAGCGCCCGCGACAGAAAACGCCCCAAAGCGCAACGTGGACACATCCAAAAATTTGTACGAAAACAGAGGTGTTTTTTGCGAAGTGCCTACCTGTAGATTTTGGCCTCTAGCTCAGCCGGCACCTAGGGAAACCTACCAAACCTGTTCATTTCTGAAAACTAGAGAACTAGGGGAATCCAAGGAGGGGTGACTTGCGGGGCTCGGACCAGGTTCTGTTACCCAGAATCCTTTGCAAACCTCAAAATTTGGCTAAAAAAATACATTTTCCTCACATTTCTGTGGCAGAAAGTTCTGGAATCTGAGAGGAGCCACAAATTTCCTTTCATCCAGCGTTCCCCCAAGTCTCCCGATAAAAATGATACCTCACTTGTGTGGGTAGGCCTAGCGCCCGCTACAGGAAATGCCCCAAAGCGCAACGTGGACACATCCAAAATTTTGGAAGAAAACAGAGGTTTTTTTTGCGAAGTGCCTACCTGTAGATTTTGGCCTCTAGCTCAGCCGGCACCTAGGGAAACCTACCAAACCTGTGCATTTCTGAAATCTAGAGACCTAGGGGAATCCAAGGAGGGGTGACTTGCGGGGCTCGGACCAGGTTCTGTTACCCAGAATCCTTTGCAAACCTCAATATTTGGCTAAAAAAACACATGTTCCTCACGTTTCTGTGGCAGAAAGTTCTGGAATCTGAGAGGAGCCACAAATTTCCTTCCACCCAGCGTTCCCCCAAGTCTCCCGATAAAAATTATACCTCACTTGTGTGGGTAGGCCTAGCGCCCGCGACAGGAAACGCCCCAAAGCGCAACGTGGACACATCCAAAATTTTGGAAGAAAACAGAGGTGTTTTTTGCGAAGTGCCTACCTGTAGATTTTGGCCTCTAGCTCAGCCGGCACCTAGGGAAACCTACCAAACCTGTGCATTTCTGAAAACTAGAGACCTAGGGGAATCCAAGGAGGGGTGACTTGCGGGGCTCGGACCAGGTTCTGTTACCCAGAATCCTTTGCAAACCTCAAAATTTGGCTAAAAAAACACATGTTCCTCACATTTCTGTGGCAGAAAGTTCTGGAATCTGAGAGGAGCCACAAATCTCCTTCCACCCAGCGTTCCCCCAAGTCTCCCGATAAAAATGATACCTCACTTGTGTGGGTAGGCCTAGCGCCCGCGACAGGAAACGCCCCAAAGCGCAACGTGGACACATCCAAAATTTTGGAAGAAAACAGAGGTGTTTTTTGCGAAGTGCCTACCTGTAGATTTTGGCCTCTAGCTCAGCCGGCACCTAGGGAAACCTACTAAACCTGTGCATTTCTGAAAACTAGAGACCTAGGGGAATCCAAGGAGGGGTGACTTGCGGGGCTCGGACCAGGTTCTGTTACCCAGAATCCTTTGCAAACCTCAAAATTTGGCTAAAAAAACACATGTTCCTCACATTTCTGTGGCAGAAAGTTCTGGAATCTGAGAGGAGCCACAAATTTCCTTCCACCCAGCGTTCCCCCAAGTCTCCCGATAAAAATTATACCTCACTTGTGTGGGTAGGCCTAGCGCCCGCGACAGGAAACGCCCCAAAGCGCAATGTGGACACATCCAAAATTTTGGAAGAAAACAGAGGTGTTTTTTGCGAAGTGCCTACCTGTAGATTTTGGCCTCTAGCTCAGCCGGCACCTAGGGAAACCTACCAAACCTGTGCATTTCTGAAAACTAGAGACCTAGGGGAATCCAAGGAGGGGTGACTTGCGGGGCTCGGACCAGGTTCTGTTACCCAGAATCCTTTGCAAACCTCAAAATTTGGCTAAAAAAACACATGTTCCTCACATTTCTGTGGCAGAAAGTTCTGGAATCTGAGAGGAGCCACAAATCTCCTTCCACCCAGCGTTCCCCCAAGTCTCCCGATAAAAATGATACCTCACTTGTGTGGGTAGGCCTAGTGCCCGCGACAGGAAACGCCCCAAAGCGCAACGTGGACACATCCAAAATTTTGGAAGAAAACAGAGGTGTTTTTTGCTAAGTGCCTACCTGTAGATTTTGGCCTCTAGCTCAGCCGGCACCTAGGGAAACCTACTAAACCTGTGCATTTCTGAAAACTAGAGACCTAGGGGAATCCAAGGAGGGGTGACTTGCGGGGCTCGGACCAGGTTCTGTTACCCAGAATCCTTTGCAAACCTCAAAATTTGGCTAAAAAACACATGTTCCTCACATTTCTGTGGCAGAAAGTTCTGGAATCTGAGAGGAGCCACAAATTTCCTCCCACCCAGCGTTCCCCCAAGTCTCCCGATAAAAATGATACCTCACTTGTGTGGGTAGGCCTAGCGCCCACGACAGGAAACGCCCCAAAGCGCAACGTGAACACATCCAAAATTTTGGAAGAAAACAGAGCTGTTTTTTGCAAAGTGCCTACCTGTAGATTTTGGCCTCTAGCTCAGCCGGCACCTAGGGAAACCTACCAAACCTGTGCATTTCTGAAAACTAGAGACCTAGTGAAATCCAAGGAGGGGTGATTTGCGGCGCTCGGACCAGGTTCTGTTACCCAGAATCCTTTGCAAACCTCAATATTTGGCTAAAAAAACATATGTTCCTCACATTTCTGTGGCAGAAAGTTCTGGAATCTGAGAGGAGCCACAAATTTCCTTCCACCCAGCGTTCCCCCAAGTCTCCCGATACAAATGATACCTCACTTGTGTGGGTAGGCCTAGCGCCCGCGACAGAAAACGCCCCAAAGCGCAACGTGGACACATCCAAAAATTTGTACGAAAACAGAGGTGTTTTTTGCGAAGTGCCTACCTGTAGATTTTGGCCTCTAGCTCAGCCGGCACCTAGGGAAATCTACTAAACCTGTGCATTTCTGAAAACTAGAGACCTAGGGGAATCCAAGGACGGGTGACTTGCGGGGCTCGGACCAGGTTCTGTTACCCAGAATCCTTTGCAAACCTCAAAATTTGGCTAAAAAAACACATGTTCCTCACATTTCTGTGGCAGAAAGTTCTGGAATCTGAGAGGAGCCACAAATTTCCTTCCACCCAGCGTTCCCCCAAGTCTCCCGATAAAAATGATACCTCACTTGTGTGGGTAGGCCTAGCGCCCGCGACAGGAAACGCCCCAAAGCGCAACGTGGACACATCTAAAATTTTGGAAGAAAACAGAGGTGTTTTTTGTGAAGTGCCTACCTGTAGATTTTGGCATCTAGCTCAGCCGGCACCTAGGGAAACCTACCAAAACTGTGCATTTCTGAAAACTAGAGACCTAGGGGAATCCAAGGAGGGGTGACTTGCGGGGCTCGGACCAGGTTCTGTTACTCAGAATCCTTTGCAAACCTCAATATTTGGCTAGAAAAACACATGTTCCTCACATTTCTGTGGCAGAAAGTTCTAGAATCTGAGAGGAGCCACAAATTTCCTTCCACCCAGCGTTCCCCCAAGTCTCCCGATAAAAATGATACCCCACTTGTGTGGGTAGGCCTAGCGCCCGCGACAGGAAACGCCCCAAAGCGCAACGTGGACACATCCAAAATTTTGGAAGAAAACGGAGGTGTTTTTTGCGAAGTGCCTACCTGTAGATTTTGGCCTCTAGCTCAGCCGGCACCTAGGGAAACCTACCAAACCTGTTCATTTCTGAAAACTAGAGAACTAGGGGAATCCAAGGAGGGGTGACTTGCGGGGCTCGGACCAGGTTCTGTTACCCAGAATCCTTTGCAAACCTCAAAATTTGGCTAAAAAAACACATTTTCCTCACATTTCTGTGGCAGAAAGTTCTGGAATCTGAGAGGAGCAACAAATTTCCTTTCACCCAGCGTTCCCCCAAGTCTCCCGATAAAAATGATACCTCACTTGTGTGGGTAGGCCTAGCGCCCGCTACAGGAAATGCCCCAAAGCGCAACGTGGACACATCCAAAATTTTGGAAGAAAACAGAGGTTTTTTTTGCGAAGTGCCTACCTGTAGATTTTGGCCTCTAGCTCAGCCGGCACCTAGGGAAACCTACCAAACCTGTGCATTTCTGAAAACTAGAGACCTAGGGGAATCCAAGGAGGGGTGACTTGCGGGGCTCGGACCAGGTTCTGTTACCCAGAATCCTTTGCAAACCTCAAAATTTGGCTAAAAAAACACTTGTTCCTCACATTTCTGTGGCAGAAAGTTCTGGAATCTGAAAGGATCCACAAATTTCCTTCCACCCAGCGTTCCCCCAAGTCTCCCGATAAAAATGATACCTCACTTGTGTGGGTAGGCCTAGCGCCCACGACAGGAAACGCCCCAAAGAGGAACATGGACACATCCAAAATTTTGGAAGAAAACAGAGGTGTTTTTTGTGAAGTGCCTACCTGTAGATTTTGGCCTCTAGCTCAGCCGGCACCTAGGGAAACCTACTAAACCTGTGCATTTCTGAAAACTAGAGACCTAGGGGAATCCAAGGAGGGGTGACTTGCTGGGCTCGGACCAGGTTCTGTTACCCAGAATCCTTTGCAAACCTCAATATTTGGCTAAAAAAACACATGTTCCTCACATTTCTGTGGCAGAAAGTTCTGGAATCTGAGAGGAGCCACAAATTTCCTTCCCCCCAGCATTCCCCCAAGTCTCCCGATAAAAATGATACCTCACTTGTGTGGGTAGGCCTAGCGCCCGCGACAGGAAACGCCCCAAAGCGCAACGTGGACACATCCAAAATTTTGGAAGAAAACAGAGGTGTTTTTTGCGAAGTGCCTACCTGTAGATTTTGGCCTCTAGCTCAGCCGGCACCTAGGGAAACCTACCAAACCTGTGCATTTCTGAAAACTAGAGACCTAGGGGAATCCAAGGAGGGGTGACTTGCGGGGCTCGGACCAGGTTCTGTTACCCAGAATCCTTTGCAAACCTCAAAATTTGGCTAAAAAAACACATGTTCCTCACATTTCTGTGGCAGAAAGTTCTGGAATCTGAGAGGAGCCACAAATCTCCTTCCATCCAGCGTTCCCCCAAGTCTCCCGATAAAAATGATACCTCACTTGTGTGGGTAGGCCTAGCGCCCGCGACAGGAAACGCCCCAAAGCGCAACGTGGACACATCCAAAATTTTGGAAGAAAACAGAGGTGTTTTTTGCGAAGTGCCTACCTGTAGATTTTGGCCTCTAGCTCAGCCGGCACCTAGGGAAACCCACCAAACCTGTGCATTTCTGAAAACTAGAGACCTAGGGGAATCCAAGGAGGGGTGACTTGCGGGGCTCGGACCAGGTTCTGTTACCCAGAATCCTTTGCAAACCTCAAAATTTTGCTAAAAAAACACATGTTCCTCACATTTCTGTGGCAGAAAGTTCTGGAATCTGAGACGAGCCACAAATCTCCTTCCACCCAGCGTTCCCCCAAGTCTCCCGATAAAAATTATACCTCACTTGTGTGGGTAGGCCTAGCGCCCGCGACAGGAAACGCCCCAAAGCGCAATGTGGACACATCCAAAATTTTGGAAGAAAACAGAGGTGTTTTTTGCGAAGTGCCTACCTGTAGATTTTGGCCTCTAGCTCAGCCGGCACCTAGGGAAACCTACCAAACCTGTGCATTTCTGAAAACTAGAGACCTAGGGGAATCCAAGGAGGGGTGACTTGCGGGGCTCGGACCAGGTTCTGTTACCCAGAATCCTTTGCAAACCTCAAAATTTGGCTAAAAAAACACATGTTCCTCACATTTCTGTGGCAGAAAGTTCTGGAATCTGAGAGGAGCCACAAATCTCCTTCCACCCAGCGTTCCCCCAAGTCTCCCGATAAAAATGATACCTCACTTGTGTGGGTAGGCCTAGCGCCCGCGACAGGAAACGCCCCAAAGCGCAACGTGGACACATCCAAAATTTTGGAAGAAAACAGAGGTGTTTTTTGCGAAGTGCCTACCTGTAGATTTTGGCCTCTAGCTCAGCCGGCACCGAGGGAAACCTACTAAACCTGTGCATTTCTGAAAACTAGAGACCTAGGGGAATCCAAGGAGGGGTGACTTGCGGGGCTCGGACCAGGTTCTGTTACCCAGAATCCTTTGCAAACCTCAAAATTTGGCTAAAAAAACACATGTTCCTCACATTTCTGTGGCAGAAAGTTCTGGAATCTGAGAGGAGCCACAAATTTCCTTCCACCCAGCGTTCCCCCAAGTCTCCCGATAAAAATGATACCTCACTTGTGTGGGTAGGCCTAGCGCCCGCGACAGGAAACGCCCCAAAGCGCAACGTGGACACATCCAAAATTTTGGAAGAAAACAGAGGTGTTTTTTGCGAAGTGCCTACCTGTAGATTTTGGCCTCTAGCTCAGCCGGCACCTAGGGAAACCTACCAAACCTGTGCATTTCTGAAAACTAGAGACCTAGGGGAATCCAAGGAGGGGTGACTTGCGGGGCTCGGACCAGGTTCTGTTACCCAGAATCCTTTGCAAACCTCAATATTTGGCTAAAAAAACACATGTTCCTCACGTTTCTGTGGCAGAAAGTTCTGGAATCTGAGAGGAGCCACAAATCTCCTTCCATCCAGCGTTCCCCCAAGTCTCCCGATAAAAATGATACCTCACTTGTGTGGGTAGGCCTAGCGCCCGCGACAGGAAACGCCCCAAAGCGCAACGTGGACACATCCAAAATTTTGGAAGAAAACAGAGGTGTTTTTTGCGAAGTGCCTACCTGTAGATTTTGGCCTCTAGCTCAGCCGGCACCTAGGGAAACCTACCAAACCTGTGCATTTCTGAAAACTAGAGACCTAGGGGAATCCAAGGAGGGGTGACTTGCGGGGCTCGGACCAGGTTCTGTTACCCAGAATCCTTTGCAAACCTCAAAATTTGGCTAAAAAAACACATGTTCCTCACATTTCTGTGGCAGAAAGTTCTGGAATCTGAGAGGAGCCACAAATCTCCTTCCACCCAGCGTTCCCCCAAGTCTCCCGATAAAAATGATACCTCACTTGTGTGGGTAGGCCTAGCGCCCGCGACAGGAAACGCCCCAAAGCGCAACGTGGACACATCCAAAATTTTGGAAGAAAACAGAGGTGTTTTTTGCGAAGTGCCTACCTGTAGATTTTGGCCTCTAGCTCAGCCGGCACCGAGGGAAACCTACTAAACCTGTGCATTTCTGAAAACTAGAGACCTAGGGGAATCCAAGGAGGGGTGACTTGCGGGGCTCGGACCAGGTTCTGTTACCCAGAATCCTTTGCAAACCTCAAAATTTGGCTAAAAAAACACATGTTCCTCACATTTCTGTGGCAGAAAGTTCTGGAATCTGAGAGGAGCCACAAATTTCCTTCCACCCAGCGTTCCCCCAAGTCTCCCGATAAAAATGATACCTCACTTGTGTGGGTAGGCCTAGCGCCCGCGACAGGAAACGCCCCAAAGCGCAACGTGGACACATCCAAAATTTTGGAAGAAAACAGAGGTGTTTTTTGCGAAGTGCCTACCTGTAGATTTTGGCCTCTAGCTCAGCCGGCACCTAGGGAAACCTACCAAACCTGTGCATTTCTGAAAACTAGAGACCTAGGGGAATCCAAGGAGGGGTGACTTGCGGGGCTCGGACCAGGTTCTGTTACCCAGAATCCTTTGCAAACCTCAATATTTGGCTAAAAAAACACATGTTCCTCACGTTTCTGTGGCAGAAAGTTCTGGAATCTGAGAGGAGCCACAAATCTCCTTCCATCCAGCGTTCCCCCAAGTCTCCCGATAAAAATGATACCTCACTTGTGTGGGTAGGCCTAGCGCCCGCGACAGGAAACGCCCCAAAGCGCAACGTGGACACATCCAAAATTTTGGAAGAAAACAGAGGTGTTTTTTGCGAAGTGCCTACCTGTAGATTTTGGCCTCTAGCTCAGCCGGCACCTAGGGAAACCCACCAAACCTGTGCATTTCTGAAAACTAGAGACCTAGGGGAATCCAAGGAGGGGTGACTTGCGGGGCTCGGACCAGGTTCTGTTACCCAGAATCCTTTGCAAACCTCAAAATTTTGCTAAAAAAACACATGTTCCTCACATTTCTGTGGCAGAAAGTTCTGGAATCTGAGACGAGCCACAAATCTCCTTCCACCCAGCGTTCCCCCAAGTCTCCCGATAAAAATTATACCTCACTTGTGTGGGTAGGCCTAGCGCCCGCGACAGGAAACGCCCCAAAGCGCAACGTGGACACATCCAAAATTTTGGAAGAAAACAGAGGTGTTTTTTGCGAAGTGCCTACCTGTAGATTTTGGCCTCTAGCTCAGCCGGCACCTAGGGAAACCTACCAAACCTGTGCATTTCTGAAATCTAGAGACCTAGGGGAATCCAAGGAGGGGTGACTTGCGGGGCTCGGACCAGGTTCTGTTACCCAGAATCCTTTGCAAACCTCAAAATTTGGCTAAAAAAACACATGTTCCTCACATTTCTGTGGCAGAAAGTTCTGGAATCTGAGAGGAGCCACAAATCTCCTTCCACCCAGCGTTCCCCCAAGTCTCCCGATAAAAATTATACCTCACTTGTGTGGGTAGGCCTAGCGCCCGCGACAGGAAACGCCCCAAAGCGCAACGTGGACACATCCAAAAATTTGTACGAAAACAGAGGTGTTTTTTGCGAAGTGCCTACCTGTAGATTTTGGCCTCTAGCTCAGCCGGCACCTAGGGAAATCTACTAAACCTGTGCATTTCTGAAAACTAGAGACCTAGGGGAATCCAAGGACGGGTGACTTGCGGGGCTCGGACCAGGTTCTGTTACCCAGAATCCTTTGCAAACCTCAAAATTTGGCTAAAAAAACACATGTTCCTCACATTTCTGTGGCAGAAAGTTCTGGAATCTGAGAGGAGCCACAAATTTCCTTCCACCCAGCGTTCCCCCAAGTCTCCCGATAAAAATGATACCTCACTTGTGTGGGTAGGCCTAGCGCCCGCGACAGGAAACGCCCCAAAGCGCAACGTGGACACATCTAAAATTTTGGAAGAAAACAGAGGTGTTTTTTGTGAAGTGCCTACCTGTAGATTTTGGCCTCTAGCTCAGCCGGCACCTAGGGAAACCTACCAAAACTGTGCATTTCTGAAAACTAGAGACCTAGGGGAATCCAAGGAGGGGTGACTTGCGGGGCTCGGACCAGGTTCTGTTACTCAGAATCCTTTGCAAACCTCAATATTTGGCTAGAAAAACACATGTTCCTCACATTTCTGTGGCAGAAAGTTCTAGAATCTGAGAGGAGCCACAAATTTCCTTCCACCCAGCGTTCCCCCAAGTCTCCCGATAAAAATGATACCCCACTTGTGTGGGTAGGCCTAGCGCCCGCGACAGGAAACGCCCCAAAGCGCAACGTGGACACATCCAAAATTTTGGAAGAAAACGGAGGTGTTTTTTGCGAAGTGCCTACCTGTAGATTTTGGCCTCTAGCTCAGCCGGCACCTAGGGAAACCTAACAAACCTGTTCATTTCTGAAAACTAGAGAACTAGGGGAATCCAAGGAGGGGTGACTTGCGGGGCTCGGACCAGGTTCTGTTACCCAGAATCCTTTGCAAACCTCAAAATTTGGCTAAAAAAACACATTTTCCTCACATTTCTGTGGCAGAAAGTTCTGGAATCTGAGAGGAGCAACAAATTTCCTTTCACCCAGCGTTCCCCCAAGTCTCCCGATAAAAATGATACCTCACTTGTGTGGGTAGGCCTAGCGCCCGCTACAGGAAATGCCCCAAAGCGCAACGTGGACACATCCAAAATTTTGGAAGAAAACAGAGGTTTTTTTTGCGAAGTGCCTACCTGTAGATTTTGGCCTCTAGCTCAGCCGGCACCTAGGGAAACCTACCAAACCTGTGCATTTCTGAAAACTAGAGACCTAGGGGAATCCAAGGAGGGGTGACTTGCGGGGCTCGGACCAGGTTCTGTTACCCAGAATCCTTTGCAAACCTCAAAATTTGGCTAAAAAAACACTTGTTCCTCACATTTCTGTGGCAGAAAGTTCTGGAATCTGAAAGGATCCACAAATTTCCTTCCACCCAGCGTTCCCCCAAGTCTCCCGATAAAAATGATACCTCACTTGTGTGGGTAGGCCTAGCGCCCACGACAGGAAACGCCCCAAAGAGGAACATGGACACATCCAAAATTTTGGAAGAAAACAGAGGTGTTTTTTGCGAAGTGCCTACCTGTAGATTTTGGCCTCTAGCTCAGCCGGCACCTAGGGAAACCTACTAAACCTGTGCATTTCTGAAAACTAGAGACCTAGGGGAATCCAAGGAGGGGTGACTTGCGGGGCTCGGACCAGGTTCTGTTACCCAGAATCCTTTGCAAAGCTCAAAATTTGGCTAAAAAAACACATGTTCCTCACATTTCTGTGGCAGAAAGTTCTGGAATCTGAGAGGAGCCACAAATTTCCTTCCACCCAGCGTTCCCCCAAGTCTCCCGATAAAAATGATACCTCACTTGTGTGGGTAGGCCTAGCGCCCGCGACAGGAAACGCCCCAAAGCGCAACTCGAACACATCCAAAATTTTGGAAGAAAACAGAGCTGTTTTTTGCAAAGTGCCTACCTGTAGATTTTGGCCTCTAGCTCAGCCGGCACCTAGGGAAACCTACCAAACCTGTGCATTTCTGAAAACTAGAGACCTAGTGAAATCCAAGGAGGGGTGATTTGCGGCGCTCGGACCAGGTTCTGTTACCCAGAATCCTTTGCAAACCTCAAAATTTGGCTAAAAAAACACATGTTCCTCACATTTCTGTGGCAGAAAGTTCTGGAATCTGAGAGGATCCACAAATTTCCTTCCACCCAGCGTTCCCCCAAGTCTCCCGATAAAAATGATACCTCACTTGTGTGGGTAGGCCTAGCGCCCGCGACAGAAAACGCCCCAAAGCGCAACGTGGACACATCCAAAAATTTGGACGAAAACAGAGGTGTTTTTTGCGAAGTGCCTACCTGTAGATTTTGGCCTCTAGCTCAGCCGGCACCTAGGGAAACCTACTAAACCTGTGCATTTCTGAAAACTAGAGACCTAGGGGAATCCAAGGACGGGTGACTTGCGGGGCTTGGACCAGGTTCTGTTACCCAGAATCCTTTGCAAACCTCAAAATTTGGCTAAAAAAACACATGTTCCTCACATTTCTGTGGCAGAAAGTTCTGGAATCTGAGAGGAGCCACAAATTTCCTTCCACCCAGCGTTCCCCCAAGTCTCCCGATAAAAATGATACCTCACTTGTGTGGGTAGGCCTAGCGCCCGCGACAGGAAACGCCCCAAAGCGCAACGTGGACACATCTAAAATTTTGGAAGAAAACAGAGGTGTTTTTTGTGAAGTGCCTACCTGTAGATTTTGGCCTCTAGCTCAGCCGGCACCTAGGGAAACCTACCAAAACTGTGCATTTCTGAAAACTAGAGACCTAGGGGAATCCAAGGAGGGGTGACTTGCGGGGCTCGGACCAGGTTCTGTTACTCAGAATCCTTTGCAAACCTCAATATTTGGCTAGAAAAACACATGTTCCTCACATTTCTGTGGCAGAAAGTTCTAGAATCTGAGAGGAGCCACAAATTTCCTTCCACCCAGCGTTCCCCCAAGTCTCCCGATAAAAATGATACCCCACTTGTGTGGGTAGGCCTAGCGCCCGCGACAGGAAACGCCCCAAAGCGCAACGTGGACACATCCAAAATTTTGGAAGAAAACGGAGGTGTTTTTTGCGAAGTGCCTACCTGTAGATTTTGGCCTCTAGCTCAGCCGGCACCTAGGGAAACCTACCAAACCTGTTAATTTCTGAAAACTAGAGAACTAGGGGAATCCAAGGAGGGGTGACTTGCGGGGCTCGGACCAGGTTCTGTTACCCAGAATCCTTTGCAAACCTCAAAATTTGGCTAAAAAAACACATTTTCCTCACATTTCTGTGGCAGAAAGTTCTGGAATCTGAGAGGAGCCACAAATTTCCTTTCACCCAGCGTTCCCCCAAGTCTCCCGATAAAAATGATACCTCACTTGTGTGGGTAGGCCTAGCGCCCGCGACAGGAAACGCCCCAAAGCGCAACGTGGACACATCCAAAATTTTGGAAGAAAACAGAGGTGTTTTTTGCAAAGTGCCTACCTGTAGATTTTGGCCTCTAGCTCAGCCGGCACCTAGGGAAACCTACCAAACCTGTGCATTTCTGAAAACTAGAGACCTAGGGGAATCCAAGGACGGGTGACTTGCGGGGCTCGGACCAGGTTCTGTTACCCAGAATCCTTTGCAAACCTCAAAATTTGGCTAAAAAAACACATGTTCCTCACATTTCTGTGGCAGAAAGTTCTGGAATCTGAGAGGAGCCACAAATTTCCTTCCACCCAGCGTTCCCCCAAGTCTCCCGATAAAAATGATACCTCACTTGTGTGGGTAGGCCTAGCGCCCGCGACAGGAAACGCCCCAAAGCGCAACGTGGACACATCCAAAATTTTGGAAGAAAACAGAGGTGTTTTTTGCGAAGTGCCTACCTGTAGATTTTGGCCTCTAGCTCAGCCGGCACCTAGGGAAACCTACCAAACCTGTGCATTTCTGAAAACTAGAGACCTAGGGGAATCCAAGGAGGGGTGACTTGCGGGGCTCGGACCAGGTTCTGTTACCCAGAATCCTTTGCAAACCTCAAAATTTGGCTAAAAAAACACATGTTCCTCACATTTCTGTGGCAGAAAGTTCTGGAATCTGAGAGGAGCCACAAATTTCCTTCCACCCAGCGTTCCCCCAAGTCTCCCGATAAAAATGATACCTCACTTGTGTGGGTAGGCCTAGCGCCCGCGACAGGAAACGCCCCAAAGAGGAACATGGACACATCCAAAATTTTGGAAGAAAACAGAGGTGTTTTTTGTGAAGTGCCTACCTGTAGATTTTGGCCTCTAGCTCAGCCGGCACCTAGGGAAACCTACTAAACCTGTGCATTTCTGAAAACTAGAGACCTAGGGGAATCCAAGGAGGGGTGACTTGCGGGGCTCGGACCAGGTTCTGTTACCCAGAATCCTTTGCAAACCTCAATATTTGGCTAAAAAAACACATGTTCCTCACATTTCTGTGGCAGAAAGTTCTGGAATCTGAGAGGAGCCACAAATTTCCTTCCCCCAGCGTTCCCCCAAGTCTCCCGATAAAAATGATACCTCACTTGTGTGGGTAGGCCTAGCGCCCGCGACAGGAAACGCCCCAAAGCGCAACGTGGACACATCCAAAATTTTGGAAGAAAACAGAGGTGTTTTTTGCGAAGTGCCTACCTGTAGATTTTGGCCTCTAGCTCAGCCGGCACCTAGGGAAACCTACCAAACCTGTGCATTTCTGAAAACTAGAGACCTAGGGGAATCCAAGGAGGGGTGACTTGCGGGGCTCGGACCAGGTTCTGTTACCCAGAATCCTTTGCAAACCTCAATATTTGGCTAAAAAAACACATGTTCCTCAAGTTTCTGTGGCAGAAAGTTCTGGAATCTGAGAGGAGCCACAAATCTCCTTCCATCCAGCGTTCCCCCAAATCTCCCGATAAAAATGATACCTCACTTGTGTGGGTAGGCCTAGCGCCCGCGACAGGAAACGCCCCAAAGCGCAACGTGGACACATCCAAAATTTTGGAAGAAAACAGAGGTGTTTTTTGCGAAGTGCCTACCTGTAGATTTTGGCCTCTAGCTCAGCCGGCACCTAGGGAAACCCACCAAACCTGTGCATTTCTGAAAACTAGAGACCTAGGGGAATCCAAGGAGGGGTGACTTGCGGGGCTCGGACCAGGTTCTGTTACCCAGAATCCTTTGCAAACCTCAAAATTTTGCTTAAAAAACACATGTTCCTCACATTTCTGTGGCAGAAAGTTCTGGAATCTGAGACGAGCCACAAATCTCCTTCCACCCAGCGTTCCCCCAAGTCTCCCGATAAAAATTATACCTCACTTGTGTGGGTAGGCCTAGCGCCCGTGACAGGAAACGCCCCAAAGCGCAATGTGGACACATCCAAAATTTTGGAAGAAAACAGAGGTGTTTTTTGCGAAGTGCCTACCTGTAGATTTTGGCCTCTAGCTCAGCCGGCACCTAGGGAAACCTACCAAACCTGTGCATTTCTGAAAACTAGAGACCTAGGGGAATCCAAGGAGGGGTGACTTGCGGGGCTCGGACCAGGTTCTGTTACCCAGAATCCTTTGCAAACCTCAAAATTTGGCTAAAAAAACACTTGTTCCTCACATTTCTGTGGCAGAAAGTTCTGGAATCTGAGAGGAGCCACAAATGTCCTTCCCCCCAGCGTTCCCCCAAGTCTCCCGATAAAAATGATACCTCACTTGTGTGGGTAGGCCTAGCGCCCGCGACAGGAAACGCCCCAAAGCGCAACGTGGACACATCCAAAATTTTGGAAGAAAACAGAGGTGTTTTTTGCGAAGTGCCTACCTGTAGATTTTGGCCCCTAGCTCAGCCCGCACCTAGGGAAACCTACCAAACCTGTGCATTTCTGAAATCTAGAGACCTAGGGGAATCCAAGGAGGGGTGACTTGCGGGGCTCGGACCAGGTTCTGTTACCCAGAATCCTTTGCAAACCTCAATATTTGGCTAAAAAAACACATGTTCCTCACGTTTCTGTGGCAGAAAGTTCTGGAATCTGAGAGGAGCCACAAATTTCCTTCCACCCAGCGTTCCCCCAAGTCTTCCGATAAAAATTATACCTCACTTGTGTGGGTAGGCCTAGCGCCCGCGACAGGAAACGCCCCAAAGCGCAACGTGGACACATCCAAAATTTTGGAAGAAAACAGAGGTGTTTTTTGCGAAGTGCCTACCTGTAGATTTTGGCCTCTAGCTCAGCCGGCACCTAGGGAAACCTACCAAACCTGTGCATTTCTGAAAACTAGAGACCTAGGGGAATCCAAGGAGGGGTGACTTGCGGGGCTCGGACCAGGTTCTGTTACCCAGAATCCTTTGCAAACCTCAAAATTTGGCTAAAAAAACACATGTTCCTCACATTTCTGTGGCAGAAAGTTCTGGAATCTGAGAGGAGCCACAAATCTCCTTCCACCCAGCGTTCCCCCAAGTCTCCCGATAAAAATGATACCTCACTTGTGTGGGTAGGCCTAGCGCCCGCGACAGGAAACGCCCCAAAGCGCAACGTGGACACATCCAAAATTTTGGAAGAAAACAGAGGTGTTTTTTGCGAAGTGCCTACCTGTAGATTTTGGCCTCTAGCTCAGCCGGCACCTAGGGAAACCTACTAAACCTGTGCATTTCTGAAAACTAGAGACCTAGGGGAATCCAAGGAGGGGTGACTTGCGGGGCTCGGACCAGGTTCTGTTACCCAGAATCCTTTGCAAACCTCAAAATTTGGCTAAAAAAACACATGTTCCTCACATTTCTGTGGCAGAAAGTTCTGGAATCTGAGAGGAGCCACAAATTTCCTTCCACCCAGCGTTCCCCCAAGTCTCCCGATAAAAATGATACCTCACTTGTGTGGGTAGGCCTAGCGCCCGCGACAGGAAACGCCCCAAAGCGCAATGTGGACACATCCAAAATTTTGGAAGAAAACAGAGGTGTTTTTTGCGAAGTGCCTACCTGTAGATTTTGGCCTCTAGCTCAGCCGGCACCTAGGGAAACCTACCAAACCTGTGCATTTCTGAAAACTAGAGACCTAGGGGAATCCAAGGAGGGGTGACTTGCGGGGCTCGGACCAGGTTCTGTTACCCAGAATCCTTTGCAAACCTCAAAATTTGGCTAAAAAAACACATGTTCCTCACATTTCTGTGGCAGAAAGTTCTGGAATCTGAGAGGACCCACAAATCTCCTTCCACCCAGCGTTCCCCCAAGTCTCCCGATAAAAATGATACCTCACTTGTGTGGGTAGGCCTAGCGCCCGCGACAGGAAACGCCCCAAAGCGCAACGTGGACACATCCAAAATTTTGGACGAAAACAGAGGTGTTTTTTGCAAAGTGCCTACCTGTAGATTTTGGCCTCTAGCTCAGCCGGCACCTAGGGAAACCTACCAAACCTGTGCATTTCTGAAAACTAGAGACCTAGTGAAATCCAAGGAGGGGTGATTTGCGGCGCTCGGACCAGGTTCTGTTACCCAGAATCCTTTGCAAACCTCAAAATTTGGCTAAAAAAACACATGTTCCTCACATTTCTGTGGCAGAAAGTTCTGGAATCTGAGAGGATCCACAAATTTCCTTCCACCCAGCGTTCCCCCAAGTCTCCCGATAAAAATGATACCTCACTTGTGTGGGTAGGCCTAGCGCCCGCGACAGAAAACGCCCCAAAGCGCAACGTGGACACATCCAAAAATTTGGACGAAAACAGAGGTGTTTTTTGCGAAGTGCCTACCTGTAGATTTTGGCCTCTAGCTCAGCCGGCACCTAGGGAAACCTACTAAACCTGTGCATTTCTGAAAACTAGAGACCTAGGGGAATCCAAGGACGGGTGACTTGCGGGGCTCGGACCAGGTTCTGTTACCCAGAATCCTTTGCAAACCTCAAAATTTGGCTAAAAAAACACATGTTCCTCACATTTCTGTGGCAGAAAGTTCTGGAATCTGAGAGGAGCCACAAATTTCCTTCCACCCAGCGTTCCCCCAAGTCTCCCGATAAAAATGATACCTCACTTGTGTGGGTAGGCCTAGCGCCCGCGACAGGAAACGCCCCAAAGCGCAACGTGGACACATCTAAAATTTTGGAAGAAAACAGAGGTGTTTTTTGTGAAGTGCCTACCTGTAGATTTTGGCCTCTAGCTCAGCCGGCACCTAGGGAAACCTACCAAAACTGTGCATTTCTGAAAACTAGAGACCTAGGGGAATCCAAGGAGGGGTGACTTGCGGGGCTCGGACCAGGTTCTGTTACTCAGAATCCTTTGCAAACCTCAATATTTGGCTAGAAAAACACATGTTCCTCACATTTCTGTGGCAGAAAGTTCTAGAATCTGAGAGGAGCCACAAATTTCCTTCCACCCAGCGTTCCCCCAAGTCTCCCGATAAAAATGATACCCCACTTGTGTGGGTAGGCCTAGCGCCCGCGACAGGAAACGCCCCAAAGCGCAACGTGGACACATCCAAAATTTTGGAAGAAAACGGAGGTGTTTTTTGCGAAGTGCCTACCTGTAGATTTTGGCCTCTAGCTCAGCCGGCACCTAGGGAAACCTACCAAACCTGTTAATTTCTGAAAACTAGAGAACTAGGGGAATCCAAGGAGGGGTGACTTGCGGGGCTCGGACCAGGTTCTGTTACCCAGAATCCTTTGCAAACCTCAAAATTTGGCTAAAAAAACACATTTTCCTCACATTTCTGTGGCAGAAAGTTCTGGAATCTGAGAGGAGCCACAAATTTCCTTTCACCCAGCGTTCCCCCAAGTCTCCCGATAAAAATGATACCTCACTTGTGTGGGTAGGCCTAGCGCCCGCTACAGGAAATGCCCCAAAGCGCAACGTGGACACATCCAAAATTTTGGAAGAAAACAGAGGTTTTTTTTGCGAAGTGCCTACCTGTAGATTTTGGCCTCTAGCTCAGCCGGCACCTAGGGAAACCTACCAAACCTGTGCATTTCTGAAATCTAGAGACCTAGGGGAATCCAAGGAGGGGTGACTTGCGGGGCTCGGACCAGGTTCTGTTACCCAGAATCCTTTGCAAACCTCAATATTTGGCTAAAAAAACACATGTTCCTCACGTTTCTGTGGCAGAAAGTTCTGGAATCTGAGAGGAGCCACAAATTTCCTTCCACCCAGCGTTCCCCCAAGTCTCCCGATAAAAATGATACCTCACTTGTGTGGGTAGGCCTAGCGCCCGCGACAGGAAGCGCCCCAAAGCGCAACGTGGACACATCCAAAATTTTGGAAGAAAACAGAGGTGTTTTTTGCGAAGTGCCTACCTGTAGATTTTGGCCTCTAGCTCAGCCGGCACCTAGGGAAACCTACCAAACCTGTGCATTTCTGAAAACTAGAGACCTAGGGGAATCCAAGGAGGGGTGACTTGCGGGGCTCGGACCAGGTTCTGTTACCCAGAATCCTTTGCAAACCTCAAAATTTGGCTAAAAAAACACATGTTCCTCACATTTCTGTGGCAGAAAGTTCTGGAATCTGAGAGGAGCCACAAATCTCCTTCCACCAAGCGTTCCCCCAAGTCTCCCGATAAAAATGATACCTCACTTGTGTGGGTAGGCCTAGCGCCCGCGACAGGAAACGCCCCAAAGCGCAACGTGGACACATCCAAAATTTTGGAAGAAAACAGAGGTGTTTTTTGCGAAGTGCCTACCTGTAGATTTTGGCCTCTAGCTCAGCCGGCACCTAGGGAAACCTACTAAACCTGTGCATTTCTGAAAACTAGAGACCTAGGGGAATCCAAGGAGGGGTGACTTGCGGGGCTCGGACCAGGTTCTGTTACCCAGAATCCTTTGCAAACCTCAAAATTTGGCTAAAAAAACACATGTTCCTCACATTTCTGTGGCAGAAAGTTCTGGAATCTGAGAGGAGCCACAAATTTCCTTCCACCCAGCGTTCCCCCAAGTCTCCCGATAAAAATTATACCTCACTTGTGTGGGTAGGCCTAGCGCCCGCGACAGGAAACACCCCAAAGCGCAATGTGGACACATCCAATATTTTGGAAGAAAACAGAGGTGTTTTTTGCGAAGTGCCTACCTGTAGATTTTGGCCTCTAGCTCAGCCGGCACCTAGGGAAACCTACCAAACCTGTGCATTTCTGAAAACTAGAGACCTAGGGGAATCCAAGGAGGGGTGACTTGCGGGGCTCGGACCAGGTTCTGTTACCCAGAATCCTTTGCAAACCTCAAAATTTGGCTAAAAAAACACATGTTCCTCACATTTCTGTGGCAGAAAGTTCTGGAATCTGAGAGGAGCCACAAATCTCCTTCCACCCAGCGTTCCCCCAAGTCTCCCGATAAAAATGATACCTCACTTGTGTGGGTAGGCCTAGCGCCCGCGACAGGAAACGCCCCAAAGCGCAACGTGGACACATCCAAAATTTTGGAAGAAAACAGAGGTGTTTTTTGCGAAGTGCCTACCTGTAGATTTTGGCCTCTAGCTCAGCCGGCACCTAGGGAAACCTACTAAACCTGTGAATTTCTGAAAACTAGAGACCTAGGGGAATCCAAGGAGGGGTGACTTGCGGGGCTCGGACCAGGTTCTGTTACCCAGAATCCTTTGCAAACCTCAAAATTTGGATAAAAAAACACATGTTCCTCACATTTCTGTGGCAGAAAGTTCTGGAATCTGAGAGGAGCCACAAATTTCCTTCCACCCAGCGTTCCCCCAAGTCTCCCGATAAAAATGATACCTCACTTGTGTGGGTAGGCCTAGCGCCCGCGACAGGAAACGCCCCAAAGAGGAACATGGACACATCCAAAATTTTGGAAGAAAACAGAGGTGTTTTTTGTGAAGTGCCTACCTGTAGATTTTGGCCTCTAGCTCAGCCGGCACCTAGGGAAACCTACTAAACCTGTGCATTTCTGAAAACTAGAGACCTAGGGGAATCCAAGGAGGGGTGACTTGCGGGGCTCGGACCAGGTTCTGTTACCCAGAATCCTTTGCAAACCTCAATATTTGGCTAAAAAAACACATGTTCCTCACATTTCTGTGGCAGAAAGTTCTGGAATCTGAGAGGAGCCACAAATTTCCTTCCCCCGAGCGTTCCCCCAAGTCTCCCGATAAAAATGATACCTCACTTGTGTGGGTAGGCCTAGCGCCCGCGACAGGAAACACCCCAAAGCGCAACGTGGACACATCCAAAATTTTGGAAGAAAACAGAGGTGTTTTTTGCGAAGTGCCTACCTGTAGATTTTGGCCTCTAGCTCAGCCGGCACCTAGGGAAACCTACCAAACCTGTGCATTTCTGAAAACTAGAGACCTAGGGGAATCCAAGGAGGGGTGACTTGCGGGGCTCGGACCAGGTTCTGTTACCCAGAATCCTTTGCAAACCTCAATATTTGGCTAAAAAAACACATGTTCCTCACGTTTCTGTGGCAGAAAGTTCTGGAATCTGAGAGGAGCCACAAATCTCCTTCCATCCAGCGTTCCCCCAAATCTCCCGATAAAAATGATACCTCACTTGTGTGGGTAGGCCTAGCGCCCGCGACAGGAAACGCCCCAAAGCGCAACGTGGACACATCCAAAATTTTGGAAGAAAACAGAGGTGTTTTTTGCGAAGTGCCTACCTGTAGATTTTGGCCTCTAGCTCAGCCGGCACCTAGGGAAACCCACCAAACCTGTGCATTTCTGAAAACTAGAGACCTAGGGGAATCCAAGGAGGGGTGACTTGCGGGGCTCGGACCAGGTTCTGTTACCCAGAATCCTTTGCAAACCTCAAAATTTTGCTAAAAAAACACATGTTCCTCACATTTCTGTGGCAGAAAGTTCTGGAATCTGAGACGAGCCACAAATCTCCTTCCACCCAGCGTTCCCCCAAGTCTCCCGATAAAAATTATACCTCACTTGTGTGGGTAGGCCTAGCGCCCGTGACAGGAAACGCCCCAAAGCGCAATGTGGACACATCCAAAATTTTGGAAGAAAACAGAGGTGTTTTTTGCGAAGTGCCTACCTGTAGATTTTGGCCTCTAGCTCAGCCGGCACCTAGGGAAACCTACCAAACCTGTGCATTTCTGAAAACTAGAGACCTAGGGGAATCCAAGGAGGGGTGACTTGCGGGGCTCGGACCAGGTTCTGTTACCCAGAATCCTTTGCAAACCTCAAAATTTGGCTAAAAAAACACTTGTTCCTCACATTTCTGTGGCAGAAAGTTCTGGAATCTGAGAGGATCCACAAATTTCCTTCCACCCAGCGTTCCCCCAAGTCTCCCGATAAAAATGATACCTCACTTGTGTGGGTAGGCCTAGCGCCCGCGACAGGAAACGCCCCAAAGAGGAACATGGACACATCCAAAATTTTTGAAGAAAACAGAGGTGTTTTTTGTGAAGTGCCTACCTGTAGATTTTGGCCTCTAGCTCAGCCGGCACCTAGGGAAACCTACTAAACCTGTGCATTTCTGAAAACTAGAGACCTAGGGGAATCCAAGGAGGGGTGACTTGCGGGGCTCGGACCAGGTTCTGTTACTCAGAATCCTTTGCAAACCTCAATATTTGGCTAAAAAAACACATGTTCCTCACATTTCTGTGGCAGAAAGTTCTGGAATCTGAGAGGAGCCACAAATTTCCTTCCCCCCAGCGTTCCCCCAAGTCTCCCGATAAAAATGATACCTCACTTGTGTGGGTAGGCCTAGCGCCCGCGACAGGAAACGCTCCAAAGCGCAACGTGGACACATCCAAAATTTTGGAAGAAAACAGAGGTGTTTTTTGCGAAGTGCCTACCTGTAGATTTTGGCCTCCAGCTCAGCCGGCACCTATGGAAACCTACCAAACCTGTGCATTTCTGAAATCTAGAGACCTAGGGGTATCCAAGGAGGGGTGACTTGCGGGGCTCGGACCAGGTTCTGTTACCCAGAATCCTTTGCAAACCTCAATATTTGGCTAAAAAAACACAGGTTCCTCACGTTTCTGTGGCAGAAAGTTCTGGAATCTGAGAGGAGCCACAAATTTCCTTCCACCCAGCGTTCCCCCAAGTCTCCCGATAAAAATTATACCTCACTTGTGTGGGTAGGCCTAGCGCCCGCGACAGGAAACGCCCCAAAGCGCAACGTGGACACATCCAAAATTTTGGAAGAAAACAGAGGTGTTTTTTGCGAAGTGCCTACCTGTAGATTTTGGCCTCTAGCTCAGCCGGCACCTAGGGAAACCTACCAAACCTGTGCATTTCTGAAAACTAGAGACCTAGGGGAATCCAAGGAGGGGTGACTTGCGGGGCTCGGACCAGGTTCTGTTACCCAGAATCCTTTGCAAACCTCAAAATTTGGCTAAAAAAACACATGTTCCTCACATTTCTGTGGCAGAAAGTTCTGGAATCTGAGAGGAGCCACAAATCTCCTTCCACCCAGCGTTCCCCCAAGTCTCCCGATAAAAATGATACCTCACTTGTGTGGGTAGGCCTAGCGCCCGCGACAGGAAACGCCCCAAAGCGCAACGTGGACACATCCAAAATTTTGGAAGAAAACAGAGGTGTTTTTTGCGAAGTGCCTACCTGTAGATTTTGGCCTCTAGCTCAGCCGGCACCTAGGGAAACCTACCAAACCTGTGCATTTCTGAAAACTAGAGACCTAGGGGAATCCAAGGAGGGGTGACTTGCGGGGCTCGGACCAGGTTCTGTTACCCAGAATCCTTTGCAAACCTCAAAATTTGGCTAAAAAAACACATGTTCCTCACATTTCTGTGGCAGAAAGTTCTGGAATCTGAGAGGAGCCACAAATTTCCTTCCACCCAGCGTTCCCCCAAGTCTCCCGATAAAAATGATACCTCACTTGTGTGGGTAGGCCTAGCGCCCGCGACAGGAAACGCCCCAAAGAGGAACATGGACACATCCAAAATTTTGGAAGAAAACAGAGGTGTTTTTTGTGAAGTGCCTACCTGTAGATTTTGGCCTCTAGCTCAGCCGGCACCTAGGGAAACCTACTAAACCTGTGCATTTCTGAAAACTAGAGACCTAGGGGAATCCAAGGAGGGGTGACTTGCGGGGCTCGGACCAGGTTCTGTTACCCAGAATCCTTTGCAAACCTCAATATTTGGCTAAAAAAACACATGTTCCTCACATTTCTGTGGCAGAAAGTTCTGGAATCTGAGAGGAGCCACAAATTTCCTTCCCCCGAGCGTTCCCCCAAGTCTCCCGATAAAAATGATACCTCACTTGTGTGGGTAGGCCTAGCGCCCGCGACAGGAAACACCCCAAAGCGCAACGTGGACACATCCAAAATTTTGGAAGAAAACAGAGGTGTTTTTTGCGAAGTGCCTACCTGTAGATTTTGGCCTCTAGCTCAGCCGGCACCTAGGGAAACCTACCAAACCTGTGCATTTCTGAAAACTAGAGACCTAGGGGAATCCAAGGAGGGGTGACTTGCGGGGCTCGGACCAGGTTCTGTTACCCAGAATCCTTTGCAAACCTCAATATTTGGCTAAAAAAACACATGTTCCTCACGTTTCTGTGGCAGAAAGTTCTGGAATCTGAGAGGAGCCACAAATCTCCTTCCATCCAGCGTTCCCCCAAATCTCCCGATAAAAATGATACCTCACTTGTGTGGGTAGGCCTAGCGCCCGCGACAGGAAACGCCCCAAAGCGCAACGTGGACACATCCAAAATTTTGGAAGAAAACAGAGGTGTTTTTTGCGAAGTGCCTACCTGTAGATTTTGGCCTCTAGCTCAGCCGGCACCTAGGGAAACCCACCAAACCTGTGCATTTCTGAAAACTAGAGACCTAGGGGAATCCAAGGAGGGGTGACTTGCGGGGCTCGGACCAGGTTCTGTTACCCAGAATCCTTTGCAAACCTCAAAATTTTGCTAAAAAAACACATGTTCCTCACATTTCTGTGGCAGAAAGTTCTGGAATCTGAGACGAGCCACAAATCTCCTTCCACCCAGCGTTCCCCCAAGTCTCCCGATAAAAATTATACCTCACTTGTGTGGGTAGGCCTAGCGCCCGTGACAGGAAACGCCCCAAAGCGCAATGTGGACACATCCAAAATTTTGGAAGAAAACAGAGGTGTTTTTTGCGAAGTGCCTACCTGTAGATTTTGGCCTCTAGCTCAGCCGGCACCTAGGGAAACCTACCAAACCTGTGCATTTCTGAAAACTAGAGACCTAGGGGAATCCAAGGAGGGGTGACTTGCGGGGCTCGGACCAGGTTCTGTTACCCAGAATCCTTTGCAAACCTCAAAATTTGGCTAAAAAAACACTTGTTCCTCACATTTCTGTGGCAGAAAGTTCTGGAATCTGAGAGGATCCACAAATTTCCTTCCACCCAGCGTTCCCCCAAGTCTCCCGATAAAAATGATACCTCACTTGTGTGGGTAGGCCTAGCGCCCGCGACAGGAAACGCCCCAAAGAGGAACATGGACACATCCAAAATTTTTGAAGAAAACAGAGGTGTTTTTTGTGAAGTGCCTACCTGTAGATTTTGGCCTCTAGCTCAGCCGGCACCTAGGGAAACCTACTAAACCTGTGCATTTCTGAAAACTAGAGACCTAGGGGAATCCAAGGAGGGGTGACTTGCGGGGCTCGGACCAGGTTCTGTTACTCAGAATCCTTTGCAAACCTCAATATTTGGCTAAAAAAACACATGTTCCTCACATTTCTGTGGCAGAAAGTTCTGGAATCTGAGAGGAGCCACAAATTTCCTTCCCCCCAGCGTTCCCCCAAGTCTCCCGATAAAAATGATACCTCACTTGTGTGGGTAGGCCTAGCGCCCGCGACAGGAAACGCTCCAAAGCGCAACGTGGACACATCCAAAATTTTGGAAGAAAACAGAGGTGTTTTTTGCGAAGTGCCTACCTGTAGATTTTGGCCTCCAGCTCAGCCGGCACCTATGGAAACCTACCAAACCTGTGCATTTCTGAAATCTAGAGACCTAGGGGTATCCAAGGAGGGGTGACTTGCGGGGCTCGGACCAGGTTCTGTTACCCAGAATCCTTTGCAAACCTCAATATTTGGCTAAAAAAACACAGGTTCCTCACGTTTCTGTGGCAGAAAGTTCTGGAATCTGAGAGGAGCCACAAATTTCCTTCCACCCAGCGTTCCCCCAAGTCTCCCGATAAAAATTATACCTCACTTGTGTGGGTAGGCCTAGCGCCCGCGACAGGAAACGCCCCAAAGCGCAACGTGGACACATCCAAAATTTTGGAAGAAAACAGAGGTGTTTTTTGCGAAGTGCCTACCTGTAGATTTTGGCCTCTAGCTCAGCCGGCACCTAGGGAAACCTACCAAACCTGTGCATTTCTGAAAACTAGAGACCTAGGGGAATCCAAGGAGGGGTGACTTGCGGGGCTCGGACCAGGTTCTGTTACCCAGAATCCTTTGCAAACCTCAAAATTTGGCTAAAAAAACACATGTTCCTCACATTTCTGTGGCAGAAAGTTCTGGAATCTGAGAGGAGCCACAAATCTCCTTCCACCCAGCGTTCCCCCAAGTCTCCCGATAAAAATGATACCTCACTTGTGTGGGTAGGCCTAGCGCCCGCGACAGGAAACGCCCCAAAGCGCAACGTGGACACATCCAAAATTTTGGAAGAAAACAGAGGTGTTTTTTGCGAAGTGCCTACCTGTAGATTTTGGCCTCTAGCTCAGCCGGCACCTAGGGAAACCTACTAAACCTGTGCATTTCTGAAAACTAGAGACCTAGGGGAATCCAAGGAGGGGTGACTTGCGGGGCTCGGACCAGGTTCTGTTACCCAGAATCCTTTGCAAACCTCAATATTTGGCTAAAGAAACACATGTTCCTCACATTTCTGTGGCAGAAAGTTCTGGAATCTGAGAGGAGCCACAAATTTCCTTCCCCCAGCGTTCCCCCAAGTCTCCCGATAAAAATGATACCTCACTTGTGTGGGTAGGCCTAGCGCCCGCGACAGGAAACGCCCCAAAGCGCAACGTGGACACATCCAAAATTTTGGAAGAAAACAGAGGTGTTTTTTGCGAAGTGCCTACCTGTAGATTTTGGCCTCTAGCTCAGCCGGCACCTAGGGAAACCTACCAAACCTGTGCATTTCTGAAAACTAGAGACCTAGGGGAATCCAAGGAGGGGTGACTTGCGGGGCTCGGACCAGGTTCTGTTACCCAGAATCCTTTGCAAACCTCAATATTTGGCTAAAAAAACACATGTTCCTCACGTTTCTGTGGCAGAAAGTTCTGGAATCTGAGAGGAGCCACAAATTTCCTTCCCCCCAGCGTTCCCCCAAGTCTCCCGATAAAAATGATACCTCACTTGTGTGGGTAGGCCTAGCGCCCGCGACAGGAAACGCTCCAAAGCGCAACGTGGACACATCCAAAATTTTGGAAGAAAACAGAGGTGTTTTTTGCGAAGTGCCTACCTGTAGATTTTGGCCTCTAGCTCAGCCGGCACCTATGGAAACCTACCAAACCTGTGCATTTCTGAAAACTAGAGACCTAGGGGTATCCAAGGAGGGGTGACTTACGGGGCTCGGACCAGGTTCTGTTACCCAGAATCCTTTGCAAACCTCAATATTTGGCTAAAAAAACACAGGTTCCTCACGTTTCTGTGGCAGAAAGTTCTGGAATCTGAGAGGAGCCACAAATTTCCTTCCACCCAGCGTTCCCCCAAGTCTCCCGATAAAAATTATACCTCACTTGTGTGGGTAGGCCTAGCGCCCGCGACAGGAAACGCCCCAAAGCGCAATGTGGACACATCCAAAATTTTGGAAGAAAACAGAGGTGTTTTTTGCGAAGTGCCTACCTGTAGATTTTGGCCTCTAGCTCAGCCGGCACCTAGGGAAACCTACCAAACCTGTGCATTTCTGAAAACTAGAGACCTAGGGGAATCCAAGGAGGGGTGACTTGCGGGGCTCGGACCAGGTTCTGTTACCCAGAATCCTTTGCAAACCTCAATATTTGGCTAAAAAAACACATGTTCCTCACGTTTCTGTGGCAGAAAGTTCTGGAATCTGAGAGGAGCCACAAATCTCCTTCCATCCAGCGTTCCCCCAAATCTCCCGATAAAAATGATACCTCACTTGTGTGGGTAGGCCTAGCGCCCGCGACAGGAAACGCCCCAAAGCGCAACGTGGACACATCCAAAATTTTGGAAGAAAACAGAGGTGTTTTTTGCGAAGTGCCTACCTGTAGATTTTGGCCTCTAGCTCAGCCGGCACCTAGGGAAACCCACCAAACCTGTGCATTTCTGAAAACTAGAGACCTAGGGGAATCCAAGGAGGGGTGACTTGCGGGGCTCGGACCAGGTTCTGTTACCCAGAATCCTTTGCAAACCTCAAAATTTTGCTAAAAAAACACATGTTCCTCACATTTCTGTGGCAGAAAGTTCTGGAATCTGAGACGAGCCACAAATCTCCTTCCACCCAGCGTTCCCCCAAGTCTCCCGATAAAAATTATACCTCACTTGTGTGGGTAGGCCTAGCGCCCGTGACAGGAAACGCCCCAAAGCGCAATGTGGACACATCCAAAATTTTGGAAGAAAACAGAGGTGTTTTTTGCGAAGTGCCTACCTGTAGATTTTGGCCTCTAGCTCAGCCGGCACCTAGGGAAACCTACCAAACCTGTGCATTTCTGAAAACTAGAGACCTAGGGGAATCCAAGGAGGGGTGACTTGCGGGGCTCGGACCAGGTTCTGTTACTCAGAATCCTTTGCAAACCTCAATATTTGGCTAAAAAAACACATGTTCCTCACATTTCTGTGGCAGAAAGTTCTGGAATCTGAGAGGAGCCACAAATTTCCTTCCCCCCAGCGTTCCCCCAAGTCTCCCGATAAAAATGATACCTCACTTGTGTGGGTAGGCCTAGCGCCCGCGACAGGAAATGCTCCAAAGCGCAACGTGGACACATCCAAAATTTTGGAAGAAAACAGAGGTGTTTTTTGCGAAGTGCCTACCTGTAGATTTTGGCCTCTAGCTCAGCCGGCACCTATGGAAACCTACCAAACCTGTGCATTTCTGAAATCTAGAGACCTAGGGGTATCCAAGGAGGGGTGACTTGCGGGGCTCGGACCAGGTTCTGTTACCCAGAATCCTTTGCAAACCTCAATATTTGGCTAAAAAAACACAGGTTCCTCACGTTTCTGTGGCAGAAAGTTCTGGAATCTGAGAGGAGCCACAAATTTCCTTCCACCCAGCGTTCCCCCAAGTCTCCCGATAAAAATTATACCTCACTTGTGTGGGTAGGCCTAGCGCCCGCGACAGGAAACGCCCCAAAGCGCAACGTGGACACATCCAAAATTTTGGAAGAAAACAGAGGTGTTTTTTGCGAAGTGCCTACCTGTAGATTTTGGCCTCTAGCTCAGCCGGCACCTAGGGAAACCTACCAAACCTGTGCATTTCTGAAAACTAGAGACCTAGGGGAATCCAAGGAGGTGTGACTTGCGGGGCTCGGACCAGGTTCTGTTACTCAGAATCCTTTGCAAACCTCAATATTTGGCTAAAAAAACACATGTTCCTCACATTTCTGTGGCAGAAAGTTCTGGAATCTGAGAGGAGCCACAAATTTCCTTCCCCCCAGCGTTCCCCCAAGTCTCCCGATAAAAATGATACCTCACTTGTGTGGGTAGGCCTAGCGCCCGCGACAGGAAACGCCCCAAAGCGCAACGTGGACACATCCAAAATTTTGGAAGAAAACAGAGGTGTTTTTTGCGAAGTGCCTACCTGTAGATTTTGGCCCCTAGCTCAGCCGGCACCTAGGGAAACCTACCAAACCTGTGCATTTCTGAAATCTAGAGACCTAGGGGAATCCAAGGAGGGGTGACTTGCGGGGCTCGGACCAGGTTCTGTTACCCAGAATCCTTTGCAAACCTCAATATTTGGCTAAAAAAACACATGTTCCTCACGTTTCTGTGGCAGAAAGTTCTGGAATCTGAGAGGAGCCACAAATTTCCTTCCACCCAGCGTTCCCCCAAGTCTCCCGATAAAAATTATACCTCACTTGTGTGGGTAGGCCTAGCGCCCGCGACAGGAAACGCCCCAAAGCGCAACGTGGACACATCCAAAATTTTGGAAGAAAACAGAGGTGTTTTTTGCGAAGTGCCTACCTGTAGATTTTGGCCTCTAGCTCAGCCGGCACCTAGGGAAACCTACCAAACCTGTGCATTTCTGAAAACTAGAGACCTAGGGGAATCCAAGGAGGGGTGACTTGCGGGGCTCGGACCAGGTTCTGTTACCCAGAATCCTTTGCAAACCTCAAAATTTGGCTAAAAAAACACATATTCCTCACATTTCTGTGGCAGAAAGTTCTGGAATCTGAGAGGAGCCACAAATCTCCTTCCACCCAGCGTTCCCCCAAGTCTCCCGATAAAAATGATACCTCACTTGTGTGGGTAGGCCTAGCGCCCGCGACAGGAAACGCCCCAAAGCGCAACGTGGACACATCCAAAATTTTGGAAGAAAACAGAGGTGTTTTTTGCGAAGTGCCTACCTGTAGATTTTGGCCTCTAGCTCAGCCGGCACCTAGGGAAACCTACTAAACCTGTGCATTTCTGAAAACTAGAGACCTAGGGGAATCCAAGGAGGGGTGACTTGCGGGGCTCGGACCAGGTTCTGTTACCCAGAATCCTTTGCAAACCTCAAAATTTGGCTAAAAAAACACATGTTCCTCACATTTCTGTGGCAGAAAGTTCTGGAATCTGAGAGGAGCCACAAATTTCCTTCCACCCAGCGTTCCCCCAAGTCTCCCGATAGAAATTATACCTCACTTGTGTGGGTAGGCCTAGCGCCCGCGACAGGAAACGCCCCAAAGCGCAATGTGGACACATCCAAAATTTTGGAAGAAAACAGAGGTTTTTTTTGCGAAGTGCCTACCTGTAGATTTTGGCCTCTAGCTCAGCCGGCACCTAGGGAAACCTACCAAACCTGTGCATTTCTGAAAACTAGAGACCTAGGGGAATCCAAGGAGGGGTGACTTGCGGGGCTCGGACAAGGTTCTGTTACCCAGAATCCTTTGCAAACCTCAAAATTTGGCTAAAAAAACACATGTTCCTCAAATTTCTGTGGCAGAAAGTTCTGGAATCTGAGAGGACCCACAAATCTCCTTCCACCCAGCGTTCCCCCAAGTCTCCCGATAAAAATGATACCTCACTTGTGTGGGTAGGCCTAGCGCCCGCGACAGGAAACGCCCCAAAGCGCAACGTGGACACATCCAAAATTTTGGACGAAAACAGAGGTGTTTTTTGCGAAGTGCCTACCTGTAGATTTTGGCCTCTAGCTCAGCCGGCACCTAGGGAAACCTACTAAACCTGTGCATTTCTGAAAACTAGAGACCTAGGGGAATCCAAGGAGGGGTGACTTGCGGGGCTCGGACCAGGTTCTGTTACCCAGAATCCTTTGCAAAGCTCAAAATATGGCTAAAAAAACACATGTTCCTCACATTTCTGTGGCAGAAAGTTCTGGAATCTGAGAGGAGCCACAAATTTCCTTCCACCCAGCGTTCCCCCAAGTCTCCCGATAAAAATGATACCTCACTTGTGTGGGTAGGCCTAGCGCCCGCGACAGGAAACGCCCCAAAGCGCAACGTGAACACATCCAAAATTTTGGAAGAAAACAGAGCTGTTTTTTGCAAAGTGCCTACCTGTAGATTTTGGCCTCTAGCTCAGCCGGCACCTAGGGAAACCTACCAAACCTGTGCATTTCTGAAAACTAGATACCTAGTGAAATCCAAGGAGGGGTGATTTGCGGCGCTCGGACCAGGTTCTGTTACCCAGAATCCTTTGCAAACCTCAAAATTTGGCTAAAAAAACACATGTTCCTCACATTTCTGTGGCAGAAAGTTCTGGAATCTGAGAGGATCCACAAATTTCCTTCCACCCAGCGTTCCCCCAAGTCTCCCGATAAAAATGATACCTCATTTGTGTGGGTAGGCCTAGCGCCCGCGACAGAAAACGCCCCAAAGCGCAACGTGGACACATCCAAAAATTTGGACGAAAACAGAGGTGTTTTTTGCAAAGTGCCTACCTGTAGATTTTGGCCTCTAGCTCAGCCGGCACCTAGGGAAACCTACTAAACCTGTGCATTTCTGAAAACTAGAGACCTAGGGGAATCCAAGGACGGGTGACTTGCGGGGCTCGGACCAGGTTCTGTTACCCAGAATCCTTTGCAAACCTCAAAATTTGGCTAAAAAAACACATGTTCCTCACATTTCTGTGGCAGAAAGTTCTGGAATCTGAGAGGAGCCACAAATTTCCTTCCACCCAGCGTTCCCCCAAGTCTCCCGATAAAAATGATACCTCACTTGTGTGGGTAGGCCTAGCGCCCGCGACAGGAAACGCCCCAAAGCGCAACGTGGACACATCTAAAATTTTGGAAGAAAACAGAGGTGTTTTTTGTGAAGTGCCTACCTGTAGATTTTGGCCTCTAGCTCAGCCGGCACCTAGGGAAACCTACCAAAACTGTGCATTTCTGAAAACTAGAGACCTAGGGGAATCCAAGGAGGGGTGACTTGCGGGGCTCGGACCAGGTTCTGTTACCCAGAATCCTTTGCAAACCTCAATATTTGGCTAGAAAAACACATGTTCCTCACATTTCTGTGGCAGAAAGTTCTAGAATCTGAGAGGAGCCACAAATTTCCTTCCACCCAGCGTTCCCCCAAGTCTCCCGATAAAAATGATACCCCACTTGTGTGGGTAGGCCTAGCGCCCGCGACAGGAAACGCCCCAAAGCGCAACGTGGACACATCCAAAATTTTGGAAGAAAACGGAGGTGTTTTTTGCGAAGTGCCTACCTGTAGATTTTGGCCTCTAGCTCAGCCGGCACCTAGGGAAACCTACCAAACCTGTTAATTTCTGAAAACTAGAGAACTAGGGGAATCCAAGGAGGGGTGACTTGCGGGGCTCGGACCAGGTTCTGTTACCCAGAATCCTTTGCAAACCTCAAAATTTGGCTAAAAAAACACATTTTCCTCACATTTCTGTGGCAGAAAGTTCTGGAATCTGAGAGGAGCCACAAATTTCCTTTCACCCAGCGTTCCCCCAAGTCTCCCGATAAAAATGATACCTCACTTGTGTGGGTAGGCCTAGCGCCCGCTACAGGAAATGCCCCAAAGCGCAACGTGGACACATCCAAAATTTTGGAAGAAAACAGAGGTTTTTTTTGCGAAGTGCCTACCTGTAGATTTTGGCCTCTAGCTCAGCCGGCACCTAGGGAAACCTACCAAACCTGTGCATTTCTGAAATCTAGAGACCTAGGGGAATCCAAGGAGGGGTGACTTGCGGGGCTCGGACCAGGTTCTGTTACCCAGAATCCTTTGCAAACCTCAATATTTGGCTAAAAAAACACATGTTCCTCACGTTTCTGTGGCAGAAAGTTCTGGAATCTGAGAGGAGCCACAAATTTCCTTCCACCCAGCGTTCCCCCAAGTCTCCCGATAAAAATTATACCTCACTTGTGTGGGTAGGCCTAGCGCCCGCGACAGGAAGCGCCCCAAAGCGCAACGTGGACACATCCAAAATTTTGGAAGAAAACAGAGGTGTTTTTTGCGAAGTGCCTACCTGTAGATTTTGGCCTCTAGCTCAGCCGGCACCTAGGGAAACCTACCAAACCTGTCCATTTCTGAAAACTAGAGACCTAGGGGAATCCAAGGAGGGGTGACTTGCGGGGCTCGGACCAGGTTCTGTTACCCAGAATCCTTTGCAAACCTCAAAATTTGGCTAAAAAAACACATGTTCCTCACATTTCTGTGGCAGAAAGTTCTGGAATCTGAGAGGAGCCACAAATCTCCTTCCACCCAGCGTTCCCCCAAGTCTCCCGATAAAAATGATACCTCACTTGTGTGGGTAGGCCTAGCGCCCGCGACAGGAAACGCCCCAAAGCGCAACGTGGACACATCCAAAATTTTGGAAGAAAACAGAGGTGTTTTTTGCGAAGTGCCTACCTGTAGATTTTGGCCTCTAGCTCAGCCGGCACCTAGGGAAACCTACTAAACCTGTGCATTTCTGAAAACTAGAGACCTAGGGGAATCCAAGGAGGGGTGACTTGCGGGGCTCGGACCAGGTTCTGTTACCCAGAATCCTTTGCAAACCTCAAAATTTGGCTAAAAAAACACATGTTCCTCACATTTCTGTGGCAGAAAGTTCTGGAATCTGAGAGGAGCCACAAATTTCCTTCCACCCAGCGTTCCCCCAAGTCTCCCGATAAAAATTATACCTCACTTGTGTGGGTAGGCCTAGCGCCCGCGACAGGAAACGCCCCAAAGCGCAATGTGGACACATCCAATATTTTGGAAGAAAACAGAGGTGTTTTTTGCGAAGTGCCTACCTGTAGATTTTGGCCTCTAGCTCAGCCGGCACCTAGGGAACCCTACCAAACCTGTGCATTTCTGAAAACTAGAGACCTAGGGGAATCCAAGGAGGGGTGACTTGCGGGGCTCGGACCAGGTTCTGTTACCCAGAATCCTTTGCAAACCTCAAAATTTGGCTAAAAAAACACATGTTCCTCACATTTCTGTGGCAGAAAGTTCTGGAATCTGAGAGGAGCCACAAATCTCCTTCCACCCAGCGTTCCCCCAAGTCTCCCGATAAAAATGATACCTCACTTGTGTGGGTAGGCCTAGCGCCCGCGACAGGAAACGCCCCAAAGCGCAACGTGGACACATCCAAAATTTTGGAAGAAAACAGAGGTGTTTTTTGCGAAGTGCCTACCTGTAGATTTTGGCCTCTAGCTCAGCCGGCACCTAGGGAAACCTACTAAACCTGTGAATTTCTGAAAACTAGAGACCTAGGGGAATCCAAGGAGGGGTGACTTGCGGGGCTCGGACCAGGTTCTGTTACCCAGAATCCTTTGCAAACCTCAAAATTTGGATAAAAAAACACATGTTCCTCACATTTCTGTGGCAGAAAGTTCTGGAATCTGAGAGGAGCCACAAATTTCCTTCCACCCAGCGTTCCCCCAAGTCTCCCGATAAAAATGACACCTCACTTGTGTGGGTAGGCCTAGCGCCCGCGACAGGAAACGCCCCAAAGAGGAACATGGACACATCCAAAATTTTGGAAGAAAACAGAGGTGTTTTTTGCGAAGTGCCTACCTGTAGATTTTGGCCTCTAGCTCAGCCGGCACCTAGGGAAACCTACCAAACCTGTGCATTTCTGAAATCTAGAGACCTAGGGGAATCCAAGGAGGGGTGACTTGCGGGGCTCGGACCAGGTTCTGTTACCCAGAATCCTTTGCAAACCTCAATATTTGGCTAAAAAAACACAGGTTCCTCACGTTTCTGTGGCAGAAAGTTCTGGAATCTGAGAGGAGCCACAAATTTCCTTCCACCCAGCGTTCCCCCAAGTCTCCCGATAAAAATTATACCTCACTTGTGTGGGTAGGCCTAGCGCCCGCGACAGGAAACGCCCCAAAGCGCAACGTGGACACATCCAAAATTTTGGAAGAAAACAGAGGTGTTTTTTGCGAAGTGCCTACCTGTAGATTTTGGCCTCTAGCTCAGCCGGCACCTAGGGAAACCTACCAAACCTGTGCATTTCTGAAAACTAGAGACCTAGGGGAATCCAAGGAGGGGTGACTTGCGGGGCTCGGACCAGGTTCTGTTACCCAGAATCCTTTGCAAACCTCAAAATTTGGCAAAAAAACACATGTTCCTCACATTTCTGTGGCAGAAAGTTCTGGAATCTGAGAGGAGCCACAAATCTCCTTCCACCCAGCGTTCCCCCAAGTCTCCCGATAAAAATGATACCTCACTTGTGTGGGTAGGCCTAGCGCCCGCGACAGGAAACGCCCCAAAGCGCAACGTGGACACATCCAAAATTTTGGAAGAAAACAGAGGTGTTTTTTGCGAAGTGCCTACCTGTAGATTTTGGCCTCTAGCTCAGCCGGCACCTAGGGAAACCTACTAAACCTGTGCATTTCTGAAAACTAGAGACCTAGGGGAATCTAAGGAGGGGTGACTTGCGGGGCTCGGACCAGGTTCTGTTACCCAGAATCCTTTGCAAACCTCAAAATTTGGCTAAAAAAACACATGTTCCTCACATTTCTGTGGCAGAAAGTTCTGGAATCTGAGAGGAGCCACAAATTTCCTTCCACCCAGCGTTCCCCCAAGTCTCCCGATAAAAATTATACCTCACTTGTGTGGGTAGGCCTAGCGCCCGCGACAGGAAACGCCCCAAAGCGCAATGTGGACACATCCAAAATTTTGGAAGAAAACAGAGGTGTTTTTTGCAAAGTGCCTACCTGTAGATTTTGGCCTCTAGCTCAGCCGGCACCTAGGGAAACCTACCAAACCTGTGCATTTCTGAAAACTAGAGACCTAGGGGAATCCAAGGAGGGGTGACTTGCGGGGCTCGGACCAGGTTCTGTTACCCAGAATCCTTTGCAAACCTCAAAATTTGGCTAAAAAAACACATGTTCCTCACATTTCTGTGGCAGAAAGTTCTGGAATCTGAGAGGACCCACAAATCTCCTTCCACCCAGCGTTCCCCCAAGTCTCCCGATAAAAATGATACCTCACTTGTGTGGGTAGGCCTAGCGCCCGCGACAGGAAACGCCCCAAAGCGCAACGTGGACACATCCAAAATTTTGGACGAAAACAGAGGTGTTTTTTGCAAAGTGCCTACCTGTAGATTTTGGCCTCTAGCTCAGCCGGCACCTAGGGAAACCTACCAAACCTGTGCATTTCTGAAAACTAGAGACCTAGGGGAATCCAAGGAGGGGTGACTTGCGGGGCTCGGACCAGGTTCTGTTACCCAGAATCCTTTGCAAAGCTCAAAATTTGGCTAAAAAAACACATGTTCCTCACATTTCTGTGGCAGAAAGTTCTGGAATCTGAGAGGAGCCACAAATTTCCTTCCACCCAGCGTTCCCCCAAGTCTCCCGATAAAAATGATACCTCACTTGTGTGGGTAGGCCTAGCGCCCGCGACAGGAAACGCCCCAAAGCGCAACGTGAACACATCCAAAATTTTGGAAGAAAACAGAGCTGTTTTTTGCAAAGTGCCTACCTGTAGATTTTGGCCTCTAGCTCAGCCGGCACCTAGGGAAACCTACCAAACCTGTGCATTTCTGAAAACTAGAGACCTAGTGAAATCCAAGGAGGGGTGATTTGCGGCGCTCGGACCAGGTTCTGTTACCCAGAATCCTTTGCAAACCTCAAAATTTGGCTAAAAAAACACATGTTCCTCACAGTTCTGTGGCAGAAAGTTCTGGAATCTGAGAGGATCCACAAATTTCCTTCCACCCAGCGTTCCCCCAAGTCTCCCGATAAAAATGATACCTCACTTGTGTGGGTAGGCCTAGCGCCCGCAACAGGAAACGCCCCAAAGCGAAACGTGGACACATCCAAAATTTTGGAAGAAAACAGAGGTGTTTTTTGCGAAGTGCCTACCTGTAGATTTTGGCCTCTAGCTCAGCCGGCACCTAGGGAAACCTACTAAACCTGTGCATTTCTGAAAACTAGAGACCTAGGGGAATCCAAGGAGGGGTGACTTGCGGGGCTCGGACCAGGTTCTGTTACCCAGAATCCTTTGCAAACCTCAAAATTTGGCTAAAAAAACACATGTTCCTCACATTTCTGTGGCAGAAAGTTCTGGAATCTGAGAGGATCCACAAATTTCCTTCCACCCAGCGTTCCCCCAAGTCTCCCGATAAAAATGATACCTCACTTGTGTGGGTAGGCCTAGCGCCCGCGACAGGAAACGCCCCAAAGAGGAACATGGACACATCCAAAATTTTGGAAGAAAACAGAGGTGTTTTTTGTGAAGTGCCTACCTGTAGATTTTGGCCTCTAGCTCAGCCGGCACCTAGGGAAACCTACTAAACCTGTGCATTTCTGAAAACTAGAGACCTAGGGGAATCCAAGGAGGTGTGACTTGCGGGGCTCGGACCAGGTTCTGTTACTCAGAATCCTTTGCAAACCTCAATATTTGGCTAAAAAAACACATGTTCCTCACATTTCTGTGGCAGAAAGTTCTGGAATCTGAGAGGAGCCACAAATTTCCTTCCCCCCAGCGTTCCCCCAAGTCTCCCGATAAAAATGATACCTCACTTGTGTGGGTAGGCCTAGTGCCCGCGACAGGAAACGCCCCAAAGCGCAACGTGGACACATCCAAAATTTTGGAAGAAAACAGAGGTGTTTTTTGCGAAGTGCCTACCTGTAGATTTTGGCCTCTAGCTCAGCCGGCACCTAGGGAAACCTACCAAACCTGTGCATTTCTAAAATCTAGAGACCTAGGGGAATCCAAGGAGGGGTGACTTGCGGGGCTCGGACCAGGTTCTGTTACCCAGAATCCTTTGCAAACCTCAATATTTGGCTAAAAAAACACAGGTTCCTCACGTTTCTGTGGCAGAAAGTTCTGGAATCTGAGAGGAGCCACAAATTTCCTTCCACCCAGCGTTCCCCCAAGTCTCCCGATAAAAATTATACCTCACTTGTGTGGGTAGGCCTAGCGCCCGCGACAGGAAACGCCCCAAAGCGCAACGTGGACACATCCAAAATTTTGGAAGAAAACAGAGGTGTTTTTTGCGAAGTGCCTACCTGTAGATTTTGGCCTCTAGCTCAGCCGGCACCTAGGGAAACCTACCAAACCTGTGCATTTCTGAAAACTAGAGACCTAGGGGAATCCAAGGAGGGGTGACTTGCGGGGCTCGGACCAGGTTCTGTTACCGAGAATCCTTTGCAAACCTCAAAATTTGGCTAAAAAAACACATGTTCCTCACATTTCTGTGGCAGAAAGTTCTGGAATCTGAGAGGAGCCACAAATCTCCTTCCACGCAGCGTTCCCCCAAGTCTCCCGATAAAAATGATACCTCACTTGTGTGGGTAGGCCTAGCGCCCGCGACAGGAAACGCCCCAAAGCGCAACGTGGACACATCCAAAATTTTGGAAGAAAACAGAGGTGTTTTTTGCGAAGTGCCTACCTGTAGATTTTGGCCTCTAGCTCAGCCGGCACCTAGGGAAACCTACTAAACCTGTGCATTTCTGAAAACTAGAGACCTAGGGGAATCCAAGGAGGGGTGACTTGCGGGGCTCGGACCAGGTTCTGTTACCCAGAATCCTTTGCAAACCTCAAAATTTGGCTAAAAAAACACATGTTCCTCACATTTCTGTGGCAGAAAGTTCTGGAATCTGAGAGGAGCCACAAATTTCCTTCCACCCAGCGTTCCCCCAAGTCTCCCGATAAAAATGATACCTCACTTGTGTGGGTAGGCCTAGCGCCCGCAACAGGAAACGCCCCAAAGCGAAACGTGGACACATCCAAAATTTTGGAAGAAAACAGAGGTGTTTTTTGCGAAGTGCCTACCTGTAGATTTTGGCCTCTAGCTCAGCCGGCACCTAGGGAAACCTACCAAACCTGTGCATTTCTGAAAACTAGAGACCTAGGGGAATCCAAGGAGGGGTGACTTGCGGGGCTTGGACCATGTTCTGTTACCCAGAATCCTTTGCAAACCTCAATATTTGGCTAAAAATACATATGTTCCTCACATTTCTGTGGCAGAAAGTTCTGGAATCTGAGAGGAGCCACAAATTTCCTTCCACCCAGCGTTCCCCCAAGTCTCCCGATACAAATGATACCTCACTTGTGTGGGTAGGCCTAGCGCCCGCGACAGAAAACGACCCAAAGCGCAACGTGGACACATCCAAAAATTTGGACGAAAACAGAGGTGTTTTTTGCGAAGTGCCTACCTGTAGATTTTGGCCTCTAGCTCAGCCGGCACCTAGGGAAACCTACTAAACCTGTGCATTTCTGAAAACTAGAGACCTAGGGGAATCCAAGGACGGGTGACTTGCGGGGCTCGGACCAGGTTCTGTTACCCAGAATCCTTTGCAAACCTCAAAATTTGGCTAAAAAAACACATGTTCCTCACATTTCTGTGGCAGAAAGTTCTGGAATCTGAGAGGAGCCACAAATTTCCTTCCACCCAGCGTTCCCCCAAGTCTCCCGATAAAAATGATACCTCACTTGTGTGGGTAGGCCTAGCGCCCGCGACAGGAAACGCCCCAAAGCGCAACGTGGACACATCTAAAATTTTGGAAGAAAACAGAGGTGTTTTTTGTGAAGTGCCTACCTGTAGATTTTGGCCTCTAGCTCAGCCGGCACCTAGGGAAACCTACCAAAACTGTGCATTTCTGAAAACTAGAGACCTAGGGGAATCCAAGGAGGGGTGACTTGCGGGGCTCGGACCAGGTTCTGTTACTCAGAATCCTTTGCAAACCTCAATATTTGGCTAGAAAAACACATGTTCCTCACATTTCTGTGGCAGAAAGTTCTAGAATCTGAGAGGAGCCACAAATTTCCTTCCACCCAGCGTTCCCCCAAGTCTCCCGATAAAAATGATACCCCACTTGTGTGGGTAGGCCTAGCGCCCGCGACAGGAAACGCCCCAAAGCGCAACGTGGACACATCCAAAATTTTGGAAGAAAACGGAGGTGTTTTTTGCGAAGTGCCTACCTGTAGATTTTGGCCTCTAGCTCAGCCGGCACCTAGGGAAACCTACTAAACCTGTGCATTTCTGAAAACTAGAGAACTAGGGGAATCCAAGGAGGGGTGACTTGCGGGGCTCGGACCAGGTTCTGTTACCCAGAATCCTTTGCAAACCTCAAAATTTGGCTAAAAAAACACATGTTCCTCACATTTCTGTGGCAGAAAGTTCTGGAATCTGAGAGGAGCCACAAATTTCCTTCCACCCAGCGTTCCCCCAAGTCTCCCGATAAAAATTATACCTCACTTGTGTGGGTAGGCCTAGCGCCCGCGACAGGAAACGCCCCAAAGCGCAATGTGGACACATCCAAAATTTTGGAAGAAAACAGAGGTTTTTTTTGCGAAGTGCCTACCTGTAGATTTTGGCCTCTAGATCAGCCGGCACCTAGGGAAACCTACCAAACCTGTGCATTTCTGAAATCTAGAGACCTAGGGGAATCCAAGGAGGGGTGACTTGCGGGGCTCGGATCAGGTTCTGTTACCCAGAATCCTTTGCAAACCTCAATATTTGGCTAAAAAAACACATGTTCCTCACGTTTCTGTGGCAGAAAGTTCTGGAATCTGAGAGGAGCCACAAATTTCCTTCCACCCAGCGTTCCCCCAAGTCTCCCGATAAAAATTATACCTCACTTGTGTGGGTAGGCCTAGCGCCCGCGACAGGAAGCGCCCCAAAGCGCAACGTGGACACATCCAAAATTTTGGAAGAAAACAGAGGTGTTTTTTGCGAAGTGCCTACCTGTAGATTTTGGCCTCTAGCTCAGCCGGCACCTAGGGAAACCTACCAAACCTGTGCATTTCTGAAAACTAGAGACCTAGGGGAATCCAAGGAGGGGTGACTTGCGGGGCTCGGACCAGGTTCTGTTACCCAGAATCCTTTGCAAAGCTCAAAATTTGGCTAAAAAAACACATGTTCCTCACATTTCTGTGGCAGAAAGTTCTGTAATCTGAGAGGAGCCACAAATTTCCTTCCACCCAGCGTTCCCCCAAGTCTCCCGATAAAAATGATACCTCACTTGTGTGGGTAGGCCTAGCGCCCGCGACAGGAAACGCCCCAAAGCGCAACGTGAACACATCCAAAATTTTGGAAGAAAACAGAGCTGTTTTCTGCAAAGTGCCTACCTGTAGATTTTGGCCTCTAGCTCAGCCGGCACCTAGGGAAACCTACCAAACCTGTGCATTTCTGAAAACTAGAGACCTAGTGAAATCCAAGGAGGGGTGATTTGCGGCGCTCGGACCAGGTTCTGTTACCCAGAATCCTTTGCAAACCTCAAAATTTGGCTAAAAAAACACATGTTCCTCACATTTCTGTGGCAGAAAGTTCTGGAATCTGAGAGGATCCACAAATTTCCTTCCACCCAGCGTTCCCCCAAGTCTCCCGATAAAAATGATACCTCACTTGTGTGGGTAGGCCTAGCGCCCGCAACAGGAAACGCCCCAAAGCGAAACGTGGACACATCCAAAATTTTGGAAGAAAACAGAGGTGTTTTTTGCGAAGTGCCTACCTGTAGATTTTGGCCTCTAGCTCAGCCGGCACCTAGGGAAACCTACCAAACCTGTGCATTTCTGAAAACTAGAGACCTAGGGGAATCCAAGGAGGGGTGACTTGCGGGGCTTGGACCAGGTTCTGTTACCCAGAATCCTTTGCAAACCTCAATATTTGGCTAATAAAACATATGTTCCTCACATTTCTGTGGCAGAAAGTTCTGGAATCTGAGAGGAGCCACAAATTTCCTTCCACCCAGCGTTCCCCCAAGTCTCCCGATACAAATGATACCTCACTTGTGTGGGTAGGCCTAGCGCCCGCGACAGAAAACGACCCAAAGCGCAACGTGGACACATCCAAAAATTTGGACGAAAACAGAGGTGTTTTTTGCGAAGTGCCTACCTGTAGATTTTGGCCTCTAGCTCAGCCGGCACCTAGGGAAACCTACTAAACCTGTGCATTTCTGAAAACTAGAGACCTAGGGGAATCCAAGGACGGGTGACTTGCGGGGCTCGGACCAGGTTCTGTTACCCAGAATCCTTTGCAAACCTCAAAATTTGGCTAAAAAAACACATGTTCCTCACATTTCTGTGGCAGAAAGTTCTGGAATCTGAGAGGAGCCACAAATTTCCTTCCACCCAGCGTTCCCCCAAGTCTCCCGATAAAAATGATACCTCACTTGTGTGGGTAGGCCTAGCGCCCGCGACAGGAAACGCCCCAAAGCGCAACGTGGACACATCTAAAATTTTGGAAGAAAACAGAGGTGTTTTTTGTGAAGTGCCTACCTGTAGATTTTGGCCTCTAGCTCAGCCGGCACCTAGGGAAACCTACCAAAACTGTGCATTTCTGAAAACTAGAGACCTAGGGGAATCCAAGGAGGGGTGACTTGCGGGGCTCGGACCAGGTTCTGTTACTCAGAATCCTTTGCAAACCTCAATATTTGGCTAGAAAAACACATGGTCCTCACATTTCTGTGGCAGAAAGTTCTAGAATCTGAGAGGAGCCACAAATTTCCTTCCACCCAGCGTTCCCCCAAGTCTCCCGATAAAAATGATACCCCACTTGTGTGGGTAGGCCTAGCGCCCGCGACAGGAAACGCCCCAAAGCGCAACGTGGACACATCCAAAATTTTGGAAGAAAACGGAGGTGTTTTTTGCGAAGTGCCTACCTGTAGATTTTGGCCTCTAGCTCAGCCGGCACCTAGGGAAACCTACCAAACCTGTTAATTTCTGAAAACTAGAGAACTAGGGGAATCCAAGGAGGGGTGATTTGCGGGGCTCGGACCAGGTTCTGTTACCCAGACTCCTTTGCAAACCTCAAAATTTGGCTAAAAAAACACATTTTCCTCACATTTCTGTGGCAGAAAGTTCTGGAATCTGAGAGGAGCCACAAATTTCCTTTCACCCAGCGTTCCCCCAAGTCTCCCGATAAAAATGATACCTCACTTGTGTGGGTAGGCCTAGCGCCCGCTACAGGAAATGCCCCAAAGTGCAACGTGGACACATCCAAAATTTTGGAAGAAAACAGAGGTTTTTTTTGCGAAGTGCCTACCTGTAGATTTTGGCCTCTAGATCAGCCGGCACCTAGGGAAACCTACCAAACCTGTGCATTTCTGAAATCTAGAGACCTAGGGGAATCCAAGGAGGGGTGACTTGCGGGGCTCGGACCAGGTTCTGTTACCCAGAATCCTTTGCAAAGCTCAAAATTTGGCTAAAAAAACACATGTTCCTCACATTTCTGTGGCAGAAAGTTCTGGAATCTGAGAGGAGCCACAAATTTCCTTCCACCCAGCGTTCCCCCAAGTCTCCCGATAAAAATGATACCTCACTTGTGTGGGTAGGCCTAGCGCCCGCGACAGGAAACGCCCCAAAGCGCAACGTGAACACATCCAAAATTTTGGAAGAAAACAGAGCTGTTTTCTGCAAAGTGCCTACCTGTAGATTTTGGCCTCTAGCTCAGCCGGCACCTAGGGAAACCTACCAAACCTGTGCATTTCTGAAAACTAGAGACCTAGTGAAATCCAAGGAGGGGTGATTTGCGGCGCTCGGACCAGGTTCTGTTACCCAGAATCCTTTGCAAACCTCAAAATTTGGCTAAAAAAACACATGTTCCTCACATTTCTGTGGCAGAAAAATCTGGAATCTGAGAGGAGCCACAAATTTCCTTCCACCCAGCGTTCCCCCAAGTCTCCCGATAAAAATGATACCTCACTTGTGTGGGTAGGCCTAGCGCCCGCAACAGGAAACGCCCCAAAGCGAAACGTGGACACATCCAAAATTTTGGAAGAAAACAGAGGTGTTTTTTGCGAAGTGCCTACCTGTAGATTTTTGCCTCTAGCTCAGCCGGCACCTAGGGAAACCTACCAAACCTGTGCATTTCTGAAAACTAGAGACCTAGGGGAATCCAAGGAGGGGTGACTTGCGGGGCTTGGACCAGGTTCTGTTACCCAGAATCCTTTGCAAACCTCAATATTTGGCTAAAAAAACATATGTTCCTCACATTTCTGTGGCAGAAAGTTCTGGAATCTGAGAGGAGCCACAAATTTCCTTCCACCCAGCGTTCCCCCAAGTCTCCCGATACAAATGATACCTCACTTGTGTGGGTAGGCCTAGCGCCCGCAACAAAAAACGCCCCAAAGCGCAACGTGGACACATCCAAGAATTTGGACGAAAACAGAGGTGTTTTTTGCGAAGTGCCTACCTGTAGATTTTGGCCTCTAGCTCAGCCGGCACCTAGGGAAACCTACTAAACCTGTGCATTTCTGAAAACTAGAGACCTAGGGGAATCCAAGGACGGGTGACTTGCGGGGCTCGGACCAGGTTCTGTTACCCAGAATCCTTTGCAAACCTCAAAATTTGGCTAAAAAAACACATGTTCCTCACATTTCTGTGGCAGAAAGTTCTGGAATCTGAGAGGAGCCACAAATTTCCTTCCACCCAGCGTTCCCCCAAGTCTCCCGATAAAAATGATACCTCACTTGTGTGGGTCGGCCTAGCGCCCGCGACAGGAAACGCCCCAAAGCGCAACGTGGACACATCTAAAATTTTGGAAGAAAACAGAGGTGTTTTTTGTGAAGTGCCTACCTGTAGATTTTGGCCTCTAGCTCAGCCGGCACCTAGGGAATCCTACCAAAACTGTGCATTTCTGAAAACTAGAGACCTAGGGGAATCCAAGGAGGGGTGACTTGCGGGGCTCGGACCAGGTTCTGTTACTCAGAATCCTTTGCAAACCTCAATATTTGGCTAGAAAAACACATGTTCCTCACATTTCTGTGGCAGAAAGTTCTAGAATCTGAGAGGAGCCACAAATTTCCTTCCACCCAGCGTTCCCCCAAGTCTCCCGATAAAAATGATACCCCACTTGTGTGGGTAGGCCTAGCGCCCGCGACAGGAAACGCCCCAAAGCGCAACGTGGACACATCCAAAATTTTGGAAGAAAACGGAGGTGTTTTTTGCGAAGTGCCTACCTGTAGATTTTGGCCTCTAGCTCAGCCGGCACCTAGGGAAACCTACCAAACCTGTTAATTTCTGAAAACTAGAGAACTAGGGGAATCCAAGGAGGGGTGACTTGCGGGGCTCGGACCAGGTTCTGTTACCCAGACTCCTTTGCAAACCTCAAAATTTGGCTAAAAAAACACATTTTCCTCACATTTCTGTGGCAGAAAGTTCTGGAATCTGAGAGGAGCCACAAATTTCCTTTCACCCAGCGTTCCCCCAAGTCTCCCGATAAAAATGATACCTCACTTGTGTGGGTAGGCCTAGCGCCCGCTACAGGAAATGCCCCAAAGCGCAACGTGGACACATCCAAAATTTTGGAAGAAAACAGAGGTTTTTTTTGCGAAGTGCCTACCTGTAGATTTTGGCCTCTAGCTCAGCCGGCACCTAGGGAAACCTACCAAACCTGTGCATTTCTGAAATCTAGAGACCTAGGGGAATCCAAGGAGGGGTGACTTGCGGGGCTCGGACCAGGTTCTGTTACCCAGAATCCTTTGCAAACCTCAATATTTGGCTAAAAAAACACATGTTCCTCACGTTTCTGTGGCAGAAAGTTCTGGAATCTGAGAGGAGCCACAAATTTCCTTCCACCCAGCGTTCCCCCAAGTCTCCCGATAAAAATTATACCTCACTTGTGTGGGTAGGCCTAGCGCCCGCGACAGGAAGCGCCCCAAAGCGCAACGTGGACACATCCAAAATTTTGGAAGAAAACAGAGGTGTTTTTTGCGAAGTGCCTACCTGTAGATTTTGGCCTCTAGCTCAGCCGGCACCTAGGGAAACCTACCAAACCTGTGCATTTCTGAAAACTAGAGACCTAGGGGAATCCAAGGAGGGGTGACTTGCGGGGCTCGGACCAGGTTCTGTTACCCAGAATCCTTTGCAAACCTCAAAATTTGGCTAAAAAAACACATGTTCCTCACATTTCTGTGGCAGAAAGTTCTGGAATCTGAGAGGAGCCACAAATCTCCTTCCACCCAGCGTTCCCCCAAGTCTCCCGATAAAAATGATACCTCACTTGTGTGGGTAGGCCTAGCGCCCGCGACAGGAAACGCCCCAAAGCGCAACGTGGACACATCCAAAATTTTGGAAGAAAACAGAGGTGTTTTTTGCGAAGTGCCTACCTGTAGATTTTGGCCTCTAGCTCAGCCGGCACCTAGGGAAACCTACTAAACCTGTGCATTTCTGAAAACTAGAGACCTAGGGGAATCCAAGGAGGGGTGACTTGCGGGGCTCGGACCAGGTTCTGTTACCCAGAATCCTTTGCAAACCTCAAAATTTGGCTAAAAAAACACATGTTCCTCACATTTCTGTGGCAGAAAGTTCTGGAATCTGAGAGGAGCCACAAATTTCCTTCCACCCAGCGTTCCCCCAAGTCTCCCGATAAAAATTATACCTCACTTGTGTGGGTAGGCCTAGCGCCCGCGACAGGAAACGCCCCAAAGCGCAATGTGGACACATCCAATATTTTGGAAGAAAACAGAGGTGTTTTTTGCGAAGTGCCTACCTGTAGATTTTGGCCTCTAGCTCAGCCGGCACCTAGGGAAACCTACCAAACCTGTGCATTTCTGAAAACTAGAGACCTAGGGGAATCCAAGGAGGGGTGACTTGCGGGGCTCGGACCAGGTTCTGTTACCCAGAATCCTTTGCAAACCTCAAAATTTGGCTAAAAAAACACATGTTCCTCACATTTCTGTGGCAGAAAGTTCTGGAATCTGAGAGGAGCCACAAATCTCCTTCCACCCAGCGTTCCCCCAAGTCTCCCGATAAAAATGATACCTCACTTGTGTGGGTAGGCCTAGCGCCCGCGACAGGAAACGCCCCAAAGCGCAACGTGAACACATCCAAAATTTTGGAAGAAAACAGAGGTGTTTTTTGCAAAGTGCCTACCTGTAGATTTTGGCCTCTAGCTCAGCCGGCACCTAGGGAAACCTACCAAACCTGTGCATTTCTGAAAACTAGAGACCTAGTGAAATCCAAGGAGGGGTGATTTGCGGCGCTCGGACCAGGTTCTGTTACCCAGAATCCTTTGCAAACCTCAATATTTGGCTTAAAAAACATATGTTCCTCACATTTCTGTGGCAGAAAGTTCTGGAATCTGAGAGGAGCCACAAATTTCCTTCCACCCAGCGTTCCCCCAAGTCTCCCGATACAAATGATACCTCACTTGTGTGGGTAGGCCTAGCGCCCGCGACAGAAAACGCCCCAAAGCGCAACGTGGACACATCCAAAAATTTGGACGAAAACAGAGGTGTTTTTTGCGAAGTGCCTACCTGTAGATTTTGGCCTCTAGCTCAGCCGGCACCTAGGGAAACCTACTAAACCTGTGCATTTCTGAAAACTAGAGACCTAGGGGAATCCAAGGACGGGTGACTTGCGGGGCTCGGACCAGGTTCTGTTACCCAGAATCCTTTGCAAACCTCAAAATTTGGCTAAAAAAACACATGTTCCTCACATTTCTGTGGCAGAAAGTTCTGGAATCTGAGAGGAGCCACAAATTTCCTTCCACCCAGCGTTCCCCCAAGTCTCCCGATAAAAATGATACCTCACTTGTGTGGGTAGGCCTAGCGTCCGCGACAGGAAACGCCCCAAAGCACAACGTGGACACATCTAAAATTTTGGAAGAAAACAGAGGTGTTTTTTGTGAAGTGCCTACCTGTAGATTTTGGCCTCTAGCTCAGCCGGCACCTAGGGAAACCTACCAAAACTGTGCATTTCTGAAAACTAGAGACCTAGGGGAATCCAAGGAGGGGTGACTTGCGGGGCTCGGACCAGGTTCTGTTACTCAGAATCCTTTGCAAACCTCAATATTTGGCTAGAAAAACACATGTTCCTCACATTTCTGTGGCAGAAAGTTCTGGAATCTGAGAGGAGCCACAAATTTCCTTTCACCCAGCGTTCCCCCAAGTCTCCCGATAAAAATGATACCTCACTTGTGTGGGTAGGCCTAGCGCCCGCTACAGGAAATGCCCCAAAGCGCAACGTGGACACATCCAAAATTTTGGAAGAAAACAGAGGTTTTTTTTGCGAAGTGCCTACCTGTAGATTTTGGCCTCTAGCTCAGCCGGCACCTAGGGAAACCTACCAAACCTGTGCATTTCTGAAAACTAAAGACCTAGGGGAATCCAAGGAGGGGTGACTTGCGGGGCTCGGACCAGGTTCTGTTACCCAGAATCCTTTGCAAACCTCAAAATTTGGCTAAAAAAACACTTGTTCCTCACATTTCTGTGGCAGAAAGTTCTGGAATCTGAGAGGATCCACAAATTTCCTTCCACCCAGCGTTCCCCCAAGTCTCCCGATAAAAATGATACCTCACTTGTGTGGGTAGGCCTAGCGCCCGCGACAGGAAACGCCCCAAAGCGCAACGTGGACACATCCAAAATTTTGGAAGAAAACGGAGGTGTTTTTTGCGAAGTGCCTACCTGTAGATTTTGGCCTCTAGCTCAGCCGGCACCTAGGGAAACCTACCAAACCTGTTCATTTCTGAAAACTAGAGAACTAGGGGAATCCAAGGAGGGGTGACTTGCGGGGCTCTGACCAGGTTCTGTTACCCAGAATCCTTTGCAAACCTCAAAATTTGGCTAAAAAAACACTTGTTCCTCACATTTCTGTGGCAGAAAGTTCTGGAATCTGAGAGGATCCACAAATTTCCTTCCACCCAGCGTTCCCCCAAGTCTCCCGATAAAAATGATACCTCACTTGTGTGGGTAGGCCTAGCGCCCACGACAGGAAACGCCCCAAAGAGGAACATGGACACATCCAAAATTTTGGAAGAAAACAGAGGTGTTTTTTGTGAAGTGCCTACCTGTAGATTTTGGCCTCTAGCTCAGCCGGCACCTAGGGAAACCTACTAAACCTGTGCATTTCTGAAAACTAGAGACCTAGGGGAATCCAAGGAGGGGTGACTTGCGGGGCTCGGACCAGGTTCTGTTACCCAGAATCCTTTGCAAACCTCAATATTTGGCTAAAAAAACACATGTTCCTCACATTTCTGTGGCAGAAAGTTCTGGAATCTGAGAGGAGCCACAAATTTCCTTCCCCCCAGCATTCCCCCAAGTCTCCCGATAAAAATGATACCTCACTTGTGTGGGTAGGCCTAGCGCCCGCGACAGGAAACGCCCCAAAGCGCAACGTGGACACATCCAAAATTTTGGAAGAAAACAGAGGTGTTTTTTGCGAAGTGCCTACCTGTAGATTTTGGCCTCTAGCTCAGCCGGCACCTAGGGAAACCTACCAAACCTGTGCATTTCTGAAAACTAGAGACCTAGGGGAATCCAAGGAGGGGTGACTTGCGGGGCTCGGACCAGGTTCTGTTACCCAGAATCCTTTGCAAACCTCAAAATTTGGCTAAAAAAACACATGTTCCTCACATTTCTGTGGCAGAAAGTTCTGGAATCTGAGAGGAGCCACAAATTTCCTTCCACCCAGCGTTCCCTCAAGTCTCCAGACAAAAATTATACCTCACTTGTGTGGGTAGGCCTAGCGCCCGCGACAGGAAACGCCCCAAAGCGCAACGTGGACACATCCAAAATTTTGGAAGAAAACAGAGGTGTTTTTTGCGAAGTGCCTACCTGTAGATTTTGGCCTCTAGCTCAGCCGGCACCTAGGGAAACCTACCAAACCTGTGCATTTCTGAAAACTAGAGACCTAGGGGAATCCAAGGAGGGGTGACCTGCGGGGCTCGGACCAGGTTCTGTTACCCAGAATCCTTTGCAAAGCTCAAAATTTGGCTAAAAAAACACATGTTCCTCACATTTCTGTGGCAGAAAGTTCTGGAATCTGAGAGGAGCCACAAATCTCCTTCCATCCAGCGTTCCCCCAAGTCTCCCGATAAAAATGATACCTCACTTGTGTGGGTAGGCCTAGCGCCCGCGACAGGAAACGCCCCAAAGAGGAACATGGACACATCCAAAATTTTGGAAGAAAACAGAGGTGTTTTTTGTGAAGTGCCTACCTGTAGATTTTGGCCTCTAGCTCAGCCGGCACCTAGGGAAACCTACTAAACCTGTGCATTTCTGAAAACTAGAGACCTAGGGGAATCCAAGGAGGGGTGACTTGCAGGGCTCGGACCAGGTTCTGTTACCCAGAATCCTTTGCAAACCTCAATATTTGGCTAAAAAAACACATGTTCCTCATATTTCTGTGGCAGAAAGTTCTGGAATCTGAGAGGAGCCACAAATTTCCTTCCCCCCAGCGTTCCCCCAAGTCTCCCGATAAAAATGATACCTCACTTGTGTGGGTAGGCCTAGCGCCCGCGACAGGAAACGCCCCAAAGCGCAACGTGGACACATCCAAAATTTTGGAAGAAAACAGAGGTGTTTTTTACGAAGTGCCTACCTGTAGATTTTGGCCTCTAGCTCAGCCAGCACCTAGGGAAACCTACCAAACCTGTGCATTTCTGAAAACTAGAGACCTAGGGGAATCCAAGGAGGGGTGACTTGCGGGGCTCGGACCAGGTTCTGTTACCCAGAATCCTTTGCAAACCTCAAAATTTGGCTAAAAAAACACATGTTCCTCACATTTCTGTGGCAGAAAGTTCTGGAATCTGAGAGGAGCCACAAATCTCCTTCCACCCAGCGTTCCCCCAAGTCTCCCGATAAAAATGATACCTCACTTGTGTGGGTAGGCCTAGCGCCCGCGACAGGAAACGCCCCAAAGCGCAACGTGGACACATCCAAAATTTTGGAAGAAAACAGAGGTGTTTTTTGCGAAATGCCTACCTGTAGATTTTGGCCTCTAGCTCAGCCGGCACCTAGGGAAACCTACTGAACCTGTGCATTTCTGAAAACTAGAGACCTAGGGGAATCCAAGGAGGGGTGACTTGCGGGGCTCGGACCAGGTTCTGTTACCCAGAATCCTTTGCAAACCTCAAAATTTGGCTAAAAAAACACATGTTCCTCACATTTCTGTGGCAGAAAGTTCTGGAATCTGAGAGGAGCCACAAATCTCCTTCCACCCAGCGTTCCCCCAAGTCTCCCGATAAAAATGATACCTCACTTGTGTGGGTAGGCCTAGCGCCCGCGACAGGAAACGCCCCAAAGCGCAACGTGGACACATCCAAAATTTTGGAAGAAAACAGAGGTGTTTTTTGCGAAGTGCCTACCTGTAGATTTTGGCCTCTAGCTCAGCCGGCACCTAGGGAAACCTACTAAACCTGTGCATTTCTGAAAACTAGAGACCTAGGGGAATCCAAGGAGGGGTGACTTGCGGGGCTCGGACCAGGTTCTGTTACCCAGAATCCTTTGCAAACCTCAATATTTGGCTAAAAAAACACATGTTCCTCACATTTCTGTGGCAGAAAGTTCTGGAATCTGAGAGGAGCCACAAATTTCCTTCCACCCAGCGTTCCCCCAAGTCTCCCGATAAAAATGATACCTCACTTGTGTGGGTAGGCCTAGCGCCCGCGACAGGAAACGCCCCAAAGCGCAACGTGAACACATCCAAAATTTTGGAAGAAAACAGAGCTGTTTTTTGCAAAGTGCCTACCTGTAGATTTTGGCCTCTAGCTCAGCCGGCACCTAGGGAAACCTACCAAACCTGTGCATTTCTGAAAACTAGAGACCTAGTGAAATCCAAGGAGGGGTGATTTGCGGCGCTCGGACCAGGTTCTGTTACCCAGAATCCTTTGCAAACCTCAATATTTGGCTAAAAAAACATATGTTCCTCACATTTCTGTGGCAGAAAGTTCTGGAATCTGAGAGGAGCCACAAATTTCCTTCCACCCAGCGTTCCCCCAAGTCTCCCGATACAAATGATACCTCACTTGTGTGGGTAGGCCTAGCGCCCGCGACAGAAAACGCCCCAAAACGCAACGTGGACACATCCAAAAATTTGGACGAAAACAGAGGTGTTTTTTGCGAAGTGCCTACCTGTAGATTTTGGCCTCTAGCTCAGCCGGCACCTAGGGAAACCTACTAAACCTGTGCATTTCTGAAAACTAGAGACCTAGGGGAATCCAAGGACGGGTGACTTGCGGGGCTCGGACCAGGTTCTGTTACCCAGAATCCTTTGCAAACCTCAAAATTTGGCTAAAAAAACACATGTTCCTCACATTTCTGTGGCAGAAAGTTCTGGAATCTGAGAGGAGCCACAAATTTCCTTCCACCCAGCGTTCCCCCAAGTCTCCCGATAAAAATGATACCTCACTTGTGTGGGTAGGCCTAGCGCCCGCGACAGGAAACGCCCCAAAGCGCAACGTGGACACATCTAAAATTTTGGAAGAAAACAGAGGTGTTTTTTGTGAAGTGCCTACCTGTAGATTTTGGCCTCTAGCTCAGCCGGCACCTAGGGAAACCTACCAAAACTGTGCATTTCTGAAAACTAGAGACCTAGGGGAATCCAAGGAGGGGTGACTTGCGGGGCTCGGACCAGGTTCTGTTACTCAGAATCCTTTGCAAACCTCAATATTTGGCTAGAAAAACACATGTTCCTCACATTTCTGTGGCAGAAAGTTCTAGAATCTGAGAGGAGCCACAAATCTCCTTCCACCCAGCGTTCCCCCAAGTCTCCCGATAAAAATGATACCCCACTTGTGTGGGTAGGCCTAGCGCCCGCGACAGGAAACGCCCCAAAGCGCAACGTGGACACATCCAAAATTTTGGAAGAAAACGGAGGTGTTTTTTGCGAAGTGCCTACCTGTAGATTTTGGCCTCTAGCTCAGCCGGCACCTAGGGAAACCTACCAAACCTGTTCATTTCTGAAAACTAGAGAACTAGGGGAATCCAAGGAGGGGTGACTTGCGGGGCTCGGACCAGGTTCTGTTACCCAGAATCCTTTGCAAACCTCAAAATTTGGCTAAAAAAACACATTTTCCTCACATTTCTGTGGCAGAAAGTTCTGTAATCTGAGAGGAGCCACAAATTTCCTTTCACCCAGCGTTCCCCCAAGTCTCCCGATAAAAATGATACCTCACTTGTGTGGGTAGGCCTAGCGCCCGCTACAGGAAATGCCCCAAAGCGCAACGTGGACACATCCAAAATTTTGGAAGAAAACAGAGGTTTTTTTTGCGAAGTGCCTACCTGTAGATTTTGGCCTCTAGCTCAGCCGGCACCTAGGGAAACCTACCAAACCTGTGCATTTCTGAAAACTAGAGACCTAGGGGAATCCAAGGAGGAGTGACTTGCGGGGCTCGGACCAGGTTCTGTTACCCAGAATCCTTTGCAAACCTCAAAATTTGGCTAAAAAAACACTTGTTCCTCACATTTCTGTGGCAGAAAGTTCTGGAATCTGAGAGGATCCACAAATTTCCTTCCACCCAGCGTTCCCCCAAGTCTCCCGATAAAAATGATACCTCACTTGTGTGGGTAGGCCTAGCGCCCACGACAGGAAACGCCCCAAAGAGGAACATGGACACATCCAAAATTTTGGAAGAAAACAGAGGTGTTTTTTGTGAAGTGCCTACCTGTAGATTTTGGCCTCTAGCTCAGCCGGCACCTAGGGAAACCTACTAAACCTGTGCATTTCTGAAAACTAGAGACCTAGGGGAATCCAAGGAGGGGTGACTTGCGGGGCTCGGACCAGGTTCTGTTACCCAGAATCCTTTGCAAACCTCAATATTTGGCTAAAAAAACACATGTTCCTCACATTTCTGTGGCAGAAAGTTCTGGAATCTGAGAGGAGCCACAAATTTCCTTCCCCCCAGCATTCCCCCAAGTCTCCCGATAAAAATGATACCTCACTTGTGTGGGTAGGCCTAGCGCCCGCGACAGGAATCGCCCCAAAGCGCAACGTGGACACATCCAAAATTTTGGAAGAAAACAGAGGTGTTTTTTGCGAAGTGCCTACCTGTAGATTTTGGCCTCTAGCTCAGCCGGCACCTAGGGAAACCTACCAAACCTGTGCATTTCTGAAAACTAGAGACCTAGGGGAATCCAAGGAGGGGTGACTTGCGGGGCTCGGACCAGGTTCTGTTACCCAGAATCCTTTGCAAACCTCAAAATTTGGCTAAAAAAACACATGTTCCTCACATTTCTGTGGCAGAAAGTTCTGGAATCTGAGAGGAGCCACAAATTTCCTTCCACCCAGCGTTCCCCCAAGTCTCCAGATAAAAATTATACCTCACTTGTGTGGGTAGGCCTAGCGCCCGCGACAGGAAACGCCCCAAAGCGCAACGTGGACACATCCAAAATTTTGGAAGAAAACAGAGGTGTTTTTTGCGAAGTGCCTACCTGTAGATTTTGGCCTCTAGCTCAGCCGGCACCTAGGGAAACCTACCAAACCTGTGCATTTCTGAAAACTAGAGACCTAGGGGAATCCAAGGAGGGGTGACTTGCGGGGCTCGGACCAGGTTCTGTTACCCAGAATCCTTTGCAAACCTCAAAATTTGGCTAAAAAAACATATGTTCCTCACATTTCTGTGGCAGAAAGTTCTGGAATCTGAGAGGAGCCACAAATTTCCTTCCACCCAGCGTTCCCCCAAGTCTCCCGATACAAATGATACCTCACTTGTGTGGGTAGGCCTAGCGCCCGCGACAGGAAACGCCCCAACGCGCAACGTGGACACATCCAAAATTTTGGAAGAAAACAGAGGTGTTTTTTGCGAAGTGCCTACCTGTAGATTTTGGCCTCTAGCTCAGCCGGCACCTAGGGAAACCTACCAAACCTGTGCATTTCTGAAAACTAGAGACCTAGGGGAATCCAAGGAGGGGTGACTTGCGGGGCTCGGACCAGGTTCTGTTACCCAGAATCCTTTGCAAACCTCAAAATTTGGCTAAAAAAACACATGTTCCTCACATTTCTGTGGCAGAAAGTTCTGGAATCTGAGAGGAGCCACAAATCTCCTTCCATCCAGCGTTCCCCCAAGTCTCCCGATAAAAATGATACCTCACTTGTGTGGGTAGGCCTAGCGCCCGCGACAGGAAACGCCCCAAAGCGCAACGTGGACACATCCAAAATTTTGGAAGAAAACAGAGGTGTTTTTTGCGAAGTGCCTACCTGTAGATTTTGGCCTCTAGCTCAGCCGGCACCTAGGGAAACCCACCAAACCTGTGCATTTCTGAAAACTAGAGACCTAGGGGAATCCAAGGAGGGGTGACTTGCGGGGCTCGGACCAGGTTCTGTTACCCAGAATCCTTTGCAAACCTCAAAATTTTGCTAAAAAAACACATGTTCCTCACATTTATGTGGCAGAAAGTTCTGGAATCTGAGACGAGCCACAAATCTCCTTCCACCCAGCGTTCCCCCAAGTCTCCCGATAAAAATTATACCTCACTTGTGTGGGTAGGCCTAGCGCCCGCGACAGGAAACGCCCCAAAGCGCAATGTGGACACATCCAAAATTTTGGAAGAAAACAGAGGTGTTTTTTGCGACGTGCCTACCTGTAGATTTTGGCCTCTAGCTCAGCCGGCACCTAGGGAAACCTACCAAACCTGTGCATTTCTGAAAACTAGAGACCTAGGGGAATCCAAGGAGGGGTGACTTGCGGGGCTCGGACCAGGTTCTGTTACCCAGAATCCTTTGCAAACCTCAAAATTTGGCTAAAAAATCACTTGTTCCTCACATTTCTGTGGCAGAAAGTTCTGGAATCTGAGAGGATCCACAAATTTCCTTCCACCCAGCGTTCCCCCAAGTCTCCCGATAAAAATGATACCTCACTTGTGTGGGTAGGCCTAGCGCCCGCGACAGGAAACGCCCCAAAGAGGAACATGGACACATCCAAAATTTTGGAAGAAAACAGAGGTGTTTTTTGTGAAGTGCCTACCTGTAGATTTTGGCCTCTAGCTCAGCCGGCACCTAGGGAAACCTACTAAACCTGTGCATTTCTGAAAACTAGAGACCTAGGGGAATCCAAGGAGGGGTGACTTGCGGGGCTCGGACCAGGTTCTGTTACCCAGAATCCTTTGCAAACCTCAATATTTGACTAAAAAAACACATGTTCCTCACATTTCTGTGGCAGAAAGTTCTGGAATCTGAGAGGAGCCACAAATTTCCTTCCCCCCAGCGTTCCCCCAAGTCTCCCGATAAAAATGATACCTCACTTGTGTGGGTAGGCCTAGCGCCCGCGACAGGAAACGCCCCAAAGCGCAACGTGGACACATCCAAAATTTTGGAAGAAAACAGAGGTGTTTTTTGCGAAGTGCCTACCTGTAGATTTTGGCCTCTAGCTCAGCTGGCACCTAGGGAAACCTACCAAACCTGTGCATTTCTGAAAACTAGAGACCTAGGGGAATCCAAGGAGGGGTGACTTGCGGGGCTCGGACCAGGTTCTGTTACCCAGAATCCTTTGCAAACCTCAATATTTGGCTAAAAAAACACATGTTCCTCACGTTTCTGTGGCAGAAAGTTCTGGAATCTGAGAGGAGCCACAAATCTCCTTCCATCCAGCGTTCCCCCAAGTCTCCCGATAAAAATGATACCTCACTTGTGTGGGTAGGCCTAGTGCCCGCGACAGGAAACGCCCCAAAGCGCAACGTGGACACATCCAAAATTTTGGAAGAAAACAGAGGTGTTTTTTGCGAAGTGCCTACCTGTAGATTTTGGCCTCTAGCTCAGCCGGCACCTAGGGAAACCCACCAAACCTGTGCATTTCTGAAAACTAGAGACCTAGGGGAATCCAAGGAGGGGTGACTTGCGGGGCTCCGACCAGGTTCTGTTACCCAGAATCCTTTGCAAACCTCAAAATTTTGCTAAAAAAACACATGTTCCTCACATTTCTGTGGCAGAAAGTTCTGGAATCTGAGACGAGCCACAAATCTCCTTCCACCCAGCGTTCCCCCAAGTCTCCCGATAAAAATTATACCTCACTTGTGTGGGTAGGCCTAGCGCCCGCGACAGGAAACGCCCCAAAGCGCAACGTGGACACATCCAAAATTTTGGAAGAAAACAGAGGTGTTTTTTGCGAAGTGCCTACCTGTAGATTTTGGCCTCTAGCTCAGCCGGCACCTAGGGTAACCTACCAAACCTGTGCATTTCTGAAAACTAGAGACCTAGGGGAATCCAAGGAGGGGTGACTTGCGGGGCTCGGACCAGGTTCTGTTACCCAGAATCCTTTGCAAACCTCAAAATTTGGCTAAAAAAACACATGTTCCTCACATTTCTGTGGCAGAAAGTTCTGGAATCTGAGAGGAGCCACAAATCTCCTTCCACCCAGCGTTCCCCCGAGTCTCCCGATAAAAATGATACCTCACTTGTGTGGGTAGGCCTAGCGCCCGCGACAGGAAACGCCCCAAAGCGCAACGTGGACACATCCAAAATTTTGGAAGAAAACAGAGGTGTTTTTTGCGAAGTGCCTACCTGTAGATTTTGGCCTCTAGCTCAGCCGGCACCTAGGGAAACCTACTAAACCTGTGCATTTCTGAAAACTAGAGACCTAGGGGAATCCAAGGAGGGGTGACTTGCGGGGCTCGGACCAGGTTCTGTTACCCAGAATCCTTTGCAAACCTCAAAATTTGGCTAAAAAAACACATGTTCCTCACATTTCTGTGGCAGAAAGTTCTGGAATCTGAGAGGAGCCACAAATTTCCTTCCACCCAGCGTTCCCCCAAGTCTCCCGATAAAAATTATACCTCACTTGTGTGGGTAGGCCTAGCGCCCGCGACAGGAAACGCCCCAAAGCGCAATGTGGACACATCCAAAATTTTGGAAGAAAACAGAGGTGTTTTTTGCGAAGTGCCTACCTGTAGATTTTGGCCTCTAGCTCAGCCGGCACCTAGGGAAACCTACCAAACCTGTGCATTTCTGAAAACTAGAGACCTAGGGGAATCCAAGGAGGGGTGACTTGCGGGGCTCGGACCAGGTTCTGTTACCCAGAATCCTTTGCAAACCTCAAAATTTGGCTAAAAAAACACATGTTCCTCACATTTCTGTGGCAGAAAGTTCTGGAATCTGAGAGGAGCCACAAATCTCCTTCCACCCAGCGTTCCCCCAAGTCTCCCGATAAAAATGATACCTCACTTGTGTGGGTAGGCCTAGCGCCCGCGACAGGAAACGCCCCAAAGCGCAACGTGGACACATCCAAAATTTTGGAAGAAAACAGAGGTGTTTTTTGCGAAGTGCATACCTGTAGATTTTGGCCTCTAGCTCAGCCGGCACCTAGGGAAACCTACCAAACCTGTGCATTTCTGAAAACTAGAGACCTAGGGGAATCCAAGGAGGGGTGACTTGCGGGGCTCGGACCAGGTTCTGTTACCCAGAATCCTTTGCAAACCTCAAAATTTGGCTAAAAAAACACATGTTCCTCACATTTCTGTGGCAGAAAGTTCTGGAATCTGAGAGGAGCCACAAATCTCCTTCCACCCAGCGTTCCCCCGAGTCTCCCGATAAAAATGATACCTCACTTGTGTGGGTAGGCCTAGCGCCCGCGACAGGAAACGCCCCAAAGCGCAACGTGGACACATCCAAAATTTTGGAAGAAAACAGAGGTGTTTTTTGCGAAGTGCCTACCTGTAGATTTTGGCCTCTAGCTCAGCCGGCACCTAGGGAAACCTACTAAACCTGTGCATTTCTGAAAACTAGAGACCTAGGGGAATCCAAGGAGGGGTGACTTGCGGGGCTCGGACCAGGTTCTGTTACCCAGAATCCTTTGCAAACCTCAAAATTTGGCTAAAAAAACACATGTTCCTCACATTTCTGTGGCAGAAAGTTCTGGAATCTGAGAGGAGCCACAAATTTCCTTCCACCCAGCGTTCCCCCAAGTCTCCCGATAAAAATTATACCTCACTTGTGTGGGTAGGCCTAGCGCCCGCGACAGGAAACGCCCCAAAGCGCAATGTGGACACATCCAAAATTTTGGAAGAAAACAGAGGTGTTTTTTGCGAAGTGCCTACCTGTAGATTTTGGCCTCTAGCTCAGCCGGCACCTAGGGAAACCTACCAAACCTGTGCATTTCTGAAAACTAGAGACCTAGGGGAATCCAAGGAGGGGTGACTTGCGGGGCTCGGACCAGGTTCTGTTACCCAGAATCCTTTGCAAACCTCAAAATTTGGCTAAAAAAACACATGTTCCTCACATTTCTGTGGCAGAAAGTTCTGGAATCTGAGAGGAGCCACAAATCTCCTTCCACCCAGCGTTCCCCCAAGTCTCCCGATAAAAATGATACCTCACTTGTGTGGGTAGGCCTAGCGCCCGCGACAGGAAACGCCCCAAAGCGCAACGTGAACACATCCAAAATTTTGGAAGAAAACAGAGCTGTTTTTTGCAAAGTGCCTACCTGTAGATTTTGGCCTCTAGCTCAGCCGGCACCTAGGGAAACCTACCAAACCTGTGCATTTCTGAAAACTAGAGACCTAGTGAAATCCAAGGAGGGGTGATTTGCGGCGCTCGGACCAGGTTCTGTTACCCAGAATCCTTTGCAAACCTCAATATTTGGCTAAAAAAACATATGTTCCTCACATTTCTGTGGCAGAAAGTTCTGGAATCTGAGAGGAGCCACAAATTTCCTTCCACCCAGCGTTCCCCCAAGTCTCCCGATACAAATGATACCTCACTTGTGTGGGTAGGCCTAGCGCCCGCGACAGAAAACGCCCCAAAACGCAACGTGGACACATCCAAAAATTTGGACGAAAACAGAGGTGTTTTTTGCGAAGTGCCTACCTGTAGATTTTGGCCTCTAGCTCAGCCGGCACCTAGGGAAACCTACTAAACCTGTGCATTTCTGAAAACTAGAGACCTAGGGGAATCCAAGGACGGGTGACTTGCGGGGCTCGGACCAGGTTCTGTTACCCAGAATCCTTTGCAAACCTCAAAATTTGGCTAAAAAAACACATGTTCCTCACATTTCTGTGGCAGAAAGTTCTGGAATCTGAGAGGAGCCACAAATTTCCTTCCACCCAGCGTTCCCCCAAGTCTCCCGATAAAAATGATACCTCACTTGTGTGGGTAGGCCTAGCGCCCGCGACAGGAAACGCCCCAAAGCGCAACGTGGACACATCTAAAATTTTGGAAGAAAACAGAGGTGTTTTTTGTGAAGTGCCTACCTGTAGATTTTGGCCTCTAGCTCAGCCGGCACCTAGGGAAACCTACCAAAACTGTGCATTTCTGAAAACTAGAGACCTAGGGGAATCCAAGGAGGGGTGACTTGCGGGGCTCGGACCAGGTTCTGTTACTCAGAATCCTTTGCAAACCTCAATATTTGGCTAGAAAAACACATGTTCCTCACATTTCTGTGGCAGAAAGTTCTAGAATCTGAGAGGAGCCACAAATCTCCTTCCACCCAGCGTTCCCCCAAGTCTCCCGATAAAAATGATACCCCACTTGTGTGGGTAGGCCTAGCGCCCGCGACAGGAAACGCCCCAAAGCGCAACGTGGACACATCCAAAATTTTGGAAGAAAACGGAGGTGTTTTTTGCGAAGTGCCTACCTGTAGATTTTGGCCTCTAGCTCAGCCGGCACCTAGGGAAACCTACCAAACCTGTTCATTTCTGAAAACTAGAGAACTAGGGGAATCCAAGGAGGGGTGACTTGCGGGGCTCGGACCAGGTTCTGTTACCCAGAATCCTTTGCAAACCTCAAAATTTGGCTAAAAAAACACATTTTCCTCACATTTCTGTGGCAGAAAGTTCTGTAATCTGAGAGGAGCCACAAATTTCCTTTCACCCAGCGTTCCCCCAAGTCTCCCGATAAAAATGATACCTCACTTGTGTGGGTAGGCCTAGCGCCCGCTACAGGAAATGCCCCAAAGCGCAACGTGGACACATCCAAAATTTTGGAAGAAAACAGAGGTTTTTTTTGCGAAGTGCCTACCTGTAGATTTTGGCCTCTAGCTCAGCCGGCACCTAGGGAAACCTACCAAACCTGTGCATTTCTGAAAACTAGAGACCTAGGGGAATCCAAGGAGGAGTGACTTGCGGGGCTCGGACCAGGTTCTGTTACCCAGAATCCTTTGCAAACCTCAAAATTTGGCTAAAAAAACACTTGTTCCTCACATTTCTGTGGCAGAAAGTTCTGGAATCTGAGAGGATCCACAAATTTCCTTCCACCCAGCGTTCCCCCAAGTCTCCCGATAAAAATGATACCTCACTTGTGTGGGTAGGCCTAGCGCCCACGACAGGAAACGCCCCAAAGAGGAACATGGACACATCCAAAATTTTGGAAGAAAACAGAGGTGTTTTTTGTGAAGTGCCTACCTGTAGATTTTGGCCTCTAGCTCAGCCGGCACCTAGGGAAACCTACTAAACCTGTGCATTTCTGAAAACTAGAGACCTAGGGGAATCCAAGGAGGGGTGACTTGCGGGGCTCGGACCAGGTTCTGTTACCCAGAATCCTTTGCAAACCTCAATATTTGGCTAAAAAAACACATGTTCCTCACATTTCTGTGGCAGAAAGTTCTGGAATCTGAGAGGAGCCACAAATTTCCTTCCCCCCAGCATTCCCCCAAGTCTCCCGATAAAAATGATACCTCACTTGTGTGGGTAGGCCTAGCGCCCGCGACAGGAATCGCCCCAAAGCGCAACGTGGACACATCCAAAATTTTGGAAGAAAACAGAGGTGTTTTTTGCGAAGTGCCTACCTGTAGATTTTGGCCTCTAGCTCAGCCGGCACCTAGGGAAACCTACCAAACCTGTGCATTTCTGAAAACTAGAGACCTAGGGGAATCCAAGGAGGGGTGACTTGCGGGGCTCGGACCAGGTTCTGTTACCCAGAATCCTTTGCAAACCTCAAAATTTGGCTAAAAAAACACATGTTCCTCACATTTCTGTGGCAGAAAGTTCTGGAATCTGAGAGGAGCCACAAATTTCCTTCCACCCAGCGTTCCCCCAAGTCTCCAGATAAAAATTATACCTCACTTGTGTGGGTAGGCCTAGCGCCCGCGACAGGAAACGCCCCAAAGCGCAACGTGGACACATCCAAAATTTTGGAAGAAAACAGAGGTGTTTTTTGCGAAGTGCCTACCTGTAGATTTTGGCCTCTAGCTCAGCCGGCACCTAGGGAAACCTACCAAACCTGTGCATTTCTGAAAACTAGAGACCTAGGGGAATCCAAGGAGGGGTGACTTGCGGGGCTCGGACCAGGTTCTGTTACCCAGAATCCTTTGCAAACCTCAAAATTTGGCTAAAAAAACATATGTTCCTCACATTTCTGTGGCAGAAAGTTCTGGAATCTGAGAGGAGCCACAAATTTCCTTCCACCCAGCGTTCCCCCAAGTCTCCCGATACAAATGATACCTCACTTGTGTGGGTAGGCCTAGCGCCCGCGACAGGAAACGCCCCAACGCGCAACGTGGACACATCCAAAATTTTGGAAGAAAACAGAGGTGTTTTTTGCGAAGTGCCTACCTGTAGATTTTGGCCTCTAGCTCAGCCGGCACCTAGGGAAACCTACCAAACCTGTGCATTTCTGAAAACTAGAGACCTAGGGGAATCCAAGGAGGGGTGACTTGCGGGGCTCGGACCAGGTTCTGTTACCCAGAATCCTTTGCAAACCTCAAAATTTGGCTAAAAAAACACATGTTCCTCACATTTCTGTGGCAGAAAGTTCTGGAATCTGAGAGGAGCCACAAATCTCCTTCCATCCAGCGTTCCCCCAAGTCTCCCGATAAAAATGATACCTCACTTGTGTGGGTAGGCCTAGCGCCCGCGACAGGAAACGCCCCAAAGCGCAACGTGGACACATCCAAAATTTTGGAAGAAAACAGAGGTGTTTTTTGCGAAGTGCCTACCTGTAGATTTTGGCCTCTAGCTCAGCCGGCACCTAGGGAAACCCACCAAACCTGTGCATTTCTGAAAACTAGAGACCTAGGGGAATCCAAGGAGGGGTGACTTGCGGGGCTCGGACCAGGTTCTGTTACCCAGAATCCTTTGCAAACCTCAAAATTTTGCTAAAAAAACACATGTTCCTCACATTTATGTGGCAGAAAGTTCTGGAATCTGAGACGAGCCACAAATCTCCTTCCACCCAGCGTTCCCCCAAGTCTCCCGATAAAAATTATACCTCACTTGTGTGGGTAGGCCTAGCGCCCGCGACAGGAAACGCCCCAAAGCGCAATGTGGACACATCCAAAATTTTGGAAGAAAACAGAGGTGTTTTTTGCGACGTGCCTACCTGTAGATTTTGGCCTCTAGCTCAGCCGGCACCTAGGGAAACCTACCAAACCTGTGCATTTCTGAAAACTAGAGACCTAGGGGAATCCAAGGAGGGGTGACTTGCGGGGCTCGGACCAGGTTCTGTTACCCAGAATCCTTTGCAAACCTCAAAATTTGGCTAAAAAATCACTTGTTCCTCACATTTCTGTGGCAGAAAGTTCTGGAATCTGAGAGGATCCACAAATTTCCTTCCACCCAGCGTTCCCCCAAGTCTCCCGATAAAAATGATACCTCACTTGTGTGGGTAGGCCTAGCGCCCGCGACAGGAAACGCCCCAAAGAGGAACATGGACACATCCAAAATTTTGGAAGAAAACAGAGGTGTTTTTTGTGAAGTGCCTACCTGTAGATTTTGGCCTCTAGCTCAGCCGGCACCTAGGGAAACCTACTAAACCTGTGCATTTCTGAAAACTAGAGACCTAGGGGAATCCAAGGAGGGGTGACTTGCGGGGCTCGGACCAGGTTCTGTTACCCAGAATCCTTTGCAAACCTCAATATTTGACTAAAAAAACACATGTTCCTCACATTTCTGTGGCAGAAAGTTCTGGAATCTGAGAGGAGCCACAAATTTCCTTCCCCCCAGCGTTCCCCCAAGTCTCCCGATAAAAATGATACCTCACTTGTGTGGGTAGGCCTAGCGCCCGCGACAGGAAACGCCCCAAAGCGCAACGTGGACACATCCAAAATTTTGGAAGAAAACAGAGGTGTTTTTTGCGAAGTGCCTACCTGTAGATTTTGGCCTCTAGCTCAGCTGGCACCTAGGGAAACCTACCAAACCTGTGCATTTCTGAAAACTAGAGACCTAGGGGAATCCAAGGAGGGGTGACTTGCGGGGCTCGGACCAGGTTCTGTTACCCAGAATCCTTTGCAAACCTCAATATTTGGCTAAAAAAACACATGTTCCTCACGTTTCTGTGGCAGAAAGTTCTGGAATCTGAGAGGAGCCACAAATCTCCTTCCATCCAGCGTTCCCCCAAGTCTCCCGATAAAAATGATACCTCACTTGTGTGGGTAGGCCTAGTGCCCGCGACAGGAAACGCCCCAAAGCGCAACGTGGACACATCCAAAATTTTGGAAGAAAACAGAGGTGTTTTTTGCGAAGTGCCTACCTGTAGATTTTGGCCTCTAGCTCAGCCGGCACCTAGGGAAACCCACCAAACCTGTGCATTTCTGAAAACTAGAGACCTAGGGGAATCCAAGGAGGGGTGACTTGCGGGGCTCCGACCAGGTTCTGTTACCCAGAATCCTTTGCAAACCTCAAAATTTTGCTAAAAAAACACATGTTCCTCACATTTCTGTGGCAGAAAGTTCTGGAATCTGAGACGAGCCACAAATCTCCTTCCACCCAGCGTTCCCCCAAGTCTCCCGATAAAAATTATACCTCACTTGTGTGGGTAGGCCTAGCGCCCGCGACAGGAAACGCCCCAAAGCGCAACGTGGACACATCCAAAATTTTGGAAGAAAACAGAGGTGTTTTTTGCGAAGTGCCTACCTGTAGATTTTGGCCTCTAGCTCAGCCGGCACCTAGGGTAACCTACCAAACCTGTGCATTTCTGAAAACTAGAGACCTAGGGGAATCCAAGGAGGGGTGACTTGCGGGGCTCGGACCAGGTTCTGTTACCCAGAATCCTTTGCAAACCTCAAAATTTGGCTAAAAAAACACATGTTCCTCACATTTCTGTGGCAGAAAGTTCTGGAATCTGAGAGGAGCCACAAATCTCCTTCCACCCAGCGTTCCCCCGAGTCTCCCGATAAAAATGATACCTCACTTGTGTGGGTAGGCCTAGCGCCCGCGACAGGAAACGCCCCAAAGCGCAACGTGGACACATCCAAAATTTTGGAAGAAAACAGAGGTGTTTTTTGCGAAGTGCCTACCTGTAGATTTTGGCCTCTAGCTCAGCCGGCACCTAGGGAAACCTACTAAACCTGTGCATTTCTGAAAACTAGAGACCTAGGGGAATCCAAGGAGGGGTGACTTGCGGGGCTCGGACCAGGTTCTGTTACCCAGAATCCTTTGCAAACCTCAAAATTTGGCTAAAAAAACACATGTTCCTCACATTTCTGTGGCAGAAAGTTCTGGAATCTGAGAGGAGCCACAAATTTCCTTCCACCCAGCGTTCCCCCAAGTCTCCCGATAAAAATTATACCTCACTTGTGTGGGTAGGCCTAGCGCCCGCGACAGGAAACGCCCCAAAGCGCAATGTGGACACATCCAAAATTTTGGAAGAAAACAGAGGTGTTTTTTGCGAAGTGCCTACCTGTAGATTTTGGCCTCTAGCTCAGCCGGCACCTAGGGAAACCTACCAAACCTGTGCATTTCTGAAAACTAGAGACCTAGGGGAATCCAAGGAGGGGTGACTTGCGGGGCTCGGACCAGGTTCTGTTACCCAGAATCCTTTGCAAACCTCAAAATTTGGCTAAAAAAACACATGTTCCTCACATTTCTGTGGCAGAAAGTTCTGGAATCTGAGAGGAGCCACAAATCTCCTTCCACCCAGCGTTCCCCCAAGTCTCCCGATAAAAATGATACCTCACTTGTGTGGGTAGGCCTAGCGCCCGCGACAGGAAACGCCCCAAAGCGCAACGTGGACACATCCAAAATTTTGGAAGAAAACAGAGGTGTTTTTTGCGAAGTGCATACCTGTAGATTTTGGCCTCTAGCTCAGCCGGCACCTAGGGAAACCTACCAAACCTGTGCATTTCTGAAAACTAGAGACCTAGGGGAATCCAAGGAGGGGTGACTTGCGGGGCTCGGACCAGGTTCTGTTACCCAGAATCCTTTGCAAACCTCAAAATTTGGCTAAAAAAACACATGTTCCTCACATTTCTGTGGCAGAAAGTTCTGGAATCTGAGAGGAGCCACAAATCTCCTTCCACCCAGCGTTCCCCCGAGTCTCCCGATAAAAATGATACCTCACTTGTGTGGGTAGGCCTAGCGCCCGCGACAGGAAACGCCCCAAAGCGCAACGTGGACACATCCAAAATTTTGGAAGAAAACAGAGGTGTTTTTTGCGAAGTGCCTACCTGTAGATTTTGGCCTCTAGCTCAGCCGGCACCTAGGGAAACCTACTAAACCTGTGCATTTCTGAAAACTAGAGACCTAGGGGAATCCAAGGAGGGGTGACTTGCGGGGCTCGGACCAGGTTCTGTTACCCAGAATCCTTTGCAAACCTCAAAATTTGGCTAAAAAAACACATGTTCCTCACATTTCTGTGGCAGAAAGTTCTGGAATCTGAGAGGAGCCACAAATTTCCTTCCACCCAGCGTTCCCCCAAGTCTCCCGATAAAAATTATACCTCACTTGTGTGGGTAGGCCTAGCGCCCGCGACAGGAAACGCCCCAAAGCGCAATGTGGACACATCCAAAATTTTGGAAGAAAACAGAGGTGTTTTTTGCGAAGTGCCTACCTGTAGATTTTGGCCTCTAGCTCAGCCGGCACCTAGGGAAACCTACCAAACCTGTGCATTTCTGAAAACTAGAGACCTAGGGGAATCCAAGGAGGGGTGACTTGCGGGGCTCGGACCAGGTTCTGTTACCCAGAATCCTTTGCAAACCTCAAAATTTGGCTAAAAAAACACATGTTCCTCACATTTCTGTGGCAGAAAGTTCTGGAATCTGAGAGGAGCCACAAATCTCCTTCCACCCAGCGTTCCCCCAAGTCTCCCGATAAAAATGATACCTCACTTGTGTGGGTAGGCCTAGCGCCCGCGACAGGAAACGCCCCAAAGCGCAACGTGGACACATCCAAAATTTTGGAAGAAAACAGAGGTGTTTTTTGCGAAGTGCCTACCTGTAGATTTTGGCCTCTAGCTCAGCCGGCACCTAGGGAAACCTACTAAACCTGTGCATTTCTGAAAACTAGAGACCTAGGGGAATCCAAGGAGGGGTGACTTGCGGGGCTCGGACCAGGTTCTGTTACCCAGAATCCTTTGCAAACCTCAAAATTTGGCTAAAAAAACACATGTTCCTCACATTTCTGTGGCAGAAAGTTCTGGAATCTGAGAGGAGCCACAAATTTCCTTCCACCCAGCGTTCCCCCAAGTCTCCCGATAAAAATGATACCTCACTTGTGTGGGTAGGCCTAGCGCCCGCGACAGGAAACGCCCCAAAGCGCAACGTGAACACATCCAAAATTTTGGAAGAAAACAGAGCAGTTTTTTGCAAAGTGCCTACCTGTAGATTTTGGCCTCTAGCTCAGCCGGCACCTAGGGAAACCTACCAAACCTGTGCATTTCTGAAAACTAGAGACCTAGTGAAATCCAAGGAGGGGTGATTTGCGGCGCTCGGACCAGGTTCTGTTACCCAGAATCCTTTGCAAACCTCAAAATTTGGCTAAAAAAACACATGTTCCTCACATTTCTGTGGCAGAAAGTTCTGGAATCTGAGAGGATCCACAAATTTCCTTCCACCCAGCGTTCCCCCAAGTCTCCCGATAAAAATGATACCTCACTTGTGTGGGTAGGCCTAGCGCCCGCAACAGGAAACGCCCCAAAGCAAAACGTGGACACATCCAAAATTTTGGAAGAAAACAGAGGTGTTTTTTGCGAAGTGCCTACCTGTAGATTTTGGCCTCTAGCTCAGCCGGCACCTAGGAAAATCTACCAAACCTGTGCATTTCTGAAAACTAGAGACCTAGGGGAATCCAAGGAGGGGTGACTTGCGGGGCTTGGACCAGGTTCTGTTACCCAGAATCCTTTGCAAACCTCAATATTTGGCTAAAAAAACATATGTTCCTCACATTTCTGTGGCAGAAAGTTCTGGAATCTGAGAGGAGCCACAAATGTCCTTCCACCCAGCGTTCCCCCAAGTCTCCCGATACAAATGATACCTCACTTGTGTGGGTAGGCCTAGCGCCCGCGACAGAAAACGCCCCAAAGCGCAACGTGGACACATCCAAAAATTTGGACGAAAACAGAGGTGTTTTTTGCGAAGTGCCTACCTGTAGATTTTGGCCTCTAGCTCAGCCGGCACCTAGGGAAACCTACTAAACCTGTGCATTTCTGAAAACTAGAGACCTAGGGGAATCCAAGGACGGGTGACTTGCGGGGCTCGGACCAGGTTCTGTTACCCAGAATCCTTTGCAAACCTCAAAATTTGGCTAAAAAAACACATGTTCCTCACATTTCTGTGGCAGAAAGTTCTGGAATCTGAGAGGAGCCACAAATTTCCTTCCACCCAGCGTTCCCCCAAGTCTCCCGATAAAAATGATACCTCACTTGTGTGGGTAGGCCTAGCGCCCGCGACAGGAAACGCCCCAAAGCGCAACGTGGACACATCTAAAATTTTGGAAGAAAACAGAGGTGTTTTTTGTGAAGTGCCTACCTGTAGATTTTGGCCTCTAGCTCAGCCGGCACCTAGGGAAACCTACCAAACCTGTGCATTTCTGAAAACTAGAGACCTAGGGGAATCCAAGGAGGGGTGACTTGCGGGGCTCGGACCAGGTTCTGTTACTCAGAATCCTTTGCAAACCTCAATATTTGGCTAGAAAAACACATGTTCCTCACATTTCTGTGGCAGAAAGTTCTAGAATCTGAGAGGAGCCACAAATTTCCTTCCACCCAGCGTTCCCCCAAGTCTCCCGATAAAAATGATACCCCACTTGTGTGGGTAGGCCTAGCGCCCGCGACAGGAAACGCCCCAAAGCGCAACGTGGACACATCCAAAATTTTGGAAGAAAACGGAGGTGTTTTTTGCGAAATGCCTACCTGTAGATTTTGGCCTCTAGCTCAGCCGGCACCTAGGGAAACCTACCAAACCTGTTCATTTCTGAAAACTAGAGAACTAGGGGAATCCAAGGAGGGGTGACTTGCGGGGCTCGGACCAGGTTCTGTTACCCAGAATCCTTTGCAAACCTCAAAATTTGGCTAAAAAAACACATTTTCCTCACATTTCTGTGGCAGAAAGTTCTGGAATCTGAGAGGAGCCACAAATTTCCTTTCACCCAGCGTTCCCCCAAGTCTCCCGATAAAAATGATACCTCACTTGTGTGGGTAGGCCTAGCGCCCGCTACAGGAAATGCCCCAAAGCGCAACGTGGACACATCCAAAATTTTGGAAGAAAACAGAGTTTTTTTTTGCGAAGTGCCTACCTGTAGATTTTGGCCTCTAGCTCAGCCGGCACCTAGGGAAACCTACCAAACCTGTGCATTTCTGAAAACTAGAGACCTAGTGAAATCCAAGGAGGGGTGATTTGCGGCGCTCGGACCAGGTTCTGTTACCCAGAATCCTTTGCAAACCTCAATATTTGGCTAAAAAAACATATGTTCCTCACATTTCTGTGGCAGAAAGTTCTGGAATCTGAGAGGAGCCACAAATTTCCTTCCACCCAGCGTTCCCCCAAGTCTCCCGATACAAATGATACCTCACTTGTGTGGGTAGGCCTAGCGCCCGCGACAGAAAACGCCCCAAAGCGCAACGTGGACACATCCAAAAATTTGGACGAAAACAGAGGTGTTTTTTGCGAAGTGCCTACCTGTAGATTTTGGCCTCTAGCTCAGCCGGCACCTAGGGAAACCTACTAAACCTGTGCATTTCTGAAAACTAGAGACCTAGGGGAATCCAAGGACGGGTGACTTGCGGGGCTCGGACCAGGTTCTGTTACCCAGAATCCTTTGCAAACCTCAATATTTGGCTAAAAAAACACATGTTCCTCACATTTCTGTGGCAGAAAGTTCTGGAATCTGAGAGGAGCCACAAATTGCCTTCCCCCCAGCATTCCCCCAAGTCTCCCGATAAAAATGATACCTCACTTGTGTGGGTAGGCCTAGCGCCCGCGACAGGAAACGCCCCAAAGCGCAACGTGGACACATCCAAATTTTTGGAAGAAAACAGAGGTGTTTTTTGCGAAGTGCCTACCTGTAGATTTTGGCCTCTAGCTCAGCCGGCACCTAGGGAAACCTACCAAACCTGTGCATTTCTGAAAACTAGAGACCTAGGGGAATCCAAGGAGGGGTGACTTGCGGGGCTCGGACCAGGTTCGGTTACCCAGAATCCTTTGCAAACCTCAAAATTTGGCTAAAAAAACACATGTTCCTCACATTTCTGTGGCAGAAAGTTCTGGAATCTGAGAGGAGCCACAAATTTCCTTCCACCCAGCGTTCCCCCAAGTCTCCCGATAAAAATTATACCTCACTTGTGTGGGTAGGCCTAGCGCCCGCGACAGGAAACGCCCCAAAGCGCAACGTGGACACATCCAAAATTTTGGAAGAAAACAGAGGTGTTTTTTGCGAAGTGCCTACCTGTAGATTTTGGCCTCTAGCTCAGCCGGCACCTAGGGAAACCTACCAAACCTGTGCATTTCTGAAAACTAGAGACCTAGGGGAATCCAAGGAGGGGTGACTTGCGGGGCTCGGACCAGGTTCTGTTACCCAGAATCCTTTGCAAACCTCAAAATTTGGCTAAAAAAACACATGTTCCTCACATTTCTGTGGCAGAAAGTTCTGGAATCTGAGAGGAGCCACAAATCTCCTTCCACCCAGCGTTCCCCCAAGTCTCCCGATAAAAATGATACCTCACTTGTGTGGGTAGGCCTAGCGCCCGCGACAGGAAACGCCCCAAAGCGCAACGTGGACACATCCAAAATTTTGGAAGAAAACAGAGGTGTTTTTTGCGAAGTGCCTACCTGTAGATTTTGGCCTCTAGCGCAGCCGGCACCTAGGGAAACCTACTAAACCTGTGCATTTCTGAAAACTAGAGACCTAGGGGAATCCAAGGAGGGGTGACTTGCGGGGCTCGGACCAGGTTCTGTTACCCAGAATCCTTTGCAAACCTCAAAATTTGGCTAAAAAAACACATGTTCCTCACATTTCTGTGGCAGAAAGTTCTGGAATCTGAGAGGAGCCACAAATTTCCTTCCACCCAGCGTTCCCCCAAGTCTCCCGATAAAAATTATACCTCACTTGTGTGGGTAGGCCTAGCGCCCGCGACAGGAAACGCCCCAAAGCGCAATGTGGACACATCCAAAATTTTGGAAGAAAACAGAGGTGTTTTTTGCGAAGTGCCTACCTGTAGATTTTGGCCTCTAGCTCAGCCGGCACCTAGGGAAACCTACCAAACCTGTGCATTTCTGAAAACTAGAGACCTAGGGGAATCCAAGGAGGGGTGACTTGCGGGGCTCGGACCAGGTTCTGTTACCCAGAATCCTTTGCAAACCTCAAAATTTGGCTAAAAAAACACATGTTCCTCACATTTCTGTGGCAAAAAGGTCTGGAATCTGAGAGGAGCCACAAATCTCCTTCCACCCAGCGTTCCCCCATGTCTCCCGATAAAAATGATACCTCACTTGTGTGGGTAGGCCTAGCGCCCGTGACAGGAAATGCCCCAAAGCGCAACGTGGACACATCCAAAATTTTGGAAGAAAACAGAGCTGTTTTTTGCAAAGTGCCTACCTGTAGATTTTGGCCTCTAGCTCAGCCGGCACCTAGGGAAACCTACCAAACCTGTGCATTTCTGAAAACTAGAGACCTAGGGAAATCCAAGGAGGGGTGATTTGCTGGCGCTCGGACCAGGTTCTGTTACCCAGAATCCTTTGCAAACCTCAAAATTTGGCTAAAAAAACACATGTTCCTCACATTTCTGTGGCAGAAAGTTCTGGAATCTGAGAGGATCCACAAATTTCCTTCCACCCAGCGTTCCCCCAAGTCTCCCGATAAAAATGATACCTCACTTGTGTGGGTAGGCCTAGCGCCCGCGACAGGAAATGCCCCAAAGCGAAACGTGGACACATCGAAAATTTTGGAAGAAAACAGAGGTGTTTTTTGCGAAGTGCCTACCTGTAGATTTTGGCCTCTAGCTCAGCCGGCACCTAGGGAAACCTACCAAACCTGTGCATTTCTGAAAACTAGAGACCTAGGGGAATCCAAGGAGGGGTGACTTGCGGGGCTTGGACCAGGTTCTGTTACCCAGAATCCTTTGCAAACCTCAATATTTGGCTAAAAAAACATATGTTCCTCACATTTCTGTGGCAGAAAGTTCTGGAATCTGAGAGGAGCCACAAATTTCCTTCCACCCAGCGTTCCCCCAAGTCTCCCGATACAAATGATACCTCACTTGTGTGGGTAGGCCTAGCGCCCGCGACAGAAAACGCCCCAAAGCGCAACGTGGACACATCCAAAAATTTGGACGAAAACAGAGGTGTTTTTTGCGAAGTGCCTACCTGTAGATTTTGGCCTCTAGCTCAGCCGGCACCTAGGGAAACCTACTAAACCTGTGCATTTCTGAAAACTAGAGACCTAGGGGAATCCAAGGACGGGTGACTTGCGGGGCTCGGACCAGGTTCTGTTACACAGAATCCTTTGCAAACCTCAAAATTTGGCTAAAAAAACACATGTTCCTCACATTTCTGTGGCAGAAAGTTCTGGAATCTGAGAGGAGCCACAAATTTCCTTCCACCCAGCGTTCCCCCAAGTCTCCCGATAAAAATGATACCTCACTTGTGTGGGTAGGCCTAGCGCCCGCGACAGGAAACACCCCAAAGCGCAACGTGGACACATCTAAAATTTTGGAAGAAAACAGAGGTGTTTTTTGTGAAGTGCCTACCTGTAGATTTTGGCCTCTAGCTCAGCCGGCACCTAGGGAAACCTACCAAAACTGTGCATTTCTGAAAACTAGAGACCTAGGGGAATCCAAGGAGGGGTGACTTGCGGGGCTCGGACCAGGTTCTGTTACTCAGAATCCTTTGCAAACCTCAATATTTGGCTAGAAAAACACATGTTCCTCACATTTCTGTGGCAGAAAGTTCTAGAATCTGAGAGGAGCCACAAATTTCCTTCCACCCAGCGTTCCCCCAAGTCTCCCGATAAAAATGATACCCCACTTGTGTGGGTAGGCCTAGCGCCCGCGACAGGAAACGCCCCAAAGCGCAACGTGGACACATCCAAAATTTTGGAAGAAAACGGAGGTGTTTTTTGCGAAGTGCCTACCTGTAGATTTTGGCCTCTAGCTCAGCCGGCACCTAGGGAAACCTACCAAACCTGTTAATTTCTGAAAACTAGAGAACTAGGGGAATCCAAGGAGGGGTGACTTGCGGGGCTCGGACCAGGTTCTGTTACCCAGAATCCTTTGCAAACCTCAAAATTTGGCTAAAAAAACACATTTTCTTCACATTTCTGTGGCAGAAAGTTCTGGAATCTGAGAGGAGCCACAAATTTCCTTTCACCCAGCGTTCCCCCAAGTCTCCCGATAAAAATGATACCTCACTTGTGTGGGTAAGCCTAGCGCCCGCTACAGGAAATGCCCCAAAGCGCAACGTGGACACATCCAAAATTTTGGAAGAAAACAGAGTTTTTTTTTGCGAAGTGCCTACCTGTAGATTTAGGCCTCTAGCTCAGCCGGCACCTAGGGAAACCTACCAAACCTGTGCATTTCTGAAAACTAGAGACCTAGGGGAATCCAAGGAGGGGTGACTTGCGGGGCTCGGACCAGGTTCTGTTACCCAGAATCCTTTGCAAACCTCAAAATTTGGCTAAAAAAACACTTGTTCCTCACATTTCTGTGGCAGAAAGTTCTGGAATCTGAGAGGATCCACAAATTTCCTTCCACCCAGCGTTCCCCCAAGTCTCCCGATAAAAATGATACCTCACTTGTGTGGGTAGGCCTAGCGCCCGCGACAGGAAACGCCCCATAGAGGAACATGGACACATCCAAAATTTTGGAAGAAAACAGAGGTGTTTTTTGTGAAGTGCCTACCTGTAGATTTTGGCCTCTAGCTCAGCCGGCACCTAGGGAAACCTACTAAACCTGTGCATTTCTGAAAACTAGAGACCTAGGGGAATCCAAGGAGGGGTGACTTGCGGGGCTCGGACCAGGTTCTGTTACCCAAAATCCTTTGCAAACCTCAAAATTTGGCTAAAAAAACATATGTTCCTCACATTTCTGTGGCAGAAAGTTCTGGAATCTGAGAGGAGCCACAAATTTCCTTCCACCCAGCGTTCCCCCAAGTCTCCCGATACAAATGATACCTCACTTGTGTGGGTAGGCCTAGCGCCCGCGACAGGAAACGCCCCAACGCGCAACGTGGACACATCCAAAATTTTGGAAGAAAACAGAGGTGTTTTTTGCGAAGTGCCTACCTGTAGATTTTGGCCTCTAGCTCAGCCGGCACCTAGGGAAACCTACCAAACCTGTGCATTTCTGAAAACTAGAGACCTAGGGGAATCCAAGGAGGGGTGACTTGCGGGGCTCGGACCAGGTTCTGTTACCCAGAATCCTTTGCAAACCTCAAAATTTGGCTAAAAAAACACATGTTCCTCACATTTCTGTGGCAGAAAGTTCTGGAATCTGAGAGGAGCCACAAATCTCCTTCCATTCAGCGTTCCCCCAAGTCTCCCGATAAAAATGATACCTCACTTGTGTGGGTAGGCCTAGCGCCCGCGACAGGAAACGCCCCAAAGCGCAACGTGGACACATCCAAAATTTTGGAAGAAAACAGAGGTGTTTTTTGCGAAGTGCCTACCTGTAGATTTTGGCCTCTAGCTCAGCCGGCACCTAGGGAAACCTACTAAACCTGTGCATTTCTGAAAACTAGAGACCTAGGGGAATCCAAGGAGGGGTGACTTGCGGGGCTCGGACCAGGTTCTGTTACCCAGAATCCTTTGCAAACCTCAAAATTTGGCTAAAAAAACACATGTTCCTCACATTTCTGTGGCAGAAAGTTCTGGAATCTGAGAGGAGCCACAAATTTCCTTCCACCCAGCGTTCCCCCAAGTCTCCCGATAAAAATGATACCTCACTTGTGTGGGTAGGCCTAGCGCCCGCGACAGGAAACGCCCCAAAGCGCAACGTGAACACATCCAAAATTTTGGAAGAAAACAGAGCAGTTTTTTGCAAAGTGCCTACCTGTAGATTTTGGCCTCTAGCTCAGCCGGCACCTAGGGAAACCTACCAAACCTGTGCATTTCTGAAAACTAGAGACCTAGTGAAATCCAAGGAGGGGTGATTTGCGGCGCTCGGACCAGGTTCTGTTACCCAGAATCCTTTGCAAACCTCAAAATTTGGCTAAAAAAACACATGTTCCTCACATTTCTGTGGCAGAAAGTTCTGGAATCTGAGAGGATCCACAAATTTCCTTCCACCCAGCGTTCCCCCAAGTCTCCCGATAAAAATGATACCTCACTTGTGTGGGTAGGCCTAGCGCCCGCAACAGGAAACGCCCCAAAGCAAAACGTGGACACATCCAAAATTTTGGAAGAAAACAGAGGTGTTTTTTGCGAAGTGCCTACCTGTAGATTTTGGCCTCTAGCTCAGCCGGCACCTAGGAAAATCTACCAAACCTGTGCATTTCTGAAAACTAGAGACCTAGGGGAATCCAAGGAGGGGTGACTTGCGGGGCTTGGACCAGGTTCTGTTACCCAGAATCCTTTGCAAACCTCAATATTTGGCTAAAAAAACATATGTTCCTCACATTTCTGTGGCAGAAAGTTCTGGAATCTGAGAGGAGCCACAAATGTCCTTCCACCCAGCGTTCCCCCAAGTCTCCCGATACAAATGATACCTCACTTGTGTGGGTAGGCCTAGCGCCCGCGACAGAAAACGCCCCAAAGCGCAACGTGGACACATCCAAAAATTTGGACGAAAACAGAGGTGTTTTTTGCGAAGTGCCTACCTGTAGATTTTGGCCTCTAGCTCAGCCGGCACCTAGGGAAACCTACTAAACCTGTGCATTTCTGAAAACTAGAGACCTAGGGGAATCCAAGGACGGGTGACTTGCGGGGCTCGGACCAGGTTCTGTTACCCAGAATCCTTTGCAAACCTCAAAATTTGGCTAAAAAAACACATGTTCCTCACATTTCTGTGGCAGAAAGTTCTGGAATCTGAGAGGAGCCACAAATTTCCTTCCACCCAGCGTTCCCCCAAGTCTCCCGATAAAAATGATACCTCACTTGTGTGGGTAGGCCTAGCGCCCGCGACAGGAAACGCCCCAAAGCGCAACGTGGACACATCTAAAATTTTGGAAGAAAACAGAGGTGTTTTTTGTGAAGTGCCTACCTGTAGATTTTGGCCTCTAGCTCAGCCGGCACCTAGGGAAACCTACCAAACCTGTGCATTTCTGAAAACTAGAGACCTAGGGGAATCCAAGGAGGGGTGACTTGCGGGGCTCGGACCAGGTTCTGTTACTCAGAATCCTTTGCAAACCTCAATATTTGGCTAGAAAAACACATGTTCCTCACATTTCTGTGGCAGAAAGTTCTAGAATCTGAGAGGAGCCACAAATTTCCTTCCACCCAGCGTTCCCCCAAGTCTCCCGATAAAAATGATACCCCACTTGTGTGGGTAGGCCTAGCGCCCGCGACAGGAAACGCCCCAAAGCGCAACGTGGACACATCCAAAATTTTGGAAGAAAACGGAGGTGTTTTTTGCGAAATGCCTACCTGTAGATTTTGGCCTCTAGCTCAGCCGGCACCTAGGGAAACCTACCAAACCTGTTCATTTCTGAAAACTAGAGAACTAGGGGAATCCAAGGAGGGGTGACTTGCGGGGCTCGGACCAGGTTCTGTTACCCAGAATCCTTTGCAAACCTCAAAATTTGGCTAAAAAAACACATTTTCCTCACATTTCTGTGGCAGAAAGTTCTGGAATCTGAGAGGAGCCACAAATTTCCTTTCACCCAGCGTTCCCCCAAGTCTCCCGATAAAAATGATACCTCACTTGTGTGGGTAGGCCTAGCGCCCGCTACAGGAAATGCCCCAAAGCGCAACGTGGACACATCCAAAATTTTGGAAGAAAACAGAGTTTTTTTTTGCGAAGTGCCTACCTGTAGATTTTGGCCTCTAGCTCAGCCGGCACCTAGGGAAACCTACCAAACCTGTGCATTTCTGAAAACTAGAGACCTAGTGAAATCCAAGGAGGGGTGATTTGCGGCGCTCGGACCAGGTTCTGTTACCCAGAATCCTTTGCAAACCTCAATATTTGGCTAAAAAAACATATGTTCCTCACATTTCTGTGGCAGAAAGTTCTGGAATCTGAGAGGAGCCACAAATTTCCTTCCACCCAGCGTTCCCCCAAGTCTCCCGATACAAATGATACCTCACTTGTGTGGGTAGGCCTAGCGCCCGCGACAGAAAACGCCCCAAAGCGCAACGTGGACACATCCAAAAATTTGGACGAAAACAGAGGTGTTTTTTGCGAAGTGCCTACCTGTAGATTTTGGCCTCTAGCTCAGCCGGCACCTAGGGAAACCTACTAAACCTGTGCATTTCTGAAAACTAGAGACCTAGGGGAATCCAAGGACGGGTGACTTGCGGGGCTCGGACCAGGTTCTGTTACCCAGAATCCTTTGCAAACCTCAATATTTGGCTAAAAAAACACATGTTCCTCACATTTCTGTGGCAGAAAGTTCTGGAATCTGAGAGGAGCCACAAATTGCCTTCCCCCCAGCATTCCCCCAAGTCTCCCGATAAAAATGATACCTCACTTGTGTGGGTAGGCCTAGCGCCCGCGACAGGAAACGCCCCAAAGCGCAACGTGGACACATCCAAATTTTTGGAAGAAAACAGAGGTGTTTTTTGCGAAGTGCCTACCTGTAGATTTTGGCCTCTAGCTCAGCCGGCACCTAGGGAAACCTACCAAACCTGTGCATTTCTGAAAACTAGAGACCTAGGGGAATCCAAGGAGGGGTGACTTGCGGGGCTCGGACCAGGTTCGGTTACCCAGAATCCTTTGCAAACCTCAAAATTTGGCTAAAAAAACACATGTTCCTCACATTTCTGTGGCAGAAAGTTCTGGAATCTGAGAGGAGCCACAAATTTCCTTCCACCCAGCGTTCCCCCAAGTCTCCCGATAAAAATTATACCTCACTTGTGTGGGTAGGCCTAGCGCCCGCGACAGGAAACGCCCCAAAGCGCAACGTGGACACATCCAAAATTTTGGAAGAAAACAGAGGTGTTTTTTGCGAAGTGCCTACCTGTAGATTTTGGCCTCTAGCTCAGCCGGCACCTAGGGAAACCTACCAAACCTGTGCATTTCTGAAAACTAGAGACCTAAGGGAATCCAAGGAGGGGTGACTTGCGGGGCTCGGACCAGGTTCTGTTACCCAGAATCCTTTGCAAACCTCAAAATTTGGCTAAAAAAACACATGTTCCTCACATTTCTGTGGCAGAAAGTTCTGGAATCTGAGAGGAGCCACAAATCTCCTTCCACCCAGCGTTCCCCCAAGTCTCCCGATAAAAATGATACCTCACTTGTGTGGGTAGGCCTAGCGCCCGCGACAGGAAACGCCCCAAAGCGCAACGTGGACACATCCAAAATTTTGGAAGAAAACAGAGGTGTTTTTTGCGAAGTGCCTACCTGTAGATTTTGGCCTCTAGCGCAGCCGGCACCTAGGGAAACCTACTAAACCTGTGCATTTCTGAAAACTAGAGACCTAGGGGAATCCAAGGAGGGGTGACTTGCGGGGCTCGGACCAGGTTCTGTTACCCAGAATCCTTTGCAAACCTCAAAATTTGGCTAAAAAAACACATGTTCCTCACATTTCTGTGGCAGAAAGTTCTGGAATCTGAGAGGAGCCACAAATTTCCTTCCACCCAGCGTTCCCCCAAGTCTCCCGATAAAAATTATACCTCACTTGTGTGGGTAGGCCTAGCGCCCGCGACAGGAAACGCCCCAAAGCGCAATGTGGACACATCCAAAATTTTGGAAGAAAACAGAGGTGTTTTTTGCGAAGTGCCTACCTGTAGATTTTGGCCTCTAGCTCAGCCGGCACCTAGGGAAACCTACCAAACCTGTGCATTTCTGAAAACTAGAGACCTAGGGGAATCCAAGGAGGGGTGACTTGCGGGGCTCGGACCAGGTTCTGTTACCCAGAATCCTTTGCAAACCTCAAAATTTGGCTAAAAAAACACATGTTCCTCACATTTCTGTGGCAAAAAGGTCTGGAATCTGAGAGGAGCCACAAATCTCCTTCCACCCAGCGTTCCCCCATGTCTCCCGATAAAAATGATACCTCACTTGTGTGGGTAGGCCTAGCGCCCGTGACAGGAAACGCCCCAAAGCGCAACGTGGACACATCCAAAATTTTGGAAGAAAACAGAGCTGTTTTTTGCAAAGTGCCTACCTGTAGATTTTGGCCTCTAGCTCAGCCGGCACCTAGGGAAACCTACCAAACCTGTGCATTTCTGAAAACTAGAGACCTAGGGAAATCCAAGGAGGGGTGATTTGCTGGCGCTCGGACCAGGTTCTGTTACCCAGAATCCTTTGCAAACCTCAAAATTTGGCTAAAAAAACACATGTTCCTCACATTTCTGTGGCAGAAAGTTCTGGAATCTGAGAGGATCCACAAATTTCCTTCCACCCAGCGTTCCCCCAAGTCTCCCGATAAAAATGATACCTCACTTGTGTGGGTAGGCCTAGCGCCCGCGACAGGAAATGCCCCAAAGCGAAACGTGGACACATCGAAAATTTTGGAAGAAAACAGAGGTGTTTTTTGCGAAGTGCCTACCTGTAGATTTTGGCCTCTAGCTCAGCCGGCACCTAGGGAAACCTACCAAACCTGTGCATTTCTGAAAACTAGAGACCTAGGGGAATCCAAGGAGGGGTGACTTGCGGGGCTTGGACCAGGTTCTGTTACCCAGAATCCTTTGCAAACCTCAATATTTGGCTAAAAAAACATATGTTCCTCACATTTCTGTGGCAGAAAGTTCTGGAATCTGAGAGGAGCCACAAATTTCCTTCCACCCAGCGTTCCCCCAAGTCTCCCGATACAAATGATACCTCACTTGTGTGGGTAGGCCTAGCGCCCGCGACAGAAAACGCCCCAAAGCGCAACGTGGACACATCCAAAAATTTGGACGAAAACAGAGGTGTTTTTTGCGAAGTGCCTACCTGTAGATTTTGGCCTCTAGCTCAGCCGGCACCTAGGGAAACCTACTAAACCTGTGCATTTCTGAAAACTAGAGACCTAGGGGAATCCAAGGACGGGTGACTTGCGGGGCTCGGACCAGGTTCTGTTACACAGAATCCTTTGCAAACCTCAAAATTTGGCTAAAAAAACACATGTTCCTCACATTTCTGTGGCAGAAAGTTCTGGAATCTGAGAGGAGCCACAAATTTCCTTCCACCCAGCGTTCCCCCAAGTCTCCCGATAAAAATGATACCTCACTTGTGTGGGTAGGCCTAGCGCCCGCGACAGGAAACGCCCCAAAGCGCAACGTGGACACATCTAAAATTTTGGAAGAAAACAGAGGTGTTTTTTGTGAAGTGCCTACCTGTAGATTTTGGCCTCTAGCTCAGCCGGCACCTAGGGAAACCTACCAAAACTGTGCATTTCTGAAAACTAGAGACCTAGGGGAATCCAAGGAGGGGTGACTTGCGGGGCTCGGACCAGGTTCTGTTACTCAGAATCCTTTGCAAACCTCAATATTTGGCTAGAAAAACACATGTTCCTCACATTTCTGTGGCAGAAAGTTCTAGAATCTGAGAGGAGCCACAAATTTCCTTCCACCCAGCGTTCCCCCAAGTCTCCCGATAAAAATGATACCCCACTTGTGTGGGTAGGCCTAGCGCCCGCGACAGGAAACGCCCCAAAGCGCAACGTGGACACATCCAAAATTTTGGAAGAAAACGGAGGTGTTTTTTGCGAAGTGCCTACCTGTAGATTTTGGCCTCTAGCTCAGCCGGCACCTAGGGAAACCTACCAAACCTGTTAATTTCTGAAAACTAGAGAACTAGGGGAATCCAAGGAGGGGTGACTTGCGGGGCTCGGACCAGGTTCTGTTACCCAGAATCCTTTGCAAACCTCAAAATTTGGCTAAAAAAACACATTTTCTTCACATTTCTGTGGCAGAAAGTTCTGGAATCTGAGAGGAGCCACAAATTTCCTTTCACCCAGCGTTCCCCCAAGTCTCCCGATAAAAATGATACCTCACTTGTGTGGGTAAGCCTAGCGCCCGCTACAGGAAATGCCCCAAAGCGCAACGTGGACACATCCAAAATTTTGGAAGAAAACAGAGTTTTTTTTTGCGAAGTGCCTACCTGTAGATTTAGGCCTCTAGCTCAGCCGGCACCTAGGGAAACCTACCAAACCTGTGCATTTCTGAAAACTAGAGACCTAGGGGAATCCAAGGAGGGGTGACTTGCGGGGCTCGGACCAGGTTCTGTTACCCAGAATCCTTTGCAAACCTCAAAATTTGGCTAAAAAAACACTTGTTCCTCACATTTCTGTGGCAGAAAGTTCTGGAATCTGAGAGGATCCACAAATTTCCTTCCACCCAGCGTTCCCCCAAGTCTCCCGATAAAAATGATACCTCACTTGTGTGGGTAGGCCTAGCGCCCGCGACAGGAAACGCCCCATAGAGGAACATGGACACATCCAAAATTTTGGAAGAAAACAGAGGTGTTTTTTGTGAAGTGCCTACCTGTAGATTTTGGCCTCTAGCTCAGCCGGCACCTAGGGAAACCTACTAAACCTGTGCATTTCTGAAAACTAGAGACCTAGGGGAATCCAAGGAGGGGTGACTTGCGGGGCTCGGACCAGGTTCTGTTACCCAAAATCCTTTGCAAACCTCAAAATTTGGCTAAAAAAACATATGTTCCTCACATTTCTGTGGCAGAAAGTTCTGGAATCTGAGAGGAGCCACAAATTTCCTTCCACCCAGCGTTCCCCCAAGTCTCCCGATACAAATGATACCTCACTTGTGTGGGTAGGCCTAGCGCCCGCGACAGGAAACGCCCCAACGCGCAACGTGGACACATCCAAAATTTTGGAAGAAAACAGAGGTGTTTTTTGCGAAGTGCCTACCTGTAGATTTTGGCCTCTAGCTCAGCCGGCACCTAGGGAAACCTACCAAACCTGTGCATTTCTGAAAACTAGAGACCTAGGGGAATCCAAGGAGGGGTGACTTGCGGGGCTCGGACCAGGTTCTGTTACCCAGAATCCTTTGCAAACCTCAAAATTTGGCTAAAAAAACACATGTTCCTCACATTTCTGTGGCAGAAAGTTCTGGAATCTGAGAGGAGCCACAAATCTCCTTCCATTCAGCGTTCCCCCAAGTCTCCCGATAAAAATGATACCTCACTTGTGTGGGTAGGCCTAGCGCCCGCGACAGGAAACGCCCTAAAGCGCAACGTGGACACATCCAAAATTTTGGAAGAAAACAGAGGTGTTTTTTGCGAAGTGCCTACCTGTAGATTTTGGCCTCTAGCTCAGCCGGCACCTAGGGAAACCCACCAAACCTGTGCATTTCTGAAAACTAGAGACCTAGGGGAATCCAAGGAGGGGTGACTTGCGGGGCTCGGACCAGGTTCTGTTACCCAGAATCCTTTGCAAACCTCAAAATTTTGCTAAAAAAACACATGTTCCTCACATTTATGTGGCAGAAAGTTCTGGAATCTGAGACGAGCCACAAATCTCCTTCCACCCAGCGTTCCCCCAAGTCTCCCGATAAAAATTATTCCTCACTTGTGTGGGTAGGCCTAGCGCCCGCGACAGGAAACGCCCCAAAGCGCAATGTGGACACATCCAAAATTTGGGAAGAAAACAGAGGTGTTTTTTGCGAAGTGCCTACCTGTAGATTTTGGCCTCTAGCTCAGCCGGCACCTAGGGAAACCTACCAAACCTGTGCATTTCTGAAAACTAGAGACCTAGGGGAATCCAAGGAGGGGTGACTTGCGGGGCTCGGACCAGGTTCTGTTACCCAGAATCCTTTGCAAACCTCAAAATTTGGCTAAAAAATCACTTGTTCCTCACATTTCTGTGGCAGAAAGTTCTGGAATCTGAGAGGATCCACAAATTTCCTTCCACCCAGCGTTCCCCCAAGTCTCCCGATAAAAATGATACCTCACTTGTGTGGGTAGGCCTAGCGCCCGCGACAGGAAACGCCCCAAAGAGGAACATGGACACATCCAAAATTTTGGAAGAAAACAGAGGTGTTTTTTGTGAAGTGCCTACCTGTAGATTTTGGCCTCTAGCTCAGCCGGCACCTAGGGAAACCTACTAAACCTGTGCATTTCTGAAAACTAGAGACCTAGGGGAATCCAAGGAGGGGTGACTTGCGGGGCTCGGACCAGGTTCTGTTACCCAGAATCCTTTGCAAACCTCAATATTTGACTAAAAAAACACATGTTCCTCACATTTCTGTGGCAAAAAGTTCTGGAATCTGAGAGGAGCCACAAATTTCCTTCCCCCCAGCGTTCCCCCAAGTCTCCCGATAAAAATGATACCTCACTTGTGTGGGTAGGCCTAGCGCCCGCGACAGGAAACGCCCCAAAGCGCAACGTGGACACATCCAAAATTTTGGAAGAAAACAGAGGTGTTTTTTGCGAAGTGCCTACCTGTAGATTTTGGCCTCTAGCTCAGCCGGCACCTAGGGAAACCTACCAAACCTGTGCATTTCTGAAAACTAGAGACCTAGGGGAATCCAAGGAGGGGTGACTTGCGGGGCTCGGACCAGGTTCTGTTACCCAGAATCCTTTGCAAACCTCAATATTTGTCTAAAAAAACACATGTTCCTCACGTTTCTGTGGCAGAAAGTTCTGGAATCTGAGAGGAGCCACAAATCTCCTTCCATCCAGCGTTCCCCCAAGTCTCCCGATAAAAATGATACCTCACTTGTGTGGGTAGGCCTAGTGCCCGCGACAGGAAACGCCCCAAAGCGCAACGTGGACACATCCAAAATTTTGGAAGAAAACAGAGGTGTTTTTTGCGAAGTGCCTACCTGTAGATTTTGGCCTCTAGCTCAGCCGGCACCTAGGGAAACCCACCAAACCTGTGCATTTCTGAAAACTAGAGACCTAGGGGAATCCAAGGAGGGGTGACTTGCGGGGCTCGGACCAGGTTCTGTTACCCAGAATCCTTTGCAAACCTCAAAATTTTGCTAAAAAAACACATGTTCCTCACATTTCTGTGGCAGAAAGTTCTGGAATCTGAGACGAGCCACAAATCTCCTTCCACCCAGCGTTCCCCCAAGTCTCCCGATAAAAATTATACCTCACTTGTGTGGGTAGGCCTAGCGCCCGCGACAGGAAACGCCCCAAAGCGCAACGTGGACACATCCAAAATTTTGGAAGAAAACAGAGGTGTTTTTTGCGAAGTGCCTACCTGTAGATTTTGGCCTCTAGCTCAGCCGGCACCTAGGGAAACCTACCAAACCTGTGCATTTCTGAAAACTAGAGACCTAGGGGAATCCAAGGAGGGGTGACTTGCGGGGCTCGGACCAGGTTCTGTTACCCAGAATCCTTTGCAAACCTCAAAATTTGGCTAAAAAAACACATGTTCCTCACATTTCTGTGGCAGAAAGTTCTGGAATCTGAGAGGAGCCACAAATCTCCTTCCACCCAGCGTTCCCCCGAGTCTCCCGATAAAAATGATACCTCACTTGTGTGGGTAGGCCTAGCGCCCGCGACAGGAAACGCCCCAAAGCGCAACGTGGACACATCCAAAATTTTGGAAGAAAACAGAGGTGTTTTTTGCGAAGTGCCTACCTGTAGATTTTGGCCTCTAGCTCAGCCGGCACCTAGGGAAACCTACTAAACCTGTGCATTTCTGAAAACTAGAGACCTAGGGGAATCCAAGGAGGGGTGACTTGCGGGGCTCGGACCAGGTTCTGTTACCCAGAATCCTTTGCAAACCTCAAAATTTGGCTAAAAAAACACATGTTCCTCACATTTCTGTGGCAGAAAGTTCTGGAATCTGAGAGGAGCCACAAATTTCCTTCCACCCAGCGTTCCCCCAAGTCTCCCGATAAAAATTATACCTCACTTGTGTGGGTAGGCCTAGCGCCCGCGACAGGAAACGCCCCAAAGCGCAATGTGGACACATCCAAAATTTTGGAAGAAAACAGAGGTGTTTTTTGCGAAGTGCCTACCTGTAGATTTTGGCCTCTAGCTCAGCCGGCACCTAGGGAAACCTACCAAACCTGTGCATTTCTGAAAACTAGAGACCTAGTGAAATCCAAGGAGGGGTGATTTGCGGCGCTCGGACCAGGTTCTGTTACCCAGAATCCTTTGCAAACCTCAAAATTTGGCTAAAAAAACACATGTTCCTCACATTTCTGTGGCAGAAAGTTCTGGAATCTGAGAGGATCCACAAATTTCCTTCCACCCAGCGTTCCCCCAAGTCTCCCGATAAAAATGATACCTCACTTGTGTGGGTAGGCCTAGCGCCCGCAACAGGAAACGCCCCAAAGCGAAACGTGGACACATCCAAAATTTTGGAAGAAAACAGAGGTGTTTTTTGCGAAGTGCCTACCTGTAGATTTTGGCCTCTAGCTCAGCCGGCACCTAGGGAAATCTACCAAACCTGTGCATTTCTGAAAACTAGAGACCTAGGGGAATCCAAGGAGGGGTGACTTGCGGGGCTTGGACCAGGTTCTGTTACCCAGAATCCTTTGCAAACCTCAATATTTGGCTAAAAAAACATATGTTCCTCACATTTCTGTGGCAGAAAGTTCTGGAATCTGAGAGGAGCCACAAATGTCCTTCCACCCAGCGTTCCCCCAAGTCTCCCGATACAAATGATACCTCACTTGTGTGGGTAGGCCTAGCGCCCGCGACAGAAAACGCCCCAAAGCGCAACGTGGACACATCCAAAAATTTGGACGAAAACAGAGGTGTTTTTTGCGAAGTGCCTACCTGTAGATTTTGGCCTCTAGCTCAGCCGGCACCTAGGGAAACCTACTAAACCTGTGCATTTCTGAAAACTAGAGACCTAGGGGAATCCAAGGACGGGTGACTTGCGGGGCTCGGACCAGGTTCTGTTACCCAGAATCCTTTGCAAACCTCAAAATTTGGCTAAAAAAACACTTGTTCCTCACATTTCTGTGGCAGAAAGTTCTGGAATCTGAGAGGATCCACAAATTTCCTTCCACCCAGCGTTCCCCCAAGTCTCCCGATAAAAATGATACCTCACTTGTGTGGGTAGGCCTAGCGCCCACGACAGGAAACGCCCCAAAGAGGAACATGGACACATCCAAAATTTTGGAAGAAAACAGAGGTGTTTTTTGTGAAGTGCCTACCTGTAGATTTTGGCCTCTAGCTCAGCCGGCACCTAGGGAAACCTACTAAACCTGTGCATTTCTGAAAACTAGAGACCTAGGGGAATCCAAGGAGGGGTGACTTGCGGGGCTCGGACCAGGTTCTGTTACCCAGAATCCTTTGCAAACCTCAATATTTGGCTAAAAAAACACATGTTCCTCACATTTCTGTGGCAGAAAGTTCTGGAATCTGAGAGGAGCCACAAATTTCCTTCCCCCCAGCATTCCCCCAAGTCTCCCGATAAAAATGATACCTCACTTGTGTGGGTAGGCCTAGCGCCCGCGACAGGAAACGCCCCAAAGCGCAACGTGGACACATCCAAATTTTTGGAAGAAAACAGAGGTGTTTTTTGCGAAGTGCCTACCTGTAGATTTTGGCCTCTAGCTCAGCCGGCACCTAGGGAAACCTACGAAACCTGTGCATTTCTGAAAACTAGAGACCTAGGGGAATCCAAGGAGGGGTGACTTGCGGGGCTCGGACCAGGTTCTGTTACCCAGAATCCTTTGCAAACCTCAAAATTTGGCTAAAAAAACACATGTTCCTCACATTTCTGTGGCAGAAAGTTCTGGAATCTGAGAGGAGCCACAAATTTCCTTCCACCCAGCGTTCCCCCAAGTCTCCCGATAAAAATTATACCTCACTTGTGTGGGTAGGCCTAGCGCCCGCAACAGGAAACGCCCCAAAGCGCAACGTGGACACATCCAAAATTTTGGAAGAAAACAGAGGTGTTTTTTGCGAAGTGCCTACCTGTAGATTTTGGCCTCTAGCTCAGCCGGCACCTAGGGAAACCTACCAAACCTGTGCATTTCTGAAAACTAGAGACCTAGGGGAATCCAAGGAGGGGTGACTTGCGGGGCTCGGACCAGGTTCTGTTACCCAGAATCCTTTGCAAACCTCAAAATTTGGCTAAAAAAACACATGTTCCTCACATTTCTGTGGCAGAAAGTTCTGGAATCTGAGAGGAGCCACAAATCTCCTTCCACCCAGCGTTCCCCCAAGTCTCCCGATAAAAATGATGCCTCACTTGTGTGGGTAGGCCTAGCGCCCGCGACAGGAAACGCCCCAAAGCGCAACGTGGACACATCCAAAATTTTGGAAGAAAACAGAGGTGTTTTTTGCGAAGTGCCTACCTGTAGATTTTGGCCTCTAGCGCAGCCGGCACCTAGGGAAACCTACTAAACCTGTGCATTTCTGAAAACTAGAGACCTAGGGGAATCCAAGGAGGGGTGACTTGCGGGGCTCGGACCAGGTTCTGTTGCCCAGAATCCTTTGCAAACCTCAAAATCTGGCTAAAAAAACACATGTTCCTCACATTTCGGTGGCAGAAAGTTCTGGAATCTGAGAGGAGCCACAAATTTCCTTCCACCCAGCGTTCCCCCAAGTCTCCCGATAAAAATTATACCTCACTTGTGTGGGTAGGCCTAGCGCCCGCGACAGGAAACGCCCCAAAGCGCAATGTGGACACATCCAAAATTTTGGAAGAAAACAGAGGTGTTTTTTGCGAAGTGCCTACCTGTAGATTTTGGCCTCTAGCTCAGCCGGCACCTAGGGAAACCTACCAAACCTGTGCATTTCTGAAAACTAGAGACCTAGGGGAATCCAAGGAGGGGTGACTTGCGGGGCTCGGACCAGGTTCTGTTACCCAGAATCCTTTGCAAACCTCAAAATTTGGCTAAAAAAACACATGTTCCTCACATTTCTGTGGCAAAAAGGTCTGGAATCTGAGAGGAGCCACAAATCTCCTTCCACCCAGCGTTCCCCCAAGTCTCCCGATAAAAATGATACCTCACTTGTGTGGGTAGGCCTAGCGCCCGTGACAGGAAACGCCCCAAAGCGCAACGTGGACACATCCAAAATTTTGGAAGAAAACAGAGGTGTTTTTTGCGAAGTGCCTACCTGTAGATTTTGGCCTCTAGCTCAGCCGGCACCTAGGGAAACCTACTAAACCTGTGCATTTCTGAAAACTAGAGACCTAGGGGAATCCAAGGAGGGGTGACTTGCGGGGCTCGGACCAGGTTCTGTTACCCAGAATCCTTTGCAAACCTCAAAATTTGGCTAAAAAAACACATGTTCCTCACATTTCTGTGGCAGAAAGTTCTGGAATCTGAGAGGAGCCACAAATTTCCTTCCACCCAGCGTTCCCCCAAGTCTCCCGATAAAAATGATACCTCACTTGTGTGGGTAGGCCTAGCGCCCGCGACAGGAAACGCCCCAAAGCGCAACGTGAACACATCCAAAATTTTGGAAGAAAACAGAGCTGTTTTTTGCAAAGTGCCTACCTGTAGATTTTGGCCTCTAGCTCAGCCGGCACCTAGGGAAACCTACCAAACCTGTGCATTTCTGAAAACTAGAGACCTAGGGAAATCCAAGGAGGGGTGATTTGCGGCGCTCGGACCAGGTTCTGTTACCCAGAATCCTTTGCAAACCTCAAAATTTGGCTAAAAAAACACATGTTCCTCACATTTCTGTGGCAGAAAGTTCTGGAATCTGAGAGGATCCACAAATTTCCTTCCACCCAGCGTTCCCCCAAGTCTCCCGATAAAAATGATACCTCACTTGTGTGGGTAGGCCTAGCGCCCGCGACAGGAAACGCCCCAAAGCGAAACGTGGACACATCGAAAATTTTGGAAGAAAACAGAGGTGTTTTTTGCGAAGTGCCTACCTGTAGATTTTGGCCTCTAGCTCAGCCGGCACCTAGGGAAACCTACCAAACCTGTGCATTTCTGAAAACTAGAGACCTAGGGGAATCCAAGGAGGGGTGACTTGCGGGGCTTGGACCAGGTTCTGTTACCCAGAATCCTTTGCAAACCTCAATATTTGGCTAAAAAAACATATGTTCCTCACATTTCTGTGGCAGAAAGTTCTGGAATCTGAGAGGAGCCACAAATTTCCTTCCACTCAGCGTTCCCCCAAGTCTCCCGATACAAATGATACCTCACTTGTGTGGGTAGGCCTAGCGCCCGCGACAGAAAACGCCCCAAAGCGCAACGTGGACACATCCAAAAATTTGGACGAAAACAGAGGTGTTTTTTGCGAAGTGCCTACCTGTAGATTTTGGCCTCTAGCTCAGCCGGCACCTAGGGAAACCTACTAAACCTGTGCATTTCTGAAAACTAGAGACCTAGGGGAATCCAAGGACGGGTGACTTGCGGGGCTCGGACCAGGTTCTGTTACCCAGAATCCTTTGCAAACCTCAAAATTTGGCTAAAAAAACACATGTTCCTCACATTTCTGTGGCAGAAAGTTCTGGAATCTGAGAGGAGCCACAAATTTCCTTCCACCCAGCGTTCCCCCAAGTCTCCCGATAAAAATGATACCTCACTTGTGTGGGTAGGCCTAGCGCCCGCGACAGGAAACGCCCCAAAGCGCAACGTGGACACATCTAAAATTTTGGAAGAAAACAGAGGTGTTTTTTGTGAAGTGCCTACCTGTAGATTTTGGCCTCTCGCTCAGCCGGCACCTAGGGAAACCTACCAAAACTGTGCATTTCTGAAAACTAGAGACCTAGGGGAATCCAAGGAGGGGTGACTTGCGGGGCTCGGACCAGGTTCTGTTACTCAGAATCCTTTGCAAACCTCAATATTTGGCTAGAAAAACACATGTTCCTCACATTTCTGTGGCAGAAAGTTCTAGAATCTGAGAGGAGCCACAAATTTCCTTCCACCCAGCGTTCCCCCAAGTCTCCCGATAAAAATGATACCCCACTTGTGTGGGTAGGCCTAGCGCCCGCGACAGGAAACGCCCCAAAGCGCAACGTGGACACATCCAAAATTTTGGAAGAAAACGGAGGTGTTTTTTGCGAAGTGCCTACCTGTAGATTTTGGCCTCTAGCTCAGCCGGCACCTAGGGAAACCTACCAAACCTGTTAATTTCTGAAAACTAGAGAACTAGGGGAATCCAAGGAGGGGTGACTTGCGGGGCTCGGACCAGGTTCTGTTACCCAGAATCCTTTGCAAACCTCAAAATTTGGCTAAAAAAACACATTTTCCTCACATTTCTGTGGCAGAAAGTTCTGGAATCTGAGAGGAGCCACAAATTTCCTTTCACCCAGCGTTCCCCCAAGTCTCCCGATAAAAATGATACCTCACTTGTGTGGGTAAGCCTAGCGCCCGCTACAGGAAATGCCCCAAAGCGCAACGTGGACACATCCAAAATTTTGGAAGAAAACAGAGTTTTTTTTTGCGAAGTGCCTACCTGTAGATTTAGGCCTCTAGCTCAGCCGGCACCTAGGGAAACCTACCAAACCTGTGCATTTCTGAAAACTAGAGACCTAGGGGAATCCAAGGAGGGGTGACTTGCGGGGCTCGGACCAGGTTCTGTTACCCAGAATCCTTTGCAAACCTCAAAATTTGGCTAAAAAAACACTTGTTCCTCACATTTCTGTGGCAGAAAGTTCTGGAATCTGAGAGGATCCACAAATTTCCTTCCACCCAGCGTTCCCCCAAGTCTCCCGATAAAAATGATACCTCACTTGTGTGGGTAGGCCTAGCGCCCGCGACAGGAAACGCCCCATAGAGGAACATGGACACATCCAAAATTTTGGAAGAAAACAGAGGTGTTTTTTGTGAAGTGCCTACCTGTAGATTTTGGCCTCTAGCTCAGCCGGCACCTAGGGAAACCTACTAAACCTGTGCATTTCTGAAAACTAGAGACCTAGGGGAATCCAAGGAGGGGTGACTTGCGGGGCTCGGACCAGGTTCTGTTACCCAGAATCCTTTGCAAACCTCAATATTTGGCTAAAAAAACACATGTTCCTCACATTTCTGTGGCAGAAAGTTCTGGAATCTGAGAGGAGCCACAAATTTCCTTCCCCCCAGCATTCCCCCAAGTCTCCCGATAAAAATGATACCTCACTTGTGTGGGTAGGCCTAGCGCCCGCGACAGGAAACGCCCCAAAGCGCAACGTGGACACATCCAAAATTTTGGAAGAAAACAGAGGTGTTTTTTGCGAAGTGCCTACCTGTAGATTTTGGCCTCTAGCTCAGCCGGCACCTAGGGAAACCTACCAAACCTGTTCATTTCTGAAAACTAGAGACCTAGGGGAATCCAAGGAGGGGTGACTTGCGGGGCTCGGACCAGGTTCTGTTACCCAGAATCCTTTGCAAACCTCAAAATTTGGCTAAAAAAACACATGTTCCTCACATTTCTGTGGCAGAAAGTTCTGGAATCTGAGAGGAGCCACAAATTTCCTTCCACCCAGCGTTCCCCCAAGTCTCCCGATAAAAATTATACCTCACTTGTGTGGGTAGGCCTAGCGCCCGCGACAGGAAACGCCCCAAAGCGCAACGTGGACACATCCAAAATTTTGGAAGAAAACAGAGGTGTTTTTTGCAAAGTGCCTACCTGTAGATTTTGGCCTCTAGCTCAGCCGGCACCTAGGGAAACCTACCAAACCTGTGCATTTCTGAAAACTAGAGACCTAGGGGAATCCAAGGAGGGGTGACTTGCGGGGCTCGGACCAGGTTCTGTTACCCAGAATCCTTTGCAAACCTCAAAATTTGGCTAAAAAAACACATGTTCCTCACATTTCTGTGGCAGAAAGTTCTGGAATCTGAGAGGAGCCACAAATCTCCTTCCACCCAGCGTTCCCCCAAGTCTCCCGATAAAAATGATACCTCACTTGTGTGGGTAGGCCTAGCGCCCGCGACAGGAAACGCCCCAAAGCGCAACGTGGACACATCCAAAATTTTGGAAGAAAACAGAGGTGTTTTTTGCGAAGTGCCTACCTGTAGATTTTGGCCTCTAGCTCAGCCGGCACCTAGGGAAACCTACTAAACCTGTGCATTTCTGAAAACTAGAGACCTAGGGGAATCGAAGGAGGGGTGACTTGCGGGGCTCGGACCAGGTTCTGTTACCCAGAATCCTTTGCAAACCTCAAAATTTGGCTAAAAAAACACATGTTCCTCACATTTCTGTGGCAGAAAGTTCTGGAATCTGAGAGGAGCCACAAATTTCCTTCCACCCAGCGTTCCCCCAAGTCTCCCGATAAAAATGATACCTCACTTGTGTGGGTAGGCCTAGCGCCCGCGACAGGAAACGCCCCAAAGCGCAACGTGGACACATCCAAAATTTTGGAAGAAAACAGAGGTGTTTTTTGCGAAGTGCCTACCTGTAGATTTTGGCCTCTAGCTCAGCCGGCACCTAGGGAAACCTACCAAACCTGTGCATTTCTGAAAACTAGAGACCTAGGGGAATCCAAGGAGGGGTGACTTGCGGGGCTCGGACCAGGTTCTGTTACCCAGAATCCTTTGCAAACCTCAAAATTTGGCTAAAAAAACACATGTTCCTCACATTTCTGTGGCAGAAAGTTCTGGAATCTGAGAGGAGCCACAAATCTCCTCCCACCCAGCGTTCCCCCAAGTCTCCCGATAAAAATGATACCTCACTTGTGTGGGTAGGCCTAGCGCCCGCGACAGGAAACGCCCCATAGAGGAACATGGACACATCCAAAATTTTGGAAGAAAACAGAGGTGTTTTTTGTGAAGTGCCTACCTGTAGATTTTGGCCTCTAGCTCAGCCGGCACCTAGGGAAACCTACTAAACCTGTGCATTTCTGAAAACTAGAGACCTAGGGGAATCCAAGGAGGGGTGACTTGCGGGGCTCGGACCAGGTTCTGTTACCCAGAATCCTTTGCAAACCTCAATATTTGGCTAAAAAAACACATGTTCCTCACATTTCTGTGGCAGAAAGTTCTGGAATCTGAGAGGAGCCACAAATTTCCTTCCCCCCAGCATTCCCCCAAGTCTCCCGATAAAAATGATACCTCACTTGTGTGGGTAGGCCTAGCGCCCGCGACAGGAAATGCCCCAAAGCGCAACGTGGACACATCCAAAATTTTGGAAGAAAACAGAGGTGTTTTTTGCGAAGTGCCTACCTGTAGATTTTGGCCTCTAGCTCAGCCGGCACCTAGGGAAACCTACCAAACCTGTGCATTTCTGAAAACTAGAGACCTAGGGGAATCCAAGGAGGGGTGACTTGCGGGGCTCGGACCAGGTTCTGTTACCCAGAATCCTTTGCAAACCTCAAAATTTGGCTAAAAAAACACATGTTCCTCACATTTCTGTGGCAGAAAGTTCTGGAATCTGAGAGGAGCCACAAATTTCCTTCCACCCAGCGTTCCCCCAAGTCTCCCGATAAAAATTATACCTCACTTGTGTGGGTAGGCCTAGCGCCCGTGACAGGAAACGCCCCAAAGCGCAACGTGGACACATCCAAAATTTTGGAAGAAAACAGAGGTGTTTTTTGCAAAGTGCCTACCTGTAGATTTTGGCCTCTAGCTCAGCCGGCACCTAGGGAAACCTACCAAACCTGTGCATTTCTGAAAACTAGAGACCTAGGGGAATCCAAGGAGGGGTGACTTGCGGGGCTCGGACCAGGTTCTGTTACCCAGAATCCTTTGCAAACCTCAAAATTTGGCTAAAAAAACACATGTTCCTCACATTTCTGTGGCAGAAAGTTCTGGAATCTGAGAGGAGCCACAAATCTCCTTCCACCCAGCGTTCCCCCAAGTCTCCCGATAAAAATGATACCTCACTTGTGTGGGTAGGCCTAGCGCCCGCGACAGGAAACGCCCCAAAGCGCAACGTGGACACATCCAAAATTTTGGAAGAAAACAGAGGTGTTTTTTGCGAAGTGCCTACCTGTAGATTTTGGCCTCTAGCTCAGCCGGCACCTAGGGAAACCTACTAAACCTGTGCATTTCTGAAAACTAGAGACCTAGGGGAATCGAAGGAGGGGTGACTTGCGGGGCTCGGACCAGGTTCTGTTACCCAGAATCCTTTGCAAACCTCAAAATTTGGCTAAAAAAACACATGTTCCTCACATTTCTGTGGCAGAAAGTTCTGGAATCTGAGAGGAGCCACAAATTTCCTTCCACCCAGCGTTCCCCCAAGTCTCCCGATAAAAATGATACCTCACTTGTGTGGGTAGGCCTAGCGCCCGCGACAGGAAACGCCCCAAAGCGCAACGTGGACACATCCAAAATTTTGGAAGAAAACAGAGGTGTTTTTTGGGAAGTGCCTACCTGTAGATTTTGGCCTCTAGCTCAGCCGGCACCTAGGGAAACCTACCAAACCTGTGCATTTCTGAAAACTAGAGACCTAGGGGAATCCAAGGAGGGGTGACTTGCGGGGCTCGGACCAGGTTCTGTTACCCAGAATCCTTTGCAAACCTCAAAATTTGGCTAAAAAAAAACATGTTCCTCACATTTCTGTGGCAGAAAGTTCTGGAATCTGAGAGGAGCCACAAATCTCCTCCCACCCAGCGTTCCCCCAAGTCTCCCGATAAAAATGATACCTCACTTGTGTGGGTAGGCCTAGCGCCCGCGACAGGAAACGCCCCAAAGCGCAACGTGGACACATCGAAAATTTTGGAAGAAAACAGAGGTGTTTTTTGCGAAGTGCCTACCTGTAGATTTTGGCCTCTAGCTCAGCCGGCACCTAGGGAAACCTACCAAACCTGTGTATTTCTGAAAACTAGAGACCTAGGGAAATCCAAGGAGGGGTGATTTGCGGCGCTCGGACCAGGTTCTGTTACCCAGAATCCTTTGCAAACCTCAAAATTTGGCTAAAAAAACACATGTTCCTCACATTTCTGTGGCAGAAAGTTCTGGAATCTGAGAGGATCCACAAATTTCCTTCCACCCAGCGTTCCCCCAAGTCTCCCGATAAAAATGATACCTCACTTGTGTGGGTAGGCCTAGCGCCCGCGACAGGAAACGCCCCAAAGCGAAACGTGGACACATCCAAAATTTTGGAAGAAAACAGAGGTGTTTTTTGCGAAGTGCCTACCTGTAGATTTTGGCCTCTAGCTCAGCCGGCACCTAGGGAAACCTACCAAACCTGTGCATTTCTGAAAACTAGAGACCTAGGGGAATCCAAGGAGGGGTGACTTGCGGGGCTTGGACCAGGTTCTGTTACCCAGAATCCTTTGCAAACCTCAATATTTGGCTAAAAAAACATATGTTCCTCACATTTCTGTGGCAGAAAGTTCTGGAATCTGAGAGGAGCCACAAATTTCCTTCCACCCAGCGTTCCCCCAAGTCTCCCGATACAAATGATACCTGACTTGTGTGGGTAGGCCTAGCGCCCGCGACAGAAAACGCCCCAAAGCGCAACGTGGACACATCCAAAAATTTGGACGAAAACAGAGGTGTTTTTTGCGAAGTGCCTACCAGTAGATTTTAGCCTCTAGCTCAGCCGGCACCTAGGGAAACCTACTAAATCTGTGCATTTCTGAAAACTAGAGACCTAGGGGAATCCAAGGGCGGGTGACTTGCGGGGCTCGGACCAGGTTCTGTTACCCAGAATCCTTTGCAAACCTCAAAATTTGGCTAAAAAAACACATGTTCCTCACATTTCTGTGGCAGAAAGTTCTGGAATCTGAGAGGAGCCACAAATTTCCTTTCACCCAGCGTTCCCCCAAGTCTCCCGATAAAAATTATACCTCACTTGTGTGGGTAGGCCTAGCGCCCGCTACAGGAAATGCCCCAAAGCGCAACGTGGACACATCCAAAATTTTAGAAGAAAACAGAGGTTTTTTTTGCGAAGTGCTTACCTGTAGATTTTGGCTTCTAGCTCAGCCGGCACCTAGGGAAACCTACGAAACCTGTGCATTTCTGAAAACTAGAGACCTAGGGGAATCCAAGGAGGGGTGACTTGCGGGGCTCGGACCAGGTTCTGTTACCCAGAATCCTTTGCAAACCTCAAAATTTGGCTAAAAAAACACTTGTTCCTCACATTTCTGTGGCAGAAAGTTCTGGAATCTGAGAGGATCCACAAATTTCCTTCCACCCAGCGTTCCCCCAAGTCTCCCGATAAAAATGATACCTCACTTGTGTGGGTAGGCCTAGCGCCCGCGACAGGAAACGCCCCAAAGAGGAACATGGACACATCCAAAATTTTGGAAGAAAACAGAGGTGTTTTTTGTGAAGTGCCTATCTGTAGATTTTGGCCTCTAGCTCAGCCGGCACCTAGGGAAACCTACTAAACCTGTGCATTTCTGAAAACTAGAGACCTAGGGGAATCCAAGGAGGGGTGACTTGCGGGGCTCGGACCTGGTTCTGTTACCCAGAATCCTTTCCAAACCTCAATATTTGGCTAAAAAAACACATGTTCCTCACATTTCTGTGGCAGAAAGTTCTGGAATCTGAGAGGAGCCACAAATGTCCTTCCACCCAGCGTTCCCCCAAGTCTCCCGATAAAAATGATACCTCACTTGTGTGGGTAGGCCTAGCGCCTGCGACAGGAAACGCCCCAAAGCGCAACGTGGACACATCCAAAATTTTGGAAGAAAACAGAGGTGTTTTTAGCGAAGTGCCTACCTGTAGATTTTGGCCTCTAGCTCAGCCGGCACCTAGGGAAACCTACCAAACCTGTGCATTTCTGAAAACTAGAGACCTAGGGGAATCCAAGGAGGGGTGACTTGCGGGGCTCGGACCAGGTTCTGTTTCCCAGAATCCTTTGCAAACCTCAATATTTGGCTAAAAAAACACATGTTCCTCACATTTCTGTGCTAGAAAGTTCTGGAATCTGAGAGGAGCCACAAATTTCCTTCCCCCCAGCGTTCCCCCAAGTCTCCCGATAAAAATGATACCTCACTTGTGTGGGTAGGCCTAGCGCCCGCGACAGGAAACGCCCCAAAGCGCAACATGGACACATCCAAAATTTTGGAAGAAAACAGAGGTGTTTTTTGCGAAGTGCCTACCTGTAGATTTTGGCCTCTAGCTCAGCCGGCACCTAGGGAAACCTACCAAACCTGTGCATTTCTGAAAACTAGTGACCTAGGGGAATCCAAGGAGGGGTGACTTGCGGGGCTCGGACCAGGTTCTGTTACCCAGAATCCTTTGCAAACCTCAATATTTGGTTAAAAAAACACATGTTCCTCACGTTTCTGTCGCAGAAAGTTCTGGAATCTGAGAGGAGCCACAAATTTCCTTCCACCCAGCGTTCCCCCAAGTCTCCCGATAAAAATTATACCTCACTTGTGTGGGTAGGCCTAGCGCCCGCGACAGGAAACGCCCCAAAGCGCAACGTGGACACATCCAAAATTTTGGAAGAAAACAGAGGTGTTTTTTGCGAAGTGCCTACCTGTAGATTTTGGCCTCTAGCTCAGCCGGCACCTAGGGAAACCTACCAAACCTGTTCATTTCTGAAAACTAGAGAACTAGGGGAATCGAAGGAGGGGTGACTTGCGGGGCTCGGACCAGGTTCTGTTACCCAGAATCCTTTGCAAACCTCAAAATTTGGCTAAAAAACCACATTTTCCTCACATTTCTGTGGCAGAAAGTTCTGGAATCTGAGAGGAGCCACAAATTTCCTTCCCCCCAGCATTCCCCCAAGTCTCCCGATAAAAATGATACCTCACTTGTGTGGGTAGGCCTAGCGCCCGCGACAGGAAATGCCCCAAAGCGCAACGTGGACACATCCAAAATTTTGGAAGAAAACAGAGGTGTTTTTTGCGAAGTGCCTACCTGTAGATTTTGGCCTCTAGCTCAGCCGGCACCTAGGGAAACCTACCAAACCTGTGCATTTCTGAAAACTAGAGACCTAGGGGAATCCAAGGAGGGGTGACTTGCGGGGCTCGGACCAGGTTCTGTTACCCAGAATCCTTTGCAAACCTCAAAATTTGGCTAAAAAAACACATGTTCCTCACATTTCTGTGGCAGAAAGTTCTGGAATCTGAGAGGAGCCACAAATTTCCTTCCACCCAGCGTTCCCCCAAGTCTCCCGATAAAAATTATACCTCACTTGTGTGGGTAGGCCTAGCGCCCGCGACAGGAAACGCCCCAAAGCGCAACGTGGACACATCCAAAATTTTGGAAGAAAACAGAGGTGTTTTTTGCAAAGTGCCTACCTGTAGATTTTGGCCTCTAGCTCAGCCGGCACCTAGGGAAACCTACCAAACCTGTGCATTTCTGAAAACTAGAGACCTAGGGGAATCCAAGGAGGGGTGACTTGCGGGGCTCGGACCAGGTTCTGTTACCCAGAATCCTTTGCAAACCTCAAAATTTGGCTAAAAAAACACATGTTCCTCACATTTCTGTGGCAGAAAGTTCTGGAATCTGAGAGGAGCCACAAATCTCCTTCCACCCAGCGTTCCCCCAAGTCTCCCGATAAAAATGATACCTCACTTGTGTGGGTAGGCCTAGCGCCCGCGACAGGAAACGCCCCAAAGCGCAACGTGGACACATCCAAAATTTTGGAAGAAAACAGAGGTGTTTTTTGCGAAGTGCCTACCTGTAGATTTTGGCCTCTAGCTCAGCCGGCACCTAGGGAAACCTACTAAACCTGTGCATTTCTGAAAACTAGAGACCTAGGGGAATCGAAGGAGGGGTGACTTGCGGGGCTCGGACCAGGTTCTGTTACCCAGAATCCTTTGCAAACCTCAAAATTTGGCTAAAAAACCACATTTTCCTCACATTTCTGTGGCAGAAAGTTCTGGAATCTGAGAGGAGCCACAAATTTCCTTCCCCCCAGCATTCCCCCAAGTCTCCCGATAAAAATGATACCTCACTTGTGTGGGTAGGCCTAGCGCCCGCGACAGGAAATGCCCCAAAGCGCAACGTGGACACATCCAAAATTTTGGAAGAAAACAGAGGTGTTTTTTGCGAAGTGCCTACCTGTAGATTTTGGCCTCTAGCTCAGCCGGCACCTAGGGAAACCTACCAAACCTGTGCATTTCTGAAAACTAGAGACCTAGGGGAATCCAAGGAGGGGTGACTTGCGGGGCTCGGACCAGGTTCTGTTACCCAGAATCCTTTGCAAACCTCAAAATTTGGCTAAAAAAACACATGTTCCTCACATTTCTGTGGCAGAAAGTTCTGGAATCTGAGAGGAGCCACAAATTTCCTTCCACCCAGCGTTCCCCCAAGTCTCCCGATAAAAATTATACCTCACTTGTGTGGGTAGGCCTAGCGCCCGCGACAGGAAACGCCCCAAAGCGCAACGTGGACACATCCAAAATTTTGGAAGAAAACAGAGGTGTTTTTTGCAAAGTGCCTACCTGTAGATTTTGGCCTCTAGCTCAGCCGGCACCTAGGGAAACCTACCAAACCTGTGCATTTCTGAAAACTAGAGACCTAGGGGAATCCAAGGAGGGGTGACTTGCGGGGCTCGGACCAGGTTCTGTTACCCAGAATCCTTTGCAAACCTCAAAATTTGGCTAAAAAAACACATGTTCCTCACATTTCTGTGGCAGAAAGTTCTGGAATCTGAGAGGAGCCACAAATCTCCTTCCACCCAGCGTTCCCCCAAGTCTCCCGATAAAAATGATACCTCACTTGTGTGGGTAGGCCTAGCGCCCGCGACAGGAAACGCCCCAAAGCGCAACGTGGACACATCCAAAATTTTGGAAGAAAACAGAGGTGTTTTTTGCGAAGTGCCTACCTGTAGATTTTGGCCTCTAGCTCAGCCGGCACCTAGGGAAACCTACTAAACCTGTGCATTTCTGAAAACTAGAGACCTAGGGGAATCGAAGGAGGGGTGACTTGCGGGGCTCGGACCAGGTTCTGTTACCCAGAATCCTTTGCAAACCTCAAAATTTGGCTAAAAAAACACATGTTCCTCACATTTCTGTGGCAGAAAGTTCTGGAATCTGAGAGGAGCCACAAATTTCCTTCCACCCAGCGTTCCCCCACGTCTCCCGATAAAAATGATACCTCACTTGTGTGAGTAGGCCTAGCGCCCGCGACAGGAAACGCCCCAAAGCGCAACGTGGACACATCCAAAATTTTGGAAGAAAACAGAGGTGTTTTTTGCGAAGTGCCTACCTGTAGATTTTGGCCTCTAGCTCAGCCGGCACCTAGGGAAACCTACCAAACCTGTGCATTTCTGAAAACTAGAGACCTAGGGGAATCCAAGGAGGGGTGACTTGCGGGGCTCGGACCAGGTTCTGTTACCCAGAATCCTTTGCAAACCTCAAAATTTGGCTAAAAAAAAACATGTTCCTCACATTTCTGTGGCAGAAAGTTCTGGAATCTGAGAGGAGCCACAAATCTCCTCCCACCCAGCGTTCCCCCAAGTCTCCCGATAAAAATGATACCTCACTTGTGTGGGTAGGCCTAGCGCCCGCGACAGGAAACGCCCCAAAGCGCAACGTGGACACATCCAAAATTTTGGAAGAAAACAGAGGTGTTTTTTGCGAAGTGCCTACCTGTAGATTTTGGCCTCTAGCTCAGCCGGCACCTAGGGAAACCTACCAAACCTGTGCATTTCTGAAAACTAGAGACCTAGGGAAATCCAAGGAGGGGTGATTTGCGGCGCTCGGACCAGGTTCTGTTACCCAGAATCCTTTGCAAACCTCAAAATTTGGCTAAAAAAACACATGTTCCTCACATTTCTGTGGCAGAAAGTTCTGGAATCTGAGAGGATCCACAAATTTCCTTCCACCCAGCGTTCCCCCAAGTCTCCCGATAAAAATGATACCTCACTTGTGTGGGTAGGCCTAGCGCCCGCGACAGGAAACGCCCCAAAGCGAAACGTGGACACATCCAAAATTTTGGAAGAAAACAGAGGTGTTTTTTGCGAAGTGCCTACCTGTAGATTTTGGCCTCTAGCTCAGCCGGCACCTAGGGAAACCTACCAAACCTGTGCATTTCTGAAAACTAGAGACCTAGGGGAATCCAAGGAGGGGTGACTTGCGGGGCTTGGACCAGGTTCTGTTACCCAGAATCCTTTGCAAACCTCAATATTTGGCTAAAAAAACATATGTTCCTCACATTTCTGTGGCAGAAAGTTCTGGAATCTGAGAGGAGCCACAAATTTCCTTCCACCCAGCGTTCCCCCAAGTCTCCCGATACAAATGATACCTGACTTGTGTGGGTAGGCCTAGCGCCCGCGACAGAAAACGCCCCAAAGCGCAACGTGGACACATCCAAAAATTTGGACGAAAACAGAGGTGTTTTTTGCGAAGTGCCTACCAGTAGATTTTAGCCTCTAGCTCAGCCGGGCACCTAGGGAAACCTACTAAATCTGTGCATTTCTGAAAACTAGAGACCTAGGGGAATCCAAGGGCGGGTGACTTGCGGGGCTCGGACCAGGTTCTGTTACCCAGAATCCTTTGCAAACCTCAAAATTTGGCTAAAAAAACACATGTTCCTCACATTTCTGTGGCAGAAAGTTCTGGAATCTGAGAGGAGCCACAAATTTCCTTTCACCCAGCGTTCCCCCAAGTCTCCCGATAAAAATTATACCTCACTTGTGTGGGTAGGCCTAGCGCCCGCTACAGGAAATGCCCCAAAGCGCAACGTGGACACATCCAAAATTTTAGAAGAAAACAGAGGTTTTTTTTGCGAAGTGCCTACCTGTAGATTTTGGCTTCTAGCTCAGCCGGCACCTAGGGAAACCTACGAAACCTGTGCATTTCTGAAAACTAGAGACCTAGGGGAATCCAAGGAGGGGTGACTTGCGGGGCTCGGACCAGGTTCTGTTACCCAGAATCCTTTGCAAACCTCAAAATTTGGCTAAAAAAACACTTGTTCCTCACATTTCTGTGGCAGAAAGTTCTGGAATCTGAGAGGATCCACAAATTTCCTTCCACCCAGCGTTCCCCCAAGTCTCCCGATAAAAATGATACCTCACTTGTGTGGGTAGGCCTAGCGCCCGCGACAGGAAACGCCCCAAAGAGGAACATGGACACATCCAAAATTTTGGAAGAAAACAGAGGTGTTTTTTGTGAAGTGCCTACCTGTAGATTTTGGCCTCTAGCTCAGCCGGCACCTAGGGAAACCTACTAAACCTGTGCATTTCTGAAAATTAGAGACCTAGGGGAATCCAAGGAGGGGTGACTTGCGGGGCTCGGACCTGGTTCTGTTACCCAGAATCCTTTCCAAACCTCAATATTTGCATAAAAAAACACATGTTCCTCACATTTCTGTGGCAGAAAGTTCTGGAATCTGAGAGGAGCCACAAATGTCCTTCCACCCAGCGTTCCCCCAAGTCTCCCGATAAAAATGATACCTCACTTGTGTGGGTAGGCCTAGCGCCTGCGACAGGAAACGCCCCAAAGCGCAACGTGGACACATCCAAAATTTTGGAAGAAAACAGAGGTGTTTTTAGCGAAGTGCCTACCTGTAGATTTTGGCCTCTAGCTCAGCCGGCACCTAGGGAAACCTACCAAACCTGTGCATTTCTGAAAACTAGAGACCTAGGGGAATCCAAGGAGGGGTGACTTGCGGGGCTCGGACCAGGTTCTGTTTCCCAGAATCCTTTGCAAACCTCAATATTTGGCTAAAAAAACACATGTTCCTCACATTTCTGTGCTAGAAAGTTCTGGAATCTGAGAGGAGCCACAAATTTCCTTCCCCCCAGCGTTCCCCCAAGTCTCCCGATAAAAATGATACCTCACTTGTGTGGGTAGGCCTAGCGCCCGCGACAGGAAACGCCCCAAAGCGCAACATGGACACATCCAAAATTTTGGAAGAAAACAGAGGTGTTTTTTGCGAAGTGCCTACCTGTAGATTTTGGCCTCTAGCTCAGCCGGCACCTAGGGAAACCTACCAAACCTGTGCATTTCTGAAAACTAGTGACCTAGGGGAATCCAAGGAGGGGTGACTTGCGGGGCTCGGACCAGGTTCTGTTACCCAGAATCCTTTGCAAACCTCAATATTTGGCTAAAAAAACACATGTTCCTCACGTTTCTGTCGCAGAAAGTTCTGGAATCTGAGAGGAGCCACAAATTTCCTTCCACCCAGCGTTCCCCCAAGTCTCCCGATAAAAATTATACCTCACTTGTGTGGGTAGGCCTAGCGCCCGCGACAGGAAACGCCCCAAAGCGCAACGTGGACACATCCAAAATTTTGGAAGAAAACAGAGGTGTTTTTTGCGAAGTGCCTACCTGTAGATTTTGGCCTCTAGCTCAGCCGGCACCTAGGGAAACCTACCAAACCTGTTCATTTCTGAAAACTAGAGAACTAGGGGAATCGAAGGAGGGGTGACTTGCGGGGCTCGGACCAGGTTCTGTTACCCAGAATCCTTTGCAAACCTCAAAATTTGGCTAAAAAACCACATTTTCCTCACATTTCTGTGGCAGAAAGTTCTGGAATCTGAGAGGAGCCACAAATTTCCTTCCACCCAGCGTTCCCGCAAGTCTCCCGATAAAAATTATACCTCACTTGTGTGGGTAGGCCTAGCGCCCGCGACAGGAAACGCCCCAAAGTGCAACGTGGACACATCCAAAATTTTGGAAGAAAACAGAGGTGTTTTTTGCGAAGTGCCTACCTGTAGATTTTGGCCTCTAGCTCAGCCGGCACCTAGGGAAACCTACCAAACCTGTGCATTTCTGAAAACTAGAGACCTAGGGGAATCCAAGGAGGGGTGACTTGCGGGGCTCGGACCAGGTTCTGTTACCCAGAATCCTTTGCAAACCTCAAAATTTTGCTAAAAAAACACATGTTCCTCACATTTCTGTGGCAGAAAGTTCTGGAATCTGAGAGGAGCCACAAATTTCCTTCAACCCAGCGTTCCCCCAAGTCTCCCGATAAAAATGATACCTCACTTGTGTGGGTAGGCCTAGCGCCCGCGACAGGAAACGCCCCAAAGCGCAACGTGGACACATCCAAAATTTTGGAAGAAAACAGAGGTGTTTTTTGCGAAGTGCCTACCTGTAGATTTTGGCCTCTAGCTCAGCCGGCACCTAGGGAAACCTACTAAACCTGTGCATTTCTGAAAACTAGAGACCTAGGGGAATCCAAGGAGGGGTGACTTGCGGGGCTCGGACCAGGTTCTGTTACCCAGAATCCTTTGCAAACCTCAAAATTTGGCTAAAAAAACACATGTTCCTCACATTTCTGTGGCAGAAAGTTCTGGAATCTGAGAGGAGCCACAAATTTCCTTCCACCCAGCGTTCCCCCAAGTCTCCCGATAAAAATGATACCTCACTTGTGTGGGTAGGCCTAGCGCCCGCGACAGGAAATGCCCCAAAGCGCAACGTGAACACATCCAAAATTTTTGAAGAAAACAGAGGTGTTTTTTGCAAAGTGCCTACCTGTAGATTTTGGCCTCTAGCTCAGCCGGCACCTAGGGAAACCTACCAAACCTGTGCATTTCTGAAAACTAGATACCTAGGGAAATCCAAGGAGGGGTGACTTGCGGCGCTCGGACCAGGTTCTGTTACCCAGAATCCTTTGCAAACCTCAAAATTTGGCTAAAAAAACATGTTCCTCACATTTCTGTGGCAGAAAGTTCTGAAATCTGAGAGGATCCACAAATTTCCTTCCACCCAGCGTTCCCCCAAATCTCCCGATAAAAATGATACCTCACTTGTGTGGGTAGGCCTAGCGCCCGCGACAGGAAACGCCCCAAAGCGCAACGTGGACACATCCAAAATTTTGGAAGAAAACAGAGGTGTTTTTTGCGAAGTGCCTACCTGTAGATTTTGGCCTCTAGCTCAGCCGGCACCTAGGGAAACCTACCAAACCTGTGCATTTCTGAAAACTAGAGACGTAGGGGAATCCAAGGAGGGGTGACTTGCGGGGCTCGGACCAGGTTCTGTTACCCAGAATCCTTTGCAAACCTCAATATTTGGCTAAAAAAACACATGTTCCTCACATTTCTGTGGCAGAAAGTTCTGGAATCTGAGAGGAGCCACAAATTTCCTTCCACCCAGCGTTCCCCCAAGTCTCCCGATAAAAATGATACCTCACTTGTGTGGGTAGGCCTAGCGCCCGCGACAGGAAACGCCCCAAAGCGCAACGTGGACACATCCAAAATTTTGGAAGAAAACAGAGGTGTTTTTTGCGAAGTGCCTACCTGTAGATTTTGGCCTCTAGCTCAGCCGGCACCTAGGGAAACCTACCAAACCTGTGCATTTCTGAAAACTAGAGACGTAGGGGAATCCAAGGAGGGGTGACTTGCGGGGCTCGGACCAGGTTCTGTTACCCAGAATCCTTTGCAAACCTCAATATTTGGCTAAAAAAACACATGTTCCTCAAATTTCTGTGGCAGAAAGTTCTGGAATCTGAGAGGAGCCACAAATTTCCTTCAACCCAGCGTTCCCCCAAGTCTCCCGATAAAAATGATACCTCACTTGTGTGGGTAGGCCTAGCGCCAGCGACAGGAAACGCCCCAAAGCGCAATGTGGACACATCCAAAATTTTGGAAGAAAACAGAGGTGTTTTTTGCGAAGTGCCTACCTGTAGATTTTGGCCTCTAGCTCAGCCGGCACCTAGGGAAACCTACCAAACCTGTGCATTTCTGAAAACTAGAGACCTAGGGGAATCCAAGGAGGGGTGACTTGCGGGTCTTGGACCAGGTTCTGTTACCCAGAATCCTTTGCAAACCTCAATATTTGGCAAAAAAAAAACATGTTCCTCACATTTCTGTGGCAGAAAGTTCTGGAATCTGAGAGGAGCCACAAATTTCCTTCCACCCAGCGTTCCCCCAAGTCTCCCGATACAAATGGTACCTCACTTGTGTGGGTAGGCCTAGCGCCCGCGACAGGAAACGCCCCAAAGCGCAACGTGGACACATCCAAAATTTTGGAAGAAAACAGAGGTGTTTTTTGCGAAGTGCCTACCTGTAGATTTTGGCCTCTAGCTCAGCCTGCACCTAGGGAAACCTACCAAACCTGTGCATTTCTGAAAACTAGAGACCTAGGGGAATCCAAGGAGGGGTGACTTGCGGCGCTCGGACCAGGTTCTGTTACCCAGAACCTTTGCAAACCTCAAAATGTGGCTAAAAAAACACATGTTCCTCACATTTCTGTGGCAGAAAGTTCTGGAATCTGAGAGGATCCACAAATTTCCTTCCACCCAGCGTTCCCCCAAGTCTCCCGATAAAAATTATACCTCACTTGTGTGGGTAGGCCTAGCGCCCGCGACAGGAAACGCCCCAAAGCGCAACGTGGACACATCCAAAATTTTGGAAGAAAACAGAGGTGTTTTTTGCGAAGTGCCTACCTGTAGATTTTGGCCTCTAGCTCAGCCGGCACCTAGGGAAACCTACCAAACCTGTGCATTTCTGAAAACTAGAGACCTAGGGGAATCCAAGGAGGGGTGACTTGCGGCGCTCGGCCCAGGTTCTGTTACCCAGAACCTTTGCAAACCTCAAAATTTGGCTAAAAAAACACATGTTCCTCACATTTCTGTGGCAGAAAGTTCTGGAATCTGAGAGGATCCACAAATTTCCTTCCACCCAGCGTTCCCCCAAGTCTCCCGATAAAAATGATACCTCACTTGTGTGGGTAGGCCTAGCGCCCGCGACAGGAAACGCCCCAAAGCGCAACGTGGACACATCCAAAATTTTGGAAGAAAACAGAGGTGTTTTTTGCGAAGTGCCTACCTGAAGATTTTGGCCTCTAGCTCAGCCGGCACCTAGGGAAACCTACCAAACCTGTGCATTTCTGAAAACTAGAGACGTAGGGGAATCCAAGGAGGGGTGACTTGCGGGGCTCGGACCAGGTTCTGTTACCCAGAATCCTTTGCAAACCTCAATATTTGGCTAAAAAAACACATGTTCCTCAAATTTCTGTGGCAGAAAGTTCTGGAATCTGAGAGGATCCACAAATTTCCTTCCACCCAGCGTTCCCCCAAGTCTCCCGATAAAAATGATACCTCACTTGTGTGGGTAGGCCTAGCGCCCGCGACAGGAAACGCCCCAAAGCGCAACGTGGACACATCCAAAATTTTGGAAGAAAACAGAGGTGTTTTTTGCGAAGTGCCTACCTGTAGATTTTGGCCTCTAGCTCAGCCGGCACCTAGGGAAACCTACCAAACCTGTGCATTTCTGAAAACTAGAGACGTAGGGGAATCCAAGGAGGGGTGACTTGCGGGGCTCGGACCAGGTTCTGTTACCCAGAATCCTTTGCAAACCTCAATATTTGGCTAAAAAAACACATGTTCCTCACATTTCTGTGGCAGAAAGTTCTGGAATCTGAGAGGAGCCACAAATTTCCTTCCACCCAGCGTTCCCCCAAGTCTCCAGATACAAATGGTACCTCACTTGTGTGGGTAGGCCTAGCGCCCGCGACAGGAAACGCCCCAAAGCGCAACGTGGACACATCCAAAATTTTGGAAGAAAACAGAGGTGTTTTTTGCGAAGTGCCTACCTGTAGATTTTGGCCTCTAGCTCAGCCGGCACCTAGGGAAACCTACCAAACCTGTGCATTTCTGAAAACTAGAGACCTAGGGGAATCCAAGGAGGGGTGACTTGCGGCGCTCGGCCCAGGTTCTGTTACCCAGAACCTTTGCAAACCTCAAAATTTTGCTAAAAAAACACATGTTCCTCACATTTCTGTGGCAGAAAGTTCTGGAATCTGAGAGGATCCACAAATTTCCTTCCACCCAGCGTTCCCCCAAGTCTCCCGATAAAAATTATACCTCACTTGTGTGGGTAGGCCTAGCGCCCACGACAGGAAACGCCCCAAAGCGCAACGTGGACACATCCAAAATTTTGGAAGAAAACAGAGGTGTTTTTTGCGAAGTGCCTACCTGTAGATTTTGGCCTCTAGCTCAGCCGGCACCTAGGGAAACCTACCAAACCTGTGCATTTCTGAAAACTAGAGACCTAGGGGAATCCAAGGAGGGGTGACTTGCGGCGCTCGGACCAGGTTCTGTTACCCAGAACCTTTGCAAACCTCAAAATTTGGCTAAAAAAACACATGTTCCTCACATTTCTGTGGCAGAAAGTTCTGGAATCTGAGAGGATCCACAAATTTCCTTCCACCCAGCGTTCCCCCAAGTCTCCCGATAAAAATGATACCTCACTTGTGTGGGTAGGCCTAGCGCCCGCGACAGGAAACGCCCCAAAGCGCAACGTGGACACATCCAAAATTTTGGAAGAAAACAGAGGTGTTTTTTGCGAAGTACCTACCTGAAGATTTTGGCCTCTAGCTCAGCCGGCACCTAGGGAAACCTACCAAACCTGTGCATTTCTGAAAACTAGAGACGTAGGGGAATCCAAGGAGGGGTGACTTGCGGGGCTCGGACCAGGTTCTGTTACCCAGAATCCTTTGCAAACCTCAATATTTGGCTAAAAAAACACATGTTCCTCAAATTTCTGTGGCAGAAAGTTCTGGAATCTGAGAGGAGCCACAAATTTCCTTCAACCCAGCGTTCCCCCAAGTCTCCCGATAAAAATGATACCTCACTTGTGTGGGTAGGCCTAGCGCCCGCGACAGGAAACGCCCCAAAGCGCAACGTGGACACATCCAAAATTTTGGAAGAAAACAGAGGTGTTTTTTGCGAAGTGCCTACCTGTAGATTTTGGCCTCTAGCTCAGCCGGCACCTAGGGAAACCTACTAAACCTGTGCATTTCTGAAAACTAGAGACCTAGGGGAATCCAAGGAGGGGTGACTTGCGGGCCTTGGACCAGGTTCTGTTACCCAGAATCCTTTGCAAACCTCAATATTTGGCAAAAAAAACACATGTTCCTCACATTTCTGTGGCAGAAAGTTCTGGAATCTGAGAGGAGCCACAAATTTCCTTCCACCCAGCGTTCCCCCAAGTCTCCCGATACAAATGGTACCTCACTTGTGTGGGTAGGCCTAGCGCCCGCGACAGGAAACGCCCCAAAGCGCAACGTGGACACATCCAAAATTTTGTAAGAAAACAGAGGTGTTTTTTGCGAAGTGCCTACCTGTAGATTTTGGCCTCTAGCTCAGCCGGCACCTAGGGAAACCTACCAAACCTGTGCATTTCTGAAAACTAGAGACCTAGGGGAATCCAAGGAGGGGTGACTTGCGGGCCTTGGACCAGGTTCTGTTACCCAGAATCCTTTGCAAACCTCAATATTTGGCAAAAAAAACACATGTTCCTCACATTTCTGTGGCAGAAAGTTCTGGAATCTGAGAGGAGCCACAAATTTCCTTCCACCCAGCGTTCCCCCAAGTCTCCCGATAAAAATGATACCTCACTTGTGTGGGTAGGCCTAGCGCCCGCGACAGAAAACGCCCCAAAGCGCAACGTGGACACATCCAAAATTTTGGAAGAAAACAGAGGTGTTTTTTGCGAAGTGCCTACCTGTAGATTTTGGCCTCTAGCTCAGCCGGCACCTAGGGAAACCTACCAAACCTGTGCATTTCTGAAAACTAGAGACGTAGGGGAATCCAAGGAGGGGTGACTTGCGGGGCTCGGACCAGGTTCTGTTACCCAGAATCCTTTGCAAACCTCAATATTTGGCTAAAAAAACACATGTTCCTCAAATTTCTGTGGCAGAAAGTTCTGGAATCTGAGAGGAGCCACAAATTTCCTTCAACCCAGCGTTCCCCCAAGTCTCCCGATAAAAATGATACCTCACTTGTGTGGGTAGGCTTAGCGCCAGCGACAGGAAACGCCCCAAAGCGCAATGTGGACACATCCAAAATTTTGGAAGAAAACAGAGGTGTTTTTTGCGAAGTGCCTACCTGTAGATTTTGGCCTCTAGCTCAGCCGGCACCTAGGGAAACCTACCAAACCTGTGCATTTCTGAAAACTAGAGACCTAGGGGAATCCAAGGAGGGGTGACTTGCGGGCCTTGGACCAGGTTCTGTTACCCAGAATCCTTTGCAAACCTCAATATTTGGCAAAAAAAACACATGTTCCTCACATTTCTGTGGCAGAAAGTTCTGGAATCTGAGAGGAGCCACAAATTTCCTTCCACCCAGCGTTCCCCCAAGTCTCCCGATACAAATGGTACCTCACTTGTGTGGGTAGGCCTAGCGCCCGCGACAGGAAACGCCTCAAAGCGCAACGTGGACACATCCAAAATTTTGGAAGAAAACAGAGGTGTTTTTTGCGAAGTGCCTACCTGAAGATTTTGGCCTCTAGCTCAGCCGGCACCTAGGGAAACCTACCAAACCTGTGCATTTCTGAAAACTAGAGACGTAGGGGAATCCAAGGAGGGGTGACTTGCGGGGCTCGGACCAGGTTCTGTTACCCAGAATCCTTTGCAAACCTCAATATTTGGCTAAAAAAACACATGTTCCTCAAATTTCTGTGGCAGAAAGTTCTGGAATCTGAGAGGATCCACAAATTTCCTTCCACCCAGCGTTCCCCCAAGTCTCCCGATAAAAATGATACCTCACTTGTGTGGGTAGGCCTAGCGCCCGCGACAGGAAACGCCCCAAAGCGCAACGTGGACACATCCAAAATTTTGGAAGAAAACAGAGGTGTTTTTTGCGAAGTGCCTACCTGTAGATTTTGGCCTCTAGCTCAGCCGGCACCTAGGGAAACCTACCAAACCTGTGCATTTCTGAAAACTAGAGACGTAGGGGAATCCAAGGAGGGGTGACTTGCGGGGCTCGGACCAGGTTCTGTTACCCAGAATCCTTTGCAAACCTCAATATTTGGCTAAAAAAACACATGTTCCTCACATTTCTGTGGCAGAAAGTTCTGGAATCTGAGAGGAGCCACAAATTTCCTTCCACCCAGCGTTCCCCCAAGTCTCCAGATACAAATGGTACCTCACTTGTGTGGGTAGGCCTAGCGCCCGCGACAGGAAACGCCCCAAAGCGCAACGTGGACACATCCAAAATTTTGGAAGAAAACAGAGGTGTTTTTTGCGAAGTGCCTACCTGTAGATTTTGGCCTCTAGCTCAGCCGGCACCTAGGGAAACCTACCAAACCTGTGCATTTCTGAAAACTAGAGACCTAGGGGAATCCAAGGAGGGGTGACTTGCGGCGCTCGGACCAGGTTCTGTTACCCAGAACCTTTGCAAACCTCAAAATTTGGCTAAAAAAACACATGTTCCTCACATTTCTGTGGCAGAAAGTTCTGGAATCTGAGAGGATCCACAAATTTCCTTCCACCCAGCGTTCCCCCAAGTCTCCCGATAAAAATTATACCTCACTTGTGTGGGTAGGCCTAGCGCCCGCGACAGGAAACGCCCCAAAGCGCAACGTGGACACATCCAAAATTTTGGAAGAAAACAGAGGTGTTTTTTGCGAAGTGCCTACCTGTAGATTTTGGCCTCTAGCTCAGCCGGCACCTAGGGAAACCTACCAAACCTGTGCATTTCTGAAAACTAGAGACCTAGGGGAATCCAAGGAGGGGTGACTTGCGGCGCTCGGACCAGGTTCTGTTACCCAGAACCTTTGCAAACCTCAAAATTTGGCTAAAAAAACACATGTTCCTCACATTTCTGTGGCAGAAAGTTCTGGAATCTGAGAGGATCCACAAATTTCCTTCCACCCAGCGTTCCCCCAAGTCTCCCGATAAAAATGATACCTCACTTGTGTGGGTAGGCCTAGCGCCCGCGACAGGAAACGCCCCAAAGCGCAACGTGGACACATCCAAAATTTTGGAAGAAAACAGAGGTGTTTTTTGCGAAGTGCCTACCTGAAGATTTTGGCCTCTAGCTCAGCCGGCACCTAGGGAAACCTACCAAACCTGTGCATTTCTGAAAACTAGAGACGTAGGGGAATCCAAGGAGGGGTGACTTGCGGGGCTCGGACCAGGTTCTGTTACCCAGAATCCTTTGCAAACCTCAATATTTGGCTAAAAAAACACATGTTCCTCAAATTTCTGTGGCAGAAAGTTCTGGAATCTGAGAGGAGCCACAAATTTCCTTCAACCCAGCGTTCCCCCAAGTCTCCCGATAAAAATGATACCTCACTTGTGTGGGTAGGCCTAGCGCCCGCGACAGGAAACGCCCCAAAGCGCAACGTGGACACATCCAAAATTTTGGAAGAAAACAGAGGTGTTTTTTGCGAAGGGCCTACCTGTAGATTTTGGCCTCTAGCTCAGCCGGCACCTAGGGAAACCTACCAAACCTGTGCATTTCTGAAAACTAGAGACGTAGGGGAATCCAAGGAGGGGTGACTTGCGGGGCTCGGACCAGGTTCTGTTACCCAGAATCCTTTGCAAACCTCAATATTTGGCTAAAAAAACACATGTTCCTCACATTTCTGTGGCAGAAAGTTCTGGAATCTGAGAGGAGCCACAAATTTCCTTCCACCCAGCGTTCCCCCAAGTCTCCAGATACAAATGGTACCTCACTTGTGTGGGTAGGCCTAGCGCCCGCGACAGGAAACGCCCCAAAGCGCAACGTGGACACATCCAAAATTTTGGAAGAAAACAGAGGTGTTTTTTGCGAAGTGCCTACCTGTAGATTTTGGCCTCTAGCTCAGCCGGCACCTAGGGAAACCTACCAAACCTGTGCATTTCTGAAAACTAGAGACCTAGGGGAATCCAAGGAGGGGTGACTTGCGGCGCTCGGACCAGGTTCTGTTACCCAGAACCTTTGCAAACCTCAAAATTTGGCTAAAAAAACACATGTTCCTCACATTTCTGTGGCAGAAAGTTCTGGAATCTGAGAGGATCCACAAATTTCCTTCCACCCAGCGTTCCCCCAAGTCTCCCGATAAAAATTATACCTCACTTGTGTGGGTAGGCCTAGCGCCCACGACAGGAAACGCCCCAAAGCGCAACGTGGACACATCCAAAATTTTGGAAGAAAACAGAGGTGTTTTTTGCGAAGTGCCTACCTGTAGATTTTGGCCTCTAGCTCAGCCGGCACCTAGGGAAACCTACCAAACCTGTGCATTTCTGAAAACTAGAGACCTAGGGGAATCCAAGGAGGGGTGACTTGCGGCGCTCGGACCAGGTTCTGTTACCCAGAACCTTTGCAAACCTCAAAATTTGGCTAAAAAAACACATGTTCCTCACATTTCTGTGGCAGAAAGTTCTGGAATCTGAGAGGATCCACAAATTTCCTTCCACCCAGCGTTCCCCCAAGTCTCCCGATAAAAATGATACCTCACTTGTGTGGGTAGGCCTAGCGCCCGCGACAGGAAACGCCCCAAAGCGCAACGTTGACACATCCAAAATTTTGGAAGAAAACAGAGGTGTTTTTTGCGAAGTACCTACCTGAAGATTTTGGCCTCTAGCTCAGCCGGCACCTAGGGAAACCTACCAAACCTGTGCATTTCTGAAAACTAGAGACGTAGGGGAATCCAAGGAGGGGTGACTTGCGGGGCTCGGACCAGGTTCTGTTACCCAGAATCCTTTGCAAACCTCAATATTTGGCTAAAAAAACACATGTTCCTCAAATTTCTGTGGCAGAAAGTTCTGGAATCTGAGAGGAGCCACAAATTTCCTTCAACCCAGCGTTCCCCCAAGTCTCCCGATAAAAATGATACCTCACTTGTGTGGGTAGGCCTAGCGCCCGCGACAGGAAACGCCCCAAAGCGCAACGTGGACACATCCAAAATTTTGGAAGAAAACAGAGGTGTTTTTTGCGAAGTGCCTACCTGTAGATTTTGGCCTCTAGCTCAGCCGGCACCTAGGGAAACCTACTAAACCTGTGCATTTCTGAAAACTAGAGACCTAGGGGAATCCAAGGAGGGGTGACTTGCGGGCCTTGGACCAGGTTCTGTTACCCAGAATCCTTTGCAAACCTCAATATTTGGCAAAAAAAACACATGTTCCTCACATTTCTGTGGCAGAAAGTTCTGGAATCTGAGAGGAGCCACAAATTTCCTTCCACCCAGCGTTCCTCCAAGTCTCCCGATACAAATGGTACCTCACTTGTGTGGGTAGGCCTAGCGCCCGCGACAGGAAACGCCCCAAAGCGCAACGTGGACACATCCAAAATTTTGTAAGAAAACAGAGGTGTTTTTTGCGAAGTGCCTACCTGTAGATTTTGGCCTCTAGCTCAGCCGGCACCTAGGGAAACCTACCAAACCTGTGCATTTCTGAAAACTAGAGACCTAGGGGAATCCAAGGAGGGGTGACTTGCGGGCCTTGGACCAGGTTCTGTTACCCAGAATCCTTTGCAAACCTCAATATTTGGCAAAAAAAACACATGTTCCTCACATTTCTGTGGCAGAAAGTTCTGGAATCTGAGAGGAGCCACAAATTTCCTTCCACCCAGCGTTCCCCCAAGTCTCCCGATACAAATGGTACCTCACTTGTGTGGGTAGGCCTAGCGCCCGCGACAGGAAACGCCTCAAAGCGCAACGTGGACACATCCAAAATTTTGGAAGAAAACAGAGGTGTTTTTTGCGAAGTGCCTACCTGAAGATTTTGGCCTCTAGCTCAGCCGGCACCTAGGGAAACCTACCAAACCTGTGCATTTCTGAAAACTAGAGACGTAGGGGAATCCAAGGAGGGGTGACTTGCGGGGCTCGGACCAGGTTCTGTTACCCAGAATCCTTTGCAAACCTCAATATTTGGCTAAAAAAACACATGTTCCTCAAATTTCTGTGGCAGAAAGTTCTGGAATCTGAGAGGATCCACAAATTTCCTTCCACCCAGCGTTCCCCCAAGTCTCCCGATAAAAATGATACCTCACTTGTGTGGGTAGGCCTAGCGCCCGCGACAGGAAACGCCCCAAAGCGCAACGTGGACACATCCAAAATTTTGGAAGAAAACACAGGTGTTTTTTGCGAAGTGCCTACCTGTAGATTTTGGCCTCTAGCTCAGCCGGCACCTAGGGAAACCTACCAAACCTGTGCATTTCTGAAAACTAGAGACGTAGGGGAATCCAAGGAGGGGTGACTTGCGGGGCTCGGACCAGGTTCTGTTACCCAGAATCCTTTGCAAACCTCAATATTTGGCTAAAAAAACACATGTTCCTCACATTTCTGTGGCAGAAAGTTCTGGAATCTGAGAGGAGCCACAAATTTCCTTCCACCCAGCGTTCCCCCAAGTCTCCAGATACAAATGGTACCTCACTTGTGTGGGTAGGCCTAGCGCCCGCGACAGGAAACGCCCCAAAGCGCAACGTGGACACATCCAAAATTTTGGAAGAAAACAGAGGTGTTTTTTGCGAAGTGCCTACCTGTAGATTTTGGCCTCTAGCTCAGCCGGCACCTAGGGAAACCTACCAAACCTGTGCATTTCTGAAAACTAGAGACCTAGGGGAATCCAAGGAGGGGTGACTTGCGGCGCTCGGACCAGGTTCTGTTACCCAGAACCTTTGCAAACCTCAAAATTTGGCTAAAAAAACACATGTTCCTCACATTTCTGTGGCAGAAAGTTCTGGAATCTGAGAGGATCCACAAATTTCCTTCCACCCAGCGTTCCCCCAAGTCTCCCGATAAAAATTATACCTCACTTGTGTGGGTAGGCCTAGCGCCCGCGACAGGAAACGCCCCAAAGCGCAACGTGGACACATCCAAAATTTTGGAAGAAAACAGAGGTGTTTTTTGCGAAGTGCCTACCTGTAGATTTTGGCCTCTAGCTCAGCCGGCACCTAGGGAAACCTACCAAACCTGTGCATTTCTGAAAACTAGAGACCTAGGGGAATCCAAGGAGGGGTGACTTGCGGCGCTCGGACCAGGTTCTGTTACCCAGAACCTTTGCAAACCTCAAAATTTGGCTAAAAAAACACATGTTCCTCACATTTCTGTGGCAGAAAGTTCTGGAATCTGAGAGGATCCACAAATTTCCTTCCACCCAGCGTTCCCCCAAGTCTCCCGATAAAAATGATACCTCACTTGTGTGGGTAGGCCTAGCGCCCGCGACAGGAAACGCCCCAAAGCGCAACGTGGACACATCCAAAATTTTGGAAGAAAACAGAGGTGTTTTTTGCGAAGTGCCTACCTGAAGATTTTGGCCTCTAGCTCAGCCGGCACCTAGGGAAACCTACCAAACCTGTGCATTTCTGAAAACTAGAGACGTAGGGGAATCCAAGGAGGGGTGACTTGCGGGGCTCGGACCAGGTTCTGTTACCCAGAATCCTTTGCAAACCTCAATATTTGGCTAAAAAAACACATGTTCCTCAAATTTCTGTGGCAGAAAGTTCTGGAATCTGAGAGGAGCCACAAATTTCCTTCAACCCAGCGTTCCCCCAAGTCTCCCGATAAAAATGATACCTCACTTGTGTGGGTAGGCCTAGCGCCCGCGATAGGAAACGCCCCAAAGCGCAACGTGGACACATCCAAAATTTTGGAAGAAAACAGAGGTGTTTTTTGCGAAGGGCCTACCTGTAGATTTTGGCCTCTAGCTCAGCCGGCACCTAGGGAAACCTACTAAACCTGTGCATTTCTGAAAACTAGAGACCTAGGGGAATCCAAGGAGGGGTGACTTGCGGGCCTTGGACCAGGTTCTGTTACCCAGAATCCTTTGCAAACCTCAATATTTGGCAAAAAAAACACATGTTCCTCACATTTCTGTGGCAGAAAGTTCTGGAATCTGAGAGGAGCCACAAATTTCCTTCCACCCAGCGTTCCCCCAAGTCTCCCGATACAAATGGTACCTCACTTGTGTGGGTAGGCCTAGCGCCCGCGACAGGAAACGCCCCAAAGCGCAACGTGGACACATCCAAAATTTTGTAAGAAAACAGAGGTGTTTTTTGCGAAGTGCCTACCTGTAGATTTTGGCCTCTAGCTCAGCCGGCACCTAGGGAAACCTACCAAACCTGTGCATTTCTGAAAACTAGAGACCTAAGGGAATCCAAGGAGGGGTGACTTGCGGGCCTTGGACCAGGTTCTGTTACCCAGAATCCTTTGCAAACCTCAATATTTGGCAAAAAAAACACATGTTCCTCACATTTCTGTGGCAGAAAGTTCTGGAATCTGAGAGGAGCCACAAATTTCCTTCCACCCAGCGTTCCCCCAAGTCTCCCGATAAAAATGATACCTCACTTGTGTGGGTAGGCCTAGCGCCCGCGACAGGAAACGCCCCAAAGCGCAACGTGGACACATCCAAAATTTTGGAAGAAAACAGAGGTGTTTTTTGCGAAGTGCCTACCTGTAGATTTTGGCCTCTAGCTCAGCCGGCACCTAGGGAAACCTACCAAACCTGTGCATTTCTGAAAACTAGAGACGTAGGGGAATCCAAGGAGGGGTGACTTGCGGGGCTCGGACCAGGTTCTGTTACCCAGAATCCTTTGCAAACCTCAATATTTGGCTAAAAAAACACATGTTCCTCAAATTTCTGTGGCAGAAAGTTCTGGAATCTGAGAGGAGCCACAAATTTCCTTCAACCCAGCGTTCCCCCAAGTCTCCCGATAAAAATGATACCTCACTTGTGTGGGTAGGCCTAGCGCCAGCGACAGGAAACGCCCCAAAGCGCAATGTGGACACATCCAAAATTTTGGAAGAAAACAGAGGTGTTTTTTGCGAAGTGCCTACCTGTAGATTTTGGCCTCTAGCTCAGCCGGCACCTAGGGAAACCTACCAAACCTGTGCATTTCTGAAAACTAGAGACCTAGGGGAATCCAAGGAGGGGTGACTTGCGGGCCTTGGACCAGGTTCTGTTACCCAGAATCCTTTGCAAACCTCAATATTTGGCAAAAAAAACACATGTTCCTCACATTTCTGTGGCAGAAAGTTCTGGAATCTGAGAGGAGCCACAAATTTCCTTCCACCCAGCGTTCCCCCAAGTCTCCCGATACAAATGGTACCTCACTTGTGTGGGTAGGCCTAGCGCCCGCGACAGGAAACGCCCCAAAGCGCAACGTGGACACATCCAAAATTTTGGAAGAAAACAGAGGTGTTTTTTGCGAAGTGCCTACCTGTAGATTTTGGCCTCTAGCTCAGCCGGCACCTAGGGAAACCTACCAAACCTGTGCATTTCTGAAAACTAGAGACCTAGGGGAATCCAAGGAGGGGTGACTTGCGGCGCTCGGACCAGGTTCTGTTACCCAGAACCTTTGCAAACCTCAAAATTTGGCTAAAAAAACACATGTTCCTCACATTTCTGTGGCAGAAAGTTCTGGAATCTGAGAGGATCCACAAATTTCCTTCCACCCAGCGTTCCCCCAAGTCTCCCGATAAAAATTATACCTCACTTGTGTGGGTAGGCCTAGCGCCCGCGACAGGAAACGCCCCAAAGCGCAACGTGGACACATCCAAAATTTTGGAAGAAAACAGAGGTGTTTTTTGCGAAGTGCCTACCTGTAGATTTTGGCCTCTAGCTCAGCCGGCACCTAGGGAAACCTACCAAACCTGTGCATTTCTGAAAACTAGAGACCTAGGGGAATCCAAGGAGGGGTGACTTGCGGCGCTCGGACCAGGTTCTGTTACCCAGAACCTTTGCAAACCTCAAAATTTGGCTAAAAAAACACATGTTCCTCACATTTCTGTGGCAGAAAGTTCTGGAATCTGAGAGGATCCACAAATTTCCTTCCACCCAGCGTTCCCCCAAGTCTCCCGATAAAAATGATACCTCACTTGTGTGGGTAGGCCTAGCGCCCGCGACAGGAAACGCCCCAAAGCGCAACGTGGACACATCCAAAATTTTGGAAGAAAACAGAGGTGTTTTTTGCGAAGTGCCTACCTGAAGATTTTGGCCTCTAGCTCAGCCGGCACCTAGGGAAACCTACCAAACCTGTGCATTTCTGAAAACTAGAGACGTAGGGGAATCCAAGGAGGGGTGACTTGCGGGGCTCGGACCAGGTTCTGTTACCCAGAATCCTTTGCAAACCTCAATATTTGGCTAAAAAAACACATGTTCCTCAAATTTCTGTGGCAGAAAGTTCTGGAATCTGAGAGGAGCCACAAATTTCCTTCAACCCAGCGTTCCCCCAAGTCTCCCGATAAAAATGATACCTCACTTGTGTGGGTAGGCCTAGCGCCCGCGACAGGAAACGCCCCAAAGCGCAACGTGGACACATCCAAAATTTTGGAAGAAAACAGAGGTGTTTTTTGCGAAGGGCCTACCTGTAGATTTTGGCCTCTAGCTCAGCCGGCACCTAGGGAAACCTACTAAACCTGTGCATTTCTGAAAACTAGAGACCTAGGGGAATCCAAGGAGGGGTGACTTGCGGGCCTTGGACCAGGTTCTGTTACCCAGAATCCTTTGCAAACCTCAATATTTGGCAAAAAAAACACATGTTCCTCACATTTCTGTGGCAGAAAGTTCTGGAATCTGAGAGGAGCCACAAATTTCCTTCCACCCAGCGTTCCCCCAAGTCTCCCGATACAAATGGTACCTCACTTGTGTGGGTAGGCCTAGCGCCCGCGACAGGAAACGCCCCAAAGCGCAACGTGGACACATCCAAAATTTTGTAAGAAAACAGAGGTGTTTTTTGCGAAGTGCCTACCTGTAGATTTTGGCCTCTAGCTCAGCCGGCACCTAGGGAAACCTACCAAACCTGTGCATTTCTGAAAACTAGAGACCTAGGGGAATCCAAGGAGGGGTGACTTGCGGGCCTTGGACCAGGTTCTGTTACCCAGAATCCTTTGCAAACCTCAATATTTGGCAAAAAAAACACATGTTCCTCACATTTCTGTGGCAGAAAGTTCTGGAATCTGAGAGGAGCCACAAATTTCCTTCCACCCAGCGTTCCCCCAAGTCTCCCGATAAAAATGATACCTCACTTGTGTGGGTAGGCCTAGCGCCCGCGACAGGAAACGCCCCAAAGCGCAACGTGGACACATCCAAAATTTTGGAAGAAAACAGAGGTGTTTTTTGCGAAGTGCCTACCTGTAGATTTTGGCCTCTAGCTCAGCCGGCACCTAGGGAAACCTACCAAACCTGTGCATTTCTGAAAACTAGAGACGTAGGGGAATCCAAGGAGGGGTGACTTGCGGGGCTCGGACCAGGTTCTGTTACCCAGAATCCTTTGCAAACCTCAATATTTGGCTAAAAAAACACATGTTCCTCAAATTTCTGTGGCAGAAAGTTCTGGAATCTGAGAGGAGCCACAAATTTCCTTCAACCCAGCGTTCCCCCAAGTCTCCCGATAAAAATGATACCTCACTTGTGTGGGTAGGCCTAGCGCCAGCGACAGGAAACGCCCCAAAGCGCAATGTGGACACATCCAAAATTTTGGAAGAAAACAGAGGTGTTTTTTGCGAAGTGCCTACCTGTAGATTTTGGCCTCTAGCTCAGCCGGCACCTAGGGAAACCTACCAAACCTGTGCATTTCTGAAAACTAGAGACCTAGGGGAATCCAAGGAGGGGTGACTTGGGGGCCTTGGACCAGGTTCTGTTACCCAGAATCCTTTGCAAACCTCAATATTTGGCAAAAAAAACACATGTTCCTCACATTTCTGTGGCAGAAAGTTCTGGAATCTGAGAGGAGCCACAAATTTCCTTCCACCCAGCGTTCCCCCAAGTCTCCCGATACAAATGGTACCTCACTTGTGTGGGTAGGCCTAGCGCCCGCGACAGGAAACGCCCCAAAGCGCAACGTGGACACATCCAAAATTTTGGAAGAAAACAGAGGTGTTTTTTGCGAAGTGCCTACCTGTAGATTTTGGCCTCTAGCACAGCCTGCACCTAGGGAAACCTACCAAACCTGTGCATTTCTGAAAACTAGAGACCTAGGGGAATCCAAGGAGGGGTGACTTGCGGCGCTCGGACCAGGTTCTGTTACCCAGAACCTTTGCAAACCTCAAAATTTGGCTAAAAAAACACATGTTCCTCACATTTCTGTGGCAGAAAGTTCTGGAATCTGAGAGGATCCACAAATTTCCTTCCACCCAGCGTTCCCCCAAGTCTCCCGATAAAAATTATACCTCACTTGTGTGGGTAGGCCTAGCGCCCGCGACAGGAAACGCCCCAAAGCGCAACGTGGACACATCCAAAATTTTGGAAGAAAACAGAGGTGTTTTTTGCGAAGTGCCTAGCTGTAGATTTTGGCCTCTAGCTCAGCCGGCACCTAGGGAAACCTACCAAACCTGTGCATTTCTGAAAACTAGAGACCTAGGGGAATCCAAGGAGGGGTGTCTTGCGGCGCTCGGCCCAGGTTCTGTTACCCAGAACCTTTGCAAACCTCAAAATTTGGCTAAAAAAACACATGTTCCTCACATTTCTGTGGCAGAAAGTTCTGGAATCTGAGAGGATCCACAAATTTCCTTCCACCCAGCGTTCCCCCAAGTCTCCCGATAAAAATGATACCTCACTTGTGTGGGTAGGCCTAGCGCCCGCGACAGGAAACGCCCCAAAGCGCAACGTGGACACATCCAAAATTTTGGAAGAAAACAGAGGTGTTTTTTGCGAAGTGCCTACCTGAAGATTTTGGCCTCTAGCTCAGCCGGCACCTAGGGAAACCTACCAAACCTGTGCATTTCTGAAAACTAGAGACGTAGGGGAATCCAAGGAGGGGTGACTTGCGGGGCTCGGACCAGGTTCTGTTACCCAGAATCCTTTGCAAACCTCAATATTTGGCTAAAAAAACACATGTTCCTCAAATTTCTGTGGCAGAAAGTTCTGGAATCTGAGAGGATCCACAAATTTCCTTCCACCCAGCGTTCCCCCAAGTCTCCTGATAAAAATGATACCTCACTTGTGTGGGTAGGCCTAGCGCCCGCGACAGGAAACGCCCCAAAGCGCAACGTGGACACATCCAAAATTTTGGAAGAAAACAGAGGTGTTTTTTGCGAAGTGCCTACCTGTAGATTTTGGCCTCTAGCTCAGCCGGCACCTAGGGAAACCTACCAAACCTGTGCATTTCTGAAAACTAGAGACGTAGGGGAATCCAAGGAGGGGTGACTTGCGGGGCTCGGACCAGGTTCTGTTACCCAGAATCCTTTGCAAACCTCAATATTTGGCTAAAAAAACACATGTTCCTCAAATTTCTGTGGCAGAAAGTTCTGGAATCTGAGAGGAGCCACAAATTTCCTTCAACCCAGCGTTCCCCCAAGTCTCCCGATAAAAATGATACCTCACTTGTGTGGGTAGGCCTAGCGCCAGCGACAGGAAACGCCCCAAAGCGCAATGTGGACACATCCAAAATTTTGGAAGAAAACAGAGGTGTTTTTTGCGAAGTGCCTACCTGTAGATTTTGGCCTCTAGCTCAGCCGGCACCCAGGGAAACCTACCAAACCTGTGCATTTCTGAAAACTAGAGACCTAGGGGAATCCAAGGAGGGGTGACTTGCGGGCCTTGGACCAGGTTCTGTTACCCAGAATCCTTTGCAAACCTCAATATTTGGCAAAAAAAACACATGTTCCTCACATTTCTGTGGCAGAAAGTTCTGGAATCTGAGAGGAGCCACAAATTTCCTTCCACCCAGCGTTCCCCCAAGTCTCCCGATACAAATGGTACCTCACTTGTGTGGGTAGGCCTAGCGCCCGCGACAGGAAACGCCCCAAAGCGCAACGTGGACACATCCAAAATTTTGGAAGAAAACAGAGGTGTTTTTTGCAAAGTGCCTACCTGTAGATTTTGGCCTCTAGCTCAGCCGGCACCTAGGGAAACCTACCAAACCTGTGCATTTCTGAAAACTAGAGACCTAGGGGAATCCAAGGAGGGGTGACTTGCGGCGCTCGGCCCAGGTTCTGTTACCCAGAACCTTTGCAAACCTCAAAATTTGGCTAAAAAAACACATGTTCCTCACATTTCTGTGGCAGAAAGTTCTGGAATCTGAGAGGATCCACAAATTTCCTTCCACCCAGCGTTCCCCCAAGTCTCCCGATAAAAATGATACCTCACTTGTGTGGGTAGGCCTAGCGCCCGCGACAGGAAACGCCCCAAAGCGCAACGTGGACACATCCAAAATTTTGGAAGAAAACAGAGGTGTTTTTTGCGAAGTGCCTACCTGAAGATTTTGGCCTCTAGCTCAGCCGGCACCTAGGGAAACCTACCAAACCTGTGCATTTCTGAAAACTAGAGACCTAGGGGAATCCAAGGAGGGGTGACTTGCGGGCCTTGGACCAGGTTCTGTTACCCAGAATCCTTTGCAAACCTCAATATTTGGCAAAAAAAACACATGTTCCTCACATTTCTGTGGCAGAAAGTTCTGGAATCTGAGAGGAGCCACAAATTTCCTTCCACCCAGCGTTCCCCCAAGTCTCCCGATACAAATGGTACCTCTCTTGTGTGGGTAGGCCTAGCGCCCGCGACAGGAAACGCCCCAAAGCGCAACGTGGACACATCAAAAATTTTGGAAGAAAACAGAGGTGTTTTTTGCAAAGTGCCTACCTGTAGATTTTGGCCTCTAGCTCAGCCGGCACCTAGGGAAACCTACCAAACCTGTGCATTTCTGAAAACTAGAGACCTAGGGGAATCCAAGGAGGGGTGACTTGCGGCGCTCGGCCCAGGTTCTGTTACCCAGAACCTTTGCAAACCTCAAAATGTGGCTAAAAAAACACATGTTCCTCACATTTCTGTGGCAGAAAGTTCTGGAATCTGAGAGGATCCACAAATTTCCTTCCACCCAGCGTTCCCCCAAGTCTCCCGATAAAAATGATACCTCACTTGTGTGGGTAGGCCTAGCGCCCGCGACAGGAAACGCCCCAAAGCGCAACGTGGACACATCCAAAATTTTGGAAGAAAACAGAGGTGTTTTTTGCGAAGTGCCTACCTGAAGATTTTGGCCTCTAGCTCAGCCGGCACCTAGGGAAACCTACCAAACCTGTGCATTTCTGAAAACTAGAGACGTAGGGGAATCCAAGGAGGGGTGACTTGCGGGGCTCGGACCAGGTTCTGTTACCCAGAATCCTTTGCAAACCTCAATATTTGGCTAAAAAAACACATGTTCCTCAAATTTCTGTGGCAGAAAGTTCTGGAATCTGAGAGGATCCACAAATTTCCTTCCACCCAGCGTTCCCCCAAGTCTCCCGATAAAAATGATACCTCACTTGTGTGGGTAGGCCTAGCGCCCGCGACAGGAAACGCCCCAAAGCGCAACGTGGACACATCCAAAATTTTGGAAGAAAACAGAGGTGTTTTTTGCGAAGTGCCTACCTGTAGATTTTGGCCTCTAGCTCAGCCGGCACCTAGGGAAACCTACCAAACCTGTGCATTTCTGAAAACTAGAGACGTAGGGGAATCCAAGGAGGGGTGACTTGCGGGGCTCGGACCAGGTTCTGTTACCCAGAATCCTTTGCAAACCTCAATATTTGGCTAAAAAAACACATGTTCCTCAAATTTCTGTGGCAGAAAGTTCTGGAATCTGAGAGGAGCCACAAATTTCCTTCAACCCAGCGTTCCCCCAAGTCTCCCGATAAAAATGATACCTCACTTGTGTGGGTAGGCCTAGCGCCAGCGACAGGAAACGCCCCAAAGCGCAATGTGGACACATCCAAAATTTTGGAAGAAAACAGAGGTGTTTTTTGCGAAGTGCCTACATGTAGATTTTGGCCTCTAGCTCAGCCGGCACCTAGGGAAACCTACCAAACCTGTGCATTTCTGAAAACTAGAGACCTAGGGGAATCCAAGAAGGGGTGACTTGCGGGCCTTGGACCAGGTTCTGTTACCCAGAATCCTTTGCAAACCTCAATATTTGGCAAAAAAAACACATGTTCCTCACATTTCTGTGGCAGAAAGTTCTGGAATCTGAGAGGAGCCACAAATTTCCTTCCACCCAGCGTTCCCCCAAGTCTCCCGAAACAAATGGTACCTCACTTGTGTGGGTAGGCCTAGCGCCCGCGACAGGAAACGCCCCAAAGCGCAACTTGGACACATCCAAAATTTTGGAAGAAAACAGAGGTGTTTTTTGCGAAGTGCCTACCTGTAGATTTTGGCCTCTAGCTCAGCCGGCACCTAGGGAAACCTACCAAACCTGTGCATTTCTGAAAACTAGAGACCTAGGGGAATCCAAGGAGGGGTGACTTGCGGCGCTCGGACCAGGTTCTGTTACCCAGAACCTTTGCAAACCTCAAAATTTGGCTAAAAAAACACATGTTCCTCACATTTCTGTGGCAGAAAGTTCTGGAATCTGAGAGGATCCACAAATTTCCTTCCACCCAGCGTTCCCCCAAGTCTCCCGATAAAAATTATACCTCACTTGTGTGGGTAGGCCTAGCGCCCGCGACAGGAAACGCCCCAAAGCGCAACGTGGACACATCCAAAATTTTGGAAGAAAACAGAGGTGTTTTTTGCGAAGTGCCTACCTGTAGATTTTGGCCTCTAGCTCAGCCGGCACCTAGGGAAACCTACCAAACCTGTGCATTTCTGAAAACTAGAGACCTAGGGGAATCCAAGGAGGGGTGACTTGCGGGGCTCGGACCAGGTTCTGTTACCCAGAACCTTTGCAAACCTCAAAATTTGGCTAAAAAAACACATGTTCCTCACATTTCTGTGGCAGAAAGTTCTGGAATCTGAGAGGATCCACAAATTTCCTTCCACCCAGCGTTCCCCCAAGTCTCCCGATAAAAATGATACCTCACTTGTGTGGGTAGGCCTAGCGCCCGCGACAGGAAACGCCCCAAAGCGCAACGTGGACACATCCAAAATTTTGGAAGAAAACAGAGGTGTTTTTTGCGAAGTGCCTACCTGAAGATTTTGGCCTCTAGCTCAGCCGGCACCTAGGGAAACCTACCAAACCTGTGCATTTCTGAAAACTAGAGACGTAGGGGAATCCAAGGAGGGGTGACTTGCGGGGCTCGGACCAGGTTCTGTTACCCAGAATCCTTTGCAAACCTCAATATTTGGCTAAAAAAACACATGTTCCTCAAATTTCTGTGGCAGAAAGTTCTGGAATCTGAGAGGAGCCACAAATTTCCTTCAACCCAGCGTTCCCCCAAGTCTCCCGATAAAAATGATACCTCACTTGTGTGGGTAGGCCTAGCGCCCGCGACAGGAAACGCCCCAAAGCGCAACGTGGACACATCCAAAAATTTGGAAGAAAACAGAGGTGTTTTTTGCGAAGTGCCTACCTGTAGATTTTGGCCTCTAGCTCAGCCGGCACCTAGGGAAACCTACCAAACCTGTGCATTTCTGAAAACTAGAGACCTAGGGGAATCCAAGGAGGGGTGACTTGCGGGGCTCGGACCAGGTTCTGTTACCCAGAATCCTTTGCAAACCTCAATATTTGGCTAAAAAAACACATGTTCCTCACATTTCTGTGGCAGAAAGTTCTGGAATCTGAGAGGAGCCACAAATTTCCTTCCCCCCAGCGTTCCCCCAAGTCTCCCGATAAAAATGATACCTCACTTGTGTGGGTAGGCCTAGCGCCCGCGACAGGAAACGCCCCAAAGCGCAACATGGACACATCCAAAATTTTGGAAGAAAACAGAGGTGTTTTTTGCGAAGTGCCTACCTGTAGATTTTGGCCTCTAGCTCAGCCGGCACCTAGGGAAACCTACCAAACCTGTGCATTTCTGAAAACTAGAGACCTAGGGGAATCCAAGGAGGGGTGACTTGCGGGGCTCGGACCAGGTTCTGTTACCCAGAATCCTTTACAAACCTCAATATTTGGCTAAAAAAACACATGTTCCTCACGTTTCTGTGGCAGAAAGTTCTGGAATCTGAGAGGAGCCACAAATTTCCTTCCACCCAGCGTTCCCCCAAGTCTCCCGATAAAAATTATACCTCACTTGTGTGGGTAGGCCTAGCGCCCGCGACAGGAAACGCCCCAAAGCGCAACGTGGACACATCCAAAATTTTGGATGAAAACAGAGGTGTTTTTTGCGAAGTGCCTACCTGTAGATTTTGGCCTCTACCTCAGCCGGCACCTAGGGAAACCTACCAAACCTGTGCATTTCTGAAAACTAGAGACCTAGGGGAATCCAAGGAGGGGTGACTTGCGGGGCTCGGACCAGGTGCTGTTACCCAGAATCCTTTGCAAACCTCAAAATTTGGCTAAAAAAACACATGTTCCTCACATTTCTGTGGCAGAAAGTTCTGGAATCTAAGAGGAGCCACAAATTTCCTTCCACCCAGCGTTCCCCCAAGTCTCCCGATAAAAATGATACCTCACTTGTGTGGGTAGGCCTAGCGCCCGCGACAGGAAACGCCCCAAAGCGCAACGTGGACACATCCAAAATTTTGGAAGAAAACAGAGGTGTTTTTTGCGAAGTGCCTACCTGTAGATTTTGGCCTCTAGCTCAGCCGGCACCTAGGGAAACCTACCAAACCTGTGCATTTCTGAAAACTAGAGACGTAGGGGAATCCAAGGAGGGGTGACTTGCGGGGCTCGGACCAGGTTCTGTTACCCAGAATCCTTTGCAAACCTCAATATTTGGCTAAAAAAACACATGTTCCTCAAATTTCTGTGGCAGAAAGTTCTGGAATCTGAGAGGAGCCACAAATTTCCTTCAACCCAGCGTTCCCCCAAGTCTCCCGATAAAAATGATACCTCACTTGTGTGGGTAGGCCTAGCGCCAGCGACAGGAAACGCCCCAAAGCGCAATGTGGACACATCCAAAATTTTGGAAGAAAACAGAGGTGTTTTTTGCGAAGTGCCTACCTGTAGATTTTGGCCTCTAGCTCAGCCGGCACCTAGGGAAACCTACCAAACCTGTGCATTTCTGAAAACTAGAGACCTAGGGGAATCCAAGGAGGGGTGACTTGCGGGCCTTGGACCAGGTTCTGTTACCCAGAATCCTTTGCAAACCTCAATATTTGGCAAAAAAAACACATGTTCCTCACATTTCTGTGGCAGAAAGTTCTGGAATCTGAGAGGAGCCACAAATTTCCTTCCACCCAGCGTTCCCCCAAGTCTCCCGATACAAATGGTACCTCACTTGTGTGGGTAGGCCTAGCGCCCGCGACATGAAACGCCCCAAAGCGCAACGTGGACACATCCAAAATTTTGGAAGAAAACAGAGGTGTTTTTTGCGAAGTGCCTACCTGTAGATTTTGGCCTCTAGCTCAGCCGGCACCTAGGGAAACCTACCAAACCTGTGCATTTCTGAAAACTAGAGACCTAGGGGAATCCAAGGAGGGGTGACTTGCGGCGCTCGGACCAGGTTCTGTTACCCAGAACCTTTGCAAACCTCAAAATTTGGCTAAAAAAACACATGTTCCTCACATTTCTGTGGCAGAAAGTTCTGGAATCTGAGAGGATCCACAAATTTCCTTCCACCCAGCGTTCCCCCAAGTCTCCCGATAAAAATTATACCTCACTTGTGTGGGTAGGCCTAGCGCCCGCGACAGGAAACGCCCCAAAGCGCAACGTGGACACATCCAAAATTTTGGAAGAAAACAGAGGTGTTTTTTGCGAAGTGCCTACCTGTAGATTTTGGCCTCTAGCTCAGCCGGCACCTAGGGAAACCTACCAAACCTGTGCATTTCTGAAAACTAGAGACCTAGGGGAATCCAAGGAGGGGTGACTTGCGGGGCTCGGACCAGGTTCTGTTACCCAGAATCCTTTGCAAACCTCAAAATTTGGCTAAAAAAACACATGTTCCTCACATTTCTGTGGCAGAAAGTTCTGGAATCTGAGAGGAGCCACAAATTTCTTTCCACCCAGCGTTCCCCCAAGTCTCCCGATAAAAATGATACCTCACTTGTGTGGGTAGGCCTAGCGCCCGCGACAGGAAACGCCCCAAAGCGCAACGTGAACACATCCAAAATTTTGGAAGAAAACAGAGGTGTTTTTTGCAAAGTGCCTACCTGTAGATTTTGGCCTCTAGCTCAGCCGGCACCTAGGGAAACCTACCAAACCTGTGCATTTCTGAAAACTAGAGACCTAGGGAAATCCAAGGAGGGGTGACTTGCGGCGCTCGGACCAGGTTCTGTTACCCAGAATCCTTTGCAAACCTCAAAATTTGGCTAAAAAAACACATGTTCCTCACATTTCTGTGGCAGAAAGCTCTGGAATCTGAGAGGATTCACAAATTTCCTTCCACCCAGCGTTCCCCCAAGTCTCCCGATAAAAATGATACCTCACTTGTGTGGGTAGGCCTAGCGCCCGCGACAGGAAACGCCCCAAAGCGCAACGTGGACACATCCAAAATTTTGGAAGAAAACAGAGGTGTTTTTTGCGAAGTGCCTACCTGTAGATTTTGGCCTCTAGCTCAGCCGGCACCTAGGGAAACCTACCAAACCTGTGCATTTCTGAAAACTAGAGACCTAGGGGAATCCAAGGAGGGGTGACTTGCGGGGCTCGGACCAGGTTCTGTTACCCAGAATCCTTTGCAAACCTCAATATTTGGCTAAAAAAACACATGTTCCTCAAATTTCTGTGGCAGAAAGTTCTGGAATCTGAGAGGAGCCACAAATTTCCTTCAACCCAGCGTTCCCCCAAGTCTCCCGATAAAAATGATACCTCACTTGTGTGGGTAGGCCTAGCGCCCGCGACAGGAAACGCCCCAAAGCGCAACATGGACACATCCAAAATTTTGGAAGAAAACAGAGGTGTTTTTTGCGAAGTGCCTACCTGTAGATTTTGGCCTCTAGCTCAGCCGGCACCTAGGGAAACCTACCAAACCTGTGCATTTCTGAAAACTAGAGACCTAGGGGAATCCAAGGAGGGGTGACTTGCGGGGCTCGGACCAGGTTCTGTTACCCAGAATCCTTTCCAAACCTCAATATTTGGCTAAAAAAACACATGTTCCTCACGTTTCTGTGGCAGAAAGTTCTGGAATCTGAGAGGAGCCACAAATTTCCTTCCACCCAGCGTTCCCCCAAGTCTCCCGATAAAAATTATACCTCACTTGTGTGGGTAGGCCTAGCGCCCGCGACAGGAAACGCCCCAAAGCGCAACGTGGACACATCCAAAATTTTGGAAGAAAACAGAGGTGTTTTTTGCGAAGTGCCTACCTGTAGATTTTGGCCTCTAGCTCAGCCGGCACCTAGGGAAACCTACCAAACCTGTGCATTTCTGAAAACTAGAGACCTAGGGGAATCCAAGGAGGGGTGACTTGCGGGGCTCGGACCAGGTTCTGTTACCCAGAATCCTTTGCAAACCTCAAAATTTGGCTAAAAAAACACATGTTCCTCACATTTCTGTGGCAGAAAGTTCTGGAATCTAAGAGGAGCCACAAATTTCCTTCCACCCAGCGTTCCCCCAAGTCTCCCGATAAAAATGATACCTCACTTTTGTGGGTAGGCCTAGCGCCCGCGACAGGAAACGCCCCAAAGCGCAACGTGGACACATCCAAAATTTTGGAAGAAAACAGAGGTGTTTTTTGCGAAGTGCCTACCTGTAGATTTTGGCCTCTAGCTCAGCCGGCACCTAGGGAAACCTACTAAACCTGTGCATTTCTGAAAACTAGAGACCTAGGGGAATCCAAGGAGGGGTGACTTGCGGGGCTCGGACCAGGTTCTGTTACCCAGAATCCTTTCCAAACCTCAATATTTGGCTAAAAAAACACATGTTCCTCACGTTTCTGTGGCAGAAAGTTCTGGAATCTGAGAGGAGCCACAAATTTCCTTCCACCCAGCGTTCCCCCAAGTCTCCCGATAAAAATTATACCTCACTTGTGTGGGTAGGCCTAGCGCCCGCGACAGGAAACGCCCCAAAGCGCAACGTGGACACATCCAAAATTTTGGAAGAAAACAGAGGTGTTTTTTGCGAAGTGCCTACCTGTAGATTTTGGCCTCTACCTCAGCCGGCACCTAGGGAAACCTACCAAACCTGTGCATTTCTGAAAACTAGAGACCTAGGGGAATCCAAGGAGGGGTGACTTGCGGGGCTCGGACCAGGTTCTGTTACCCAGAATCCTTTGCAAACCTCAAAATTTGGCTAAAAAAACACATGTTCCTCACATTTCTGTGGCAGAAAGTTCTGGAATCTAAGAGGAGCCACAAATTTCCTTCCACCCAGCGTTCCCCCAAGTCTCCCGATAAAAATGATACCTCACTTGTGTGGGTAGGCCTAGCGCCCGCGACAGGAAACGCCCCAAAGCGCAACGTGGACACATCCAAAATTTTGGAAGAAAACAGAGGTGTTTTTTGCGAAGTGCCTACCTGTAGATTTTGGCCTCTAGCTCAGCCGGCACCTAGGGAAACCTACTAAACCTGTGCATTTCTGAAAACTAGAGACCTAGGGGAATCCAAGGAGGGGTGACTTGCGGGGCTCGGACCAGGTTCTGTTACCCAGAATCCTTTGCAAACCTCAAAATTTGGCTAAAAAAACACATGTTCCTCACATTTCTGTGGCAGAAAGTTCTGGAATCTGAGAGGAGCCACAAATTTCCTTCCACCCAGCGTTCCCCCAAGTCTCCCGATAAAAATGATACCTCACTTGTGTGGGTAGGCCTAGCGCCCGCGACAGGAAACGCCCCAAAGCGCAACGTGAACACATCCAAAATTTTGGAAGAAAACAGAGGTGTTTTTTGCAAAGTGCCTACATGTAGATTTTGGCCTCTAGCTCAGCCGGCACCTAGGGAAACCTACCAAACCTGTGCATTTCTGAAAACTAGAGACCTAGGGAAATCCAAGGAGGGGTGACTTGCGGCGCTCGGACCAGGTTCTGTTACCCAGAATCCTTTGCAAACCTCAAAATTTGGCTAAAAAAACACATGTTCCTCACATTTCTGTGGCAGAAAGTTCTGGAATCTGAGAGGATCCACAAATTTCCTTCCACCCAGCGTTCCCCCAAGTCTCCCGATAAAAATGATACCTCACTTGTGTGGGTAGGCCTAGCGCCCGCGACAGGAAACGCCCCAAAGCGCAACGTGGACACATCCAAAATTTTGGAAGAAAACAGAGGTGTTTTTTGCGAAGTGCCTACCTGTAGATTTTGGCCTCTAGCTCAGCCGGCACCTAGGGAAACCTACCAAACCTGTGCATTTCTGAAAACAAGAGACGTAGGGGAATCCAAGGAGGGGTGACTTGCGGGGCTCGGACCAGGTTCTGTTACCCAGAATCCTTTGCAAACCTCAATATTTGGCTAAAAAAACACATGTTCCTCAAATTTCTGTGGCAGAAAGTTCTGGAATCTGAGAGGAGCCACAAATTTCCTTCCACCCAGCGTTCCCCCAAGTCTCCCGATAAAAATGATACCTCACTTGTGTGGGTAGGCCTAGCGCCCGCGACAGGAAACGCCCCAAAGCGCAACATGGACACATCCAAAATTTTGGAAGAAAACAGAGGTGTTTTTTGCGAAGTGCCTACCTGTAGATTTTGGCCTCTAGCTCAGCCGGCACCTAGGGAAACCTACCAAACCTGTGCATTTCTGAAAACTAGAGACCTAGGGGAATCCAAGGAGGGGTGACTTGCCGGGCTCGGACCAGGTTCTGTTACCCAGAATCCTTTCCAAACCTCAATATTTGGCTAAAAAAACACATGTTCCTCACGTTTCTGTGGCAGAAAGTTCTGGAATCTGAGAGGAACCACAAATTTCCTTCCACCCAGCGTTCCCCCAAGTCGCCCGATAAAAATTATACCTCACTTGTGTGGGTAGGCCTAGCGCCCGCGACAGGAAACGCCCCAAAGCGCAACGTGGACACATCCAAAATTTTGGAAGAAAACAGAGGTGTTTTTTGCGAAGTGCCTACCTGTAGATTTTGGCCTCTAGCTCAGCCGGCACCTAGGGAAACCTACCAAACCTGTGCATTTCTGAAAACTAGAGACCTAGGGGAATCCAAGGAGGGGTGACTTGCGGGGCTCGGACCAGGTTCTGTTACCCAGAACCTTTGCAAACCTCAAAATTTGGCTAAAAAAACACATGTTCCTCACATTTCTGTGGCAGAAAGTTCTGGAATCTGAGAGGATCCACAAATTTCCTTCCACCCAGCGTTCCCCCAAGTCTCCCGATAAAAATGATACCTCACTTGTGTGGGTAGGCCTAGCGCCCGCGACAGGAAACGCCCCAAAGCGCAACGTGGACACATCCAAAATTTTGGAAGAAAACAGAGGTGTTTTTTGCGAAGTGCCTACCTGAAGATTTTGGCCTCTAGCTCAGCCGGCACCTAGGGAAACCTACCAAACCTGTGCATTTCTGAAAACTAGAGACGTAGGGGAATCCAAGGAGGGGTGACTTGCGGGGCTCGGACCAGGTTCTGTTACCCAGAATCCTTTGCAAACCTCAATATTTGGCTAAAAAAACACATGTTCCTCAAATTTCTGTGGCAGAAAGTTCTGGAATCTGAGAGGAGCCACAAATTTCCTTCAACCCAGCGTTCCCCCAAGTCTCCCGATAAAAATGATACCTCACTTGTGTGGGTAGGCCTAGCGCCCGCGACAGGAAACGCCCCAAAGCGCAACGTGGACACATCCAAAAATTTGGAAGAAAACAGAGGTGTTTTTTGCGAAGTGCCTACCTGTAGATTTTGGCCTCTAGCTCAGCCGGCACCTAGGGAAACCTACCAAACCTGTGCATTTCTGAAAACTAGAGACCTAGGGGAATCCAAGGAGGGGTGACTTGCGGGGCTCGGACCAGGTTCTGTTACCCAGAATCCTTTGCAAACCTCAATATTTGGCTAAAAAAACACATGTTCCTCACATTTCTGTGGCAGAAAGTTCTGGAATCTGAGAGGAGCCACAAATTTCCTTCCCCCCAGCGTTCCCCCAAGTCTCCCGATAAAAATGATACCTCACTTGTGTGGGTAGGCCTAGCGCCCGCGACAGGAAACGCCCCAAAGCGCAACATGGACACATCCAAAATTTTGGAAGAAAACAGAGGTGTTTTTTGCGAAGTGCCTACCTGTAGATTTTGGCCTCTAGCTCAGCCGGCACCTAGGGAAACCTACCAAACCTGTGCATTTCTGAAAACTAGAGACCTAGGGGAATCCAAGGAGGGGTGACTTGCGGGGCTCGGACCAGGTTCTGTTACCCAGAATCCTTTACAAACCTCAATATTTGGCTAAAAAAACACATGTTCCTCACGTTTCTGTGGCAGAAAGTTCTGGAATCTGAGAGGAGCCACAAATTTCCTTCCACCCAGCGTTCCCCCAAGTCTCCCGATAAAAATTATACCTCACTTGTGTGGGTAGGCCTAGCGCCCGCGACAGGAAACGCCCCAAAGCGCAACGTGGACACATCCAAAATTTTGGAAGAAAACAGAGGTGTTTTTTGCGAAGTGCCTACCTGTAGATTTTGGCCTCTACCTCAGCCGGCACCTAGGGAAACCTACCAAACCTGTGCATTTCTGAAAACTAGAGACCTAGGGGAATCCAAGGAGGGGTGACTTGCGGGGCTCGGACCAGGTTCTGTTACCCAGAATCCTTTGCAAACCTCAAAATTTGGCTAAAAAAACACATGTTCCTCACATTTCTGTGGCAGAAAGTTCTGGAATCTAAGAGGAGCCACAAATTTCCTTCCACCCAGCGTTCCCCCAAGTCTCCCGATAAAAATGATACCTCACTTGTGTGGGTAGGCCTAGCGCCCGCGACAGGAAACGCCCCAAAGCGCAACGTGGACACATCCAAAATTTTGGAAGAAAACAGAGGTGTTTTTTGCGAAGTGCCTACCTGTAGATTTTGGCCTCTAGCTCAGCCGGCACCTAGGGAAACCTACTAAACCTGTGCATTTCTGAAAACTAGAGACCTAGGGGAATCCAAGGAGGGGTGACTTGCGGGGCTCGGACCAGGTTCTGTTACCCAGAATCCTTTGCAAACCTCAAAATTTGGCTAAAAAAACACATGTTCCTCACATTTCTGTGGCAGAAAGTTCTGGAATCTGAGAGGAGCCACAAATTTCCTTCCACCCAGCGTTCCCCCAAGTCTCCCGATAAAAATGATACCTCACTTGTGTGGGTAGGCCTAGCGCCCGCGACAGGAAACGCCCCAAAGCGCAACGTGAACACATCCAAAATTTTGGAAGAAAACAGAGGTGTTTTTTGCAAAGTGCCTACATGTAGATTTTGGCCTCTAGCTCAGCCGGCACCTAGGGAAACCTACCAAACCTGTGCATTTCTGAAAACTAGAGACCTAGGGAAATCCAAGGAGGGGTGACTTGCGGCGCTCGGACCAGGTTCTGTTACCCAGAATCCTTTGCAAACCTCAAAATTTGGCTAAAAAAACACATGTTCCTCACATTTCTGTGGCAGAAAGTTCTGGAATCTGAGAGGATCCACAAATTTCCTTCCACCCAGCGTTCCCCCAAGTCTCCCGATAAAAATGATACCTCACTTGTGTGGGTAGGCCTAGCGCCCGCGACAGGAAACGCCCCAAAGCGCAACGTGGACACATCCAAAATTTTGGAAGAAAACAGAGGTGTTTTTTGCGAAGTGCCTACCTGTAGATTTTGGCCTCTAGCTCAGCCGGCACCTAGGGAAACCTACCAAACCTGTGCATTTCTGAAAACAAGAGACGTAGGGGAATCCAAGGAGGGGTGACTTGCGGGGCTCGGACCAGGTTCTGTTACCCAGAATCCTTTGCAAACCTCAATATTTGGCTAAAAAAACACATGTTCCTCAAATTTCTGTGGCAGAAAGTTCTGGAATCTGAGAGGAGCCACAAATTTCCTTCCACCCAGCGTTCCCCCAAGTCTCCCGATAAAAATGATACCTCACTTGTGTGGGTAGGCCTAGCGCCCGCGACAGGAAACGCCCCAAAGCGCAACATGGACACATCCAAAATTTTGGAAGAAAACAGAGGTGTTTTTTGCGAAGTGCCTACCTGTAGATTTTGGCCTCTAGCTCAGCCGGCACCTAGGGAAACCTACCAAACCTGTGCATTTCTGAAAACTAGAGACCTAGGGGAATCCAAGGAGGGGTGACTTGCCGGGCTCGGACCAGGTTCTGTTACCCAGAATCCTTTCCAAACCTCAATATTTGGCTAAAAAAACACATGTTCCTCACGTTTCTGTGGCAGAAAGTTCTGGAATCTGAGAGGAACCACAAATTTCCTTCCACCCAGCGTTCCCCCAAGTCGCCCGATAAAAATTATACCTCACTTGTGTGGGTAGGCCTAGCGCCCGCGACAGGAAACGCCCCAAAGCGCAACGTGGACACATCCAAAATTTTGGAAGAAAACAGAGGTGTTTTTTGCGAAGTGCCTACCTGTAGATTTTGGCCTCTAGCTCAGCCGGCACCTAGGGAAACCTACCAAACCTGTGCATTTCTGAAAACTAGAGACCTAGGGGAATCCAAGGAGGGGTGACTTGCGGCGCTCGGACCAGGTTCTGTTACCCAGAACCTTTGCAAACCTCAAAATTTGGCTAAAAAAACACATGTTCCTCACATTTCTGTGGCAGAAAGTTCTGGAATCTGAGAGGATCCACAAATTTCCTTCCACCCAGCGTTCCCCCAAGTCTCCCGATAAAAATGATACCTCACTTGTGTGGGTAGGCCTAGCGCCCGCGACAGGAAACGCCCCAAAGCGCAACGTGGACACATCCAAAATTTTGGAAGAAAACAGAGGTGTTTTTTGCGAAGTGCCTACCTGAAGATTTTGGCCTCTAGCTCAGCCGGCACCTAGGGAAACCTACCAAACCTGTGCATTTCTGAAAACTAGAGACGTAGGGGAATCCAAGGAGGGGTGACTTGCGGGGCTCGGACCAGGTTCTGTTACCCAGAATCCTTTGCAAACCTCAATATTTGGCTAAAAAAACACATGTTCCTCAAATTTCTGTGGCAGAAAGTTCTGGAATCTGAGAGGAGCCACAAATTTCCTTCAACCCAGCGTTCCCCCAAGTCTCCCGATAAAAATGATACCTCACTTGTGTGGGTAGGCCTAGCGCCCGCGACAGGAAATGCCCCAAAGCGCAACGTGGACACATCCAAAATTTTGGAAGAAAACAGAGGTGTTTTTTGCGAAGTGCCTACCTGTAGATTTTGGCCTCTAGCTCAGCCGGCACCTAGGGAAACCTACTAAACCTGTGCATTTCTGAAAACTAGAGACCTAGGGGAATCCAAGGAGGGGTGACTTGCGGGGCTCGGACCAGGTTCTGTTACCCAGAATCCTTTGCAAACCTCAATATTGGGCTAAAAAAACACATGTTCCTCACATTTCTGTGGCAGAAAGTTCTGGAATCTGAGAGGAGCCACAAATTTCCTTCCACCCAGCGTTCCCCCAAGTCTCCCTATACAAATGATACCTCACTTGGGTGGGTAGGCCTAGAGCCCGCGACAGGAAACGCCCCAAAGCGCAACGTGGACACATCCAAAAATTTGGAAGAAAACAGAGGTGTTTTTTGCGAAGTGCCTACCTGTAGATTTTGGCCTCTAGCTCAGCCGGCACCTAGGGAAACCTACCAAACCTGTGCATTTCTGAAAACTAGAGACCTAGGGGAATCCAAGGAGGGGTGACTTGCGGGGCTCGGACCAGGTTCTGTTACCCAGAATCCTTTGCAAACCTCAATATTTGGCTAAAAAAACACATGTTCCTCACATTTCTGTGGCAGAAAGTTCTGGAATCTGAGAGGAGCCACAAATTTCCTTCCCCCCAGCGTTCCCCCAAGTCTCCCGATAAAAATGATACCTCACTTGTGTGGGTAGGCCTAGCGCCCGCGACAGGAAACGCCCCAAAGCGCAACATGGACACATCCAAAATTTTGGAAGAAAACAGAGGTGTTTTTTGCGAAGTGCCTACCTGTAGATTTTGGCCTCTAGCTCAGCCGGCACCTAGGGAAACCTACCAAACCTGTGCATTTCTGAAAACTAGAGACCTAGGGGAATCCAAGGAGGGGTGACTTGCGGGGCTCGGACCAGGTTCTGTTACCCAGAATCCTTTCCAAACCTCAATATTTGGCTAAAAAAACACATGTTCCTCACGTTTCTGTGGCAGAAAGTTCTGGAATCTGAGAGGAGCCACAAATTTCCTTCCACCCAGCGTTCCCCCAAGTCTCCCGATAAAAATTATACCTCACTTGTGTGGGTAGGCCTAGCGCCCGCGACAGGAAACGCCCCAAAGCGCAACGTGGACACATCCAAAATTTTGGAAGAAAACAGAGGTGTTTTTTGCGAAGTGCCTACCTGTAGATTTTGGCCTCTAGCTCAGCCGGCACCTAGGGAAACCTACCAAACCTGTGCATTTCTGAAAACTAGAGACGTAGGGGAATCCAAGGAGGGGTGACTTGCGGGGCTCGGACCAGGTTCTGTTACCCAGAATCCTTTGCAAACCTCAAAATTTGGCTAAAAAAACACATGTTCCTCACATTTCTGTGGCAGAAAGTTCTGGAATCTGAGAGGAGCCACAAATTTCCTTCCACCCAGCGTTCCCCCAAGTCTCCCGATAAAAATGATACCTCACTTGTGTGGGTAGGCCTAGCGCCCGCGACAGGAAACGCCCCAAAGCGCAACGTGAACACATCCAAAATTTTGGAAGAAAACAGAGGTGTTTTTTGCAAAGTGCCTACCTGTAGATTTTGGCCTCTAGCTCAGCCGGCACCTAGGGAAACCTACCAAACCTGTGCATTTCTGAAAACTAGAGACCTAGGGAAATCCAAGGAGGGGTGACTTGCGGCGCTCGGACCAGGTTCTGTTACCCAGAATCTTTTGCAAACCTCAAAATTTGGCTAAAAAAACACATGTTCCTCACGTTTCTGTGGCAGAAAGTTCTGGAATCTGAGAGGAGCCACAAATTTCCTTCCACCCAGCGTTCCCCCAAGTCTCCCGATAAAAATTATACCTCACTTGTGTGGGTAGGCCTAGCGCCCGCGACAGGAAACGCCCCAAAGCGCAACGTGGACACATCCAAAATTTTGGAAGAAAACAGAGGTGTTTTTTGCGAAGTGCCTACCTGTAGATTTTGGCCTCTAGCTCAGCCGGCACCTAGGGAAACCTACCAATCCTGTGCATTTCTGAAAACTAGAGACCTAGGGGAATCCAAGGAGGGGTGACTTGCGGGGCTCGGACCAGGTTCTGTTACCCAGAATCCTTTGCAAACCTCAAAATTTGGCTAAAAAAACACATGTTCCTCACATTTCTGTGGCAGAAAGTTCTGGAATCTAAGAGGAGCCACAAATTTCCTTCCACCCAGCGTTCCCCCAAGTCTCCCGATAAAAATGATACCTCACTTGTGTGGGTAGGCCTAGCGCCCGCGACAGGAAACGCCCCAAAGCGCAACGTGGACACATCCAAAATTTTGGAAGAAAACAGAGGTGTTTTTTGCGAAGTGCCTACCTGTAGATTTTGGCCTCTAGCTCAGCCGGCACCTAGGGAAACCTACCAAACCTGTGCATTTCTGAAAACTAGAGACGTAGGGGAATCCAAGGAGGGGTGACTTGCGGGGCTCGGACCAGGTTCTGTTACCCAGAATCCTTTGCAAACCTCAATATTTGGCTAAAAAAACACATGTTCCTCAAATTTCTGTGGCAGAAAGTTCTGGAATCTGAGAGGAGCCACAAATTTCCTTCCGCCCAGCGTTCCCCCAAGTCTCCCGATAAAAATGATACCTCACTTGTGTGGGTAGGCCTAGCGCCCGCGACAGGAAACGCCCCAAAGCGCAACGTGGACACATCCAAAATTTTGGAAGAAAACAGAGGTGTTTTTTGCGAAGTGCCTACCTGTAGATTTTGGCCTCTAGCTCAGCCGGCACCTAGGGAAACCTACCAAACCTGTGCATTTCTGAAAACTAGAGACCTAGGGGAATCCAAGGAGGGGTGACTTGCGGGGCTCGGACCAGGTTCTGTTACCCAGAATCCTTTGCAAACCTCAAAATTTGGCTAAAAAAACACATGTTCCTCACATTTCTGTGGCAGAAAGTTCTGGAATCTGAGAGGAGCCACAAATTTCTTTCCACCCAGCGTTCCCCCAAGTCTCCCGATAAAAATGATACCTCACTTGTGTGGGTAGGCCTAGCGCCCGCGACAGGAAACGCCCCAAAGCGCAACGTGAACACATCCAAAATTTTGGAAGAAAACAGAGGTGTTTTTTGCAAAGTGCCTACCTGTAGATTTTGGCCTCTAGCTCAGCCGGCACCTAGGGAAACCTACTAAACCTGTGCATTTCTGAAAACTAGAGACCTAGGGGAATCCAAGGAGGGGTGACTTGCGGGGCTCGGACCAGGTTCTGTTACCCAGAATCCTTTGCAAACCTCAAAATTTGGCTAAAAAAACACATGTTCCTCACATTTCTGTGGCAGAAAGTTCTGGAATCTGAGAGGAGCCACAAATTTCTTTCCACCCAGCGTTCCCCCAAGTCTCCCGATAAAAATGATACCTCACTTGTGTGGGTAGGCCTAGCGCCCGCGACAGGAAACGCCCCAAAGCGCAACGTGAACACATCCAAAATTTTGGAAGAAAACAGAGGTGTTTTTTGCAAAGTGCCTACCTGTAGATTTTGGCCTCTAGCTCAGCCGGCACCTAGGGAAACCTACCAAACCTGTGCATTTCTGAAAACTAGAGACCTAGGGAAATCCAAGGAGGGGTGACTTGCGGGGCTCGGACCAGGTTCTGTTACCCAGAATCCTTTGCAAACCTCAATATTTGGCTAAAAAAACACATGTTCCTCAAATTTCTGTGGCAGAAAGTTCTGGAATCTGAGAGGAGCCACAAATTTCCTTCAACCCAGCGTTCCCCCAAGTCTCCCGATAAAAATGATACCTCACTTGTGTGGGTAGGCCTAGCGCCCGCGACAGGAAACGCCCCAAAGCGCAACATGGACACATCCAAAATTTTGGAAGAAAACAGAGGTGTTTTTTGCGAAGTGCCTACCTGTAGATTTTGGCCTCTAGCTCAGCCGGCACCTAGGGAAACCTACCAAACCTGTGCATTTCTGAAAACTAGAGACCTAGGGGAATCCAAGGAGGGGTGACTTGCGGGGCTCGGACCAGGTTCTGTTACCCAGAATCCTTTCCAAACCTCAATATTTGGCTAAAAAAACACATGTTCCTCACGTTTCTGTGGCAGAAAGTTCTGGAATCTGAGAGGAGCCACAAATTTCCTTCCACCCAGCGTTCCCCCAAGTCTCCCGATAAAAATTATACCTCACTTGTGTGGGTAGGCCTAGCGCCCGCGACAGGAAACGCCCCAAAGCGCAACGTGGACACATCCAAAATTTTGGAAGAAAACAGAGGTGTTTTTTGCGAAGTGCCTACCTGTAGATTTTGGCCTCTAGCTCAGCCGGCACCTAGGGAAACCTACCAAACCTGTGCATTTCTGAAAACTAGAGACCTAGGGGAATCCAAGGAGGGGTGACTTGCGGGGCTCGGACCAGGTTCTGTTACCCAGAATCCTTTGCAAACCTCAAAATTTGGCTAAAAAAACACATGTTCCTCACATTTCTGTGGCAGAAAGTTCTGGAATCTAAGAGGAGCCACAAATTTCCTTCCACCCAGCGTTCCCCCAAGTCTCCCGATAAAAATGATACCTCACTTTTGTGGGTAGGCCTAGCGCCCGCGACAGGAAACGCCCCAAAGCGCAACGTGGACACATCCAAAATTTTGGAAGAAAACAGAGGTGTTTTTTGCGAAGTGCCTACCTGTAGATTTTGGCCTCTAGCTCAGCCGGCACCTAGGGAAACCTACTAAACCTGTGCATTTCTGAAAACTAGAGACCTAGGGGAATCCAAGGAGGGGTGACTTGCGGGGCTCGGACCAGGTTCTGTTACCCAGAATCCTTTCCAAACCTCAATATTTGGCTAAAAAAACACATGTTCCTCACGTTTCTGTGGCAGAAAGTTCTGGAATCTGAGAGGAGCCACAAATTTCCTTCCACCCAGCGTTCCCCCAAGTCTCCCGATAAAAATTATACCTCACTTGTGTGGGTAGGCCTAGCGCCCGCGACAGGAAACGCCCCAAAGCGCAACGTGGACACATCCAAAATTTTGGAAGAAAACAGAGGTGTTTTTTGCGAAGTGCCTACCTGTAGATTTTGGCCTCTACCTCAGCCGGCACCTAGGGAAACCTACCAAACCTGTGCATTTCTGAAAACTAGAGACCTAGGGGAATCCAAGGAGGGGTGACTTGCGGGGCTCGGACCAGGTTCTGTTACCCAGAATCCTTTGCAAACCTCAAAATTTGGCTAAAAAAACACATGTTCCTCACATTTCTGTGGCAGAAAGTTCTGGAATCTAAGAGGAGCCACAAATTTCCTTCCACCCAGCGTTCCCCCAAGTCTCCCGATAAAAATGATACCTCACTTGTGTGGGTAGGCCTAGCGCCCGCGACAGGAAACGCCCCAAAGCGCAACGTGGACACATCCAAAATTTTGGAAGAAAACAGAGGTGTTTTTTGCGAAGTGCCTACCTGTAGATTTTGGCCTCTAGCTCAGCCGGCACCTAGGGAAACCTACTAAACCTGTGCATTTCTGAAAACTAGAGACCTAGGGGAATCCAAGGAGGGGTGACTTGCGGGGCTCGGACCAGGTTCTGTTACCCAGAATCCTTTGCAAACCTCAAAATTTGGCTAAAAAAACACATGTTCCTCACATTTCTGTGGCAGAAAGTTCTGGAATCTGAGAGGAGCCACAAATTTCCTTCCACCCAGCGTTCCCCCAAGTCTCCCGATAAAAATGATACCTCACTTGTGTGGGTAGGCCTAGCGCCCGCGACAGGAAACGCCCCAAAGCGCAACGTGAACACATCCAAAATTTTGGAAGAAAACAGAGGTGTTTTTTGCAAAGTGCCTACATGTAGATTTTGGCCTCTAGCTCAGCCGGCACCTAGGGAAACCTACCAAACCTGTGCATTTCTGAAAACTAGAGACCTAGGGAAATCCAAGGAGGGGTGACTTGCGGCGCTCGGACCAGGTTCTGTTACCCAGAATCCTTTGCAAACCTCAAAATTTGGCTAAAAAAACACATGTTCCTCACATTTCTGTGGCAGAAAGTTCTGGAATCTGAGAGGATCCACAAATTTCCTTCCACCCAGCGTTCCCCCAAGTCTCCCGATAAAAATGATACCTCACTTGTGTGGGTAGGCCTAGCGCCCGCGACAGGAAACGCCCCAAAGCGCAACGTGGACACATCCAAAATTTTGGAAGAAAACAGAGGTGTTTTTTGCGAAGTGCCTACCTGTAGATTTTGGCCTCTAGCTCAGCCGGCACCTAGGGAAACCTACCAAACCTGTGCATTTCTGAAAACAAGAGACGTAGGGGAATCCAAGGAGGGGTGACTTGCGGGGCTCGGACCAGGTTCTGTTACCCAGAATCCTTTGCAAACCTCAATATTTGGCTAAAAAAACACATGTTCCTCAAATTTCTGTGGCAGAAAGTTCTGGAATCTGAGAGGAGCCACAAATTTCCTTCAACCCAGCGTTCCCCCAAGTCTCCCGATAAAAATGATACCTCACTTGTGTGGGTAGGCCTAGCGCCCGCGACAGGAAACGCCCCAAAGCGCAACATGGACACATCCAAAATTTTGGAAGAAAACAGAGGTGTTTTTTGCGAAGTGCCTACCTGTAGATTTTGGCCTCTAGCTCAGCCGGCACCTAGGGAAACCTACCAAACCTGTGCATTTCTGAAAACTAGAGACCTAGGGGAATCCAAGGAGGGGTGACTTGCCGGGCTCGGACCAGGTTCTGTTACCCAGAATCCTTTCCAAACCTCAATATTTGGCTAAAAAAACACATGTTCCTCACGTTTCTGTGGCAGAAAGTTCTGGAATCTGAGAGGAACCACAAATTTCCTTCCACCCAGCGTTCCCCCAAGTCGCCCGATAAAAATTATACCTCACTTGTGTGGGTAGGCCTAGCGCCCGCGACAGGAAACGCCCCAAAGCGCAACGTGGACACATCCAAAATTTTGGAAGAAAACAGAGGTGTTTTTTGCGAAGTGCCTACCTGTAGATTTTGGCCTCTAGCTCAGCCGGCACCTAGGGAAACCTACCAAACCTGTGCATTTCTGAAAACTAGAGACCTAGGGGAATCCAAGGAGGGGTGACTTGCGGCGCTCGGACCAGGTTCTGTTACCCAGAACCTTTGCAAACCTCAAAATTTGGCTAAAAAAACACATGTTCCTCACATTTCTGTGGCAGAAAGTTCTGGAATCTGAGAGGATCCACAAATTTCCTTCCACCCAGCGTTCCCCCAAGTCTCCCGATAAAAATGATACCTCACTTGTGTGGGTAGGCCTAGCGCCCGCGACAGGAAACGCCCCAAAGCGCAACGTGGACACATCCAAAATTTTGGAAGAAAACAGAGGTGTTTTTTGCGAAGTGCCTACCTGAAGATTTTGGCCTCTAGCTCAGCCGGCACCTAGGGAAACCTACCAAACCTGTGCATTTCTGAAAACTAGAGACGTAGGGGAATCCAAGGAGGGGTGACTTGCGGGGCTCGGACCAGGTTCTGTTACCCAGAATCCTTTGCAAACCTCAATATTTGGCTAAAAAAACACATGTTCCTCAAATTTCTGTGGCAGAAAGTTCTGGAATCTGAGAGGAGCCACAAATTTCCTTCAACCCAGCGTTCCCCCAAGTCTCCCGATAAAAATGATACCTCACTTGTGTGGGTAGGCCTAGCGCCCGCGACAGGAAACGCCCCAAAGCGCAACGTGGACACATCCAAAATTTTGGAAGAAAACAGAGGTGTTTTTTGCGAAGTGCCTACCTGTAGATTTTGGCCTCTAGCTCAGCCGGCACCTAGGGAAACCTACTAAACCTGTGCATTTCTGAAAACTAGAGACCTAGGGGAATCCAAGGAGGGGTGACTTGCGGGGCTCGGACCAGGTTCTGTTACCCAGAATCCTTTGCAAACCTCAATATTGGGCTAAAAAAACACATGTTCCTCACATTTCTGTGGCAGAAAGTTCTGGAATCTGAGAGGAGCCACAAATTTCCTTCCACCCAGCGTTCCCCCAAGTCTCCCGATACAAATGATACCTCACTTGTGTGGGTAGGCCTAGAGCCCGCGACAGGAAACGCCCCAAAGCGCAACGTGGACACATCCAAAAATTTGGAAGAAAACAGAGGTGTTTTTTGCGAAGTGCCTACCTGTAGATTTTGGCCTCTAGCTCAGCCGGCACCTAGGGAAACCTACCAAACCTGTGCATTTCTGAAAACTAGAGACCTAGGGGAATCCAAGGAGGGGTGACTTGCGGGGCTCGGACCAGGTTCTGTTACCCAGAATCCTTTGCAAACCTCAATATTTGGCTAAAAAAACACATGTTCCTCACATTTCTGTGGCAGAAAGTTCTGGAATCTGAGAGGAGCCACAAATTTCCTTCCCCCCAGCGTTCCCCCAAGTCTCCCGATAAAAATGATACCTCACTTGTGTGGGTAGGCCTAGCGCCCGCGACAGGAAACGCCCCAAAGCGCAACATGGACACATCCAAAATTTTGGAAGAAAACAGAGGTGTTTTTTGCGAAGTGCCTACCTGTAGATTTTGGCCTCTAGCTCAGCCGGCACCTAGGGAAACCTACCAAACCTGTGCATTTCTGAAAACTAGAGACCTAGGGGAATCCAAGGAGGGGTGACTTGCGGGGCTCGGACCAGGTTCTGTTACCCAGAATCCTTTCCAAACCTCAATATTTGGCTAAAAAAACACATGTTCCTCACGTTTCTGTGGCAGAAAGTTCTGGAATCTGAGAGGAGCCACAAATTTCCTTCCACCCAGCGTTCCCCCAAGTCTCCCGATAAAAATTATACCTCACTTGTGTGGGTAGGCCTAGCGCCCGCGACAGGAAACGCCCCAAAGCGCAACGTGGACACATCCAAAATTTTGGAAGAAAACAGAGGTGTTTTTTGCGAAGTGCCTACCTGTAGATTTTGGCCTCTAGCTCAGCCGGCACCTAGGGAAACCTACCAAACCTGTGCATTTCTGAAAACTAGAGACCTAGGGGAATCCAAGGAGGGGTGACTTGCGGGGCTCGGACCAGGTTCTGTTACCCAGAATCCTTTGCAAACCTCAAAATTTGGCTAAAAAAACACATGTTCCTCACATTTCTGTGGCAGAAAGTTCTGGAATCTAAGAGGAGCCACAAATTTCCTTCCACCCAGCGTTCCCCCAAGTCTCCCGATAAAAATGATACCTCACTTGTGTGGGTAGGCCTAGCGCCCGCGACAGGAAACGCCCCAAAGCGCAACGTGGACACATCCAAAATTTTGGAAGAAAACAGAGGTGTTTTTTGCGAAGTGCCTACCTGTAGATTTTGGCCTCTAGCTCAGCCGGCACCTAGGGAAACCTACTAAACCTGTGCATTTCTGAAAACTAGAGACGTAGGGGAATCCAAGGAGGGGTGACTTGCGGGGCTCGGACCAGGTTCTGTTACCCAGAATCCTTTGCAAACCTCAAAATTTGGCTAAAAAAACACATGTTCCTCACATTTCTGTGGCAGAAAGTTCTGGAATCTGAGAGGAGCCACAAATTTCCTTCCACCCAGCGTTCCCCCAAGTCTCCCGATAAAAATGATACCTCACTTGTGTGGGTAGGCCTAGCGCCCGCGACAGGAAACGCCCCAAAGCGCAACGTGAACACATCCAAAATTTTGGAAGAAAACAGAGGTGTTTTTTGCAAAGTGCCTACCTGTAGATTTTGGCCTCTAGCTCAGCCGGCACCTAGGGAAACCTACCAAACCTGTGCATTTCTGAAAACTAGAGACCTAGGGAAATCCAAGGAGGGGTGACTTGCGGCGCTCGGACCAGGTTCTGTTACCCAGAATCTTTTGCAAACCTCAAAATTTGGCTAAAAAAACACATGTTCCTCACGTTTCTGTGGCAGAAAGTTCTGGAATCCGAGAGGAGCCACAAATTTCCTTCCACCCAGCGTTCCCCCAAGTCTCCCGATAAAAATTATACCTCACTTGTGTGGGTAGGCCTAGCGCCCGCGACAGGAAACGCCCCAAAGCGCAACGTGGACACATCCAAAATTTTGGAAGAAAACAGAGGTGTTTTTTGCGAAGTGCCTACCTGTAGATTTTGGCCTCTAGCTCAGCCGGCACCTAGGGAAACCTACCAATCCTGTGCATTTCTGAAAACTAGAGACCTAGGGGAATCCAAGGAGGGGTGACTTGCGGGGCTCGGACCAGGTTCTGTTACCCAGAATCCTTTGCAAACCTCAAAATTTGGCTAAAAAAACACATGTTCCTCAAATTTCTGTGGCAGAAAGTTCTGGAATCTGAGAGGAGCCACAAATTTCCTTCAACCCAGCGTTCCCCCAAGTCTCCCGATAAAAATGATACCTCACTTGTGTGGGTAGGCCTAGCGCCCGCGACAGGAAACGCCCCAAAGCGCAACATGGACACATCCAAAATTTTGGAAGAAAACAGAGGTGTTTTTTGCGAAGTGCCTACCTGTAGATTTTGGCCTCTAGCTCAGCCGGCACCTAGGGAAACCTACCAAACCTGTGCATTTCTGAAAACTAGAGACCTAGGGGAATCCAAGGAGGGGTGACTTGCCGGGCTCGGACCAGGTTCTGTTACCCAGAATCCTTTCCAAACCTCAATATTTGGCTAAAAAAACACATGTTCCTCACGTTTCTGTGGCAGAAAGTTCTGGAATCTGAGAGGAACCACAAATTTCCTTCCACCCAGCGTTCCCCCAAGTCGCCCGATAAAAATTATACCTCACTTGTGTGGGTAGGCCTAGCGCCCGCGACAGGAAACGCCCCAAAGCGCAACGTGGACACATCCAAAATTTTGGAAGAAAACAGAGGTGTTTTTTGCGAAGTGCCTACCTGTAGATTTTGGCCTCTAGCTCAGCCGGCACCTAGGGAAACCTACCAAACCTGTGCATTTCTGAAAACTAGAGACCTAGGGGAATCCAAGGAGGGGTGACTTGCGGCGCTCGGACCAGGTTCTGTTACCCAGAACCTTTGCAAACCTCAAAATTTGGCTAAAAAAACACATGTTCCTCACATTTCTGTGGCAGAAAGTTCTGGAATCTGAGAGGATCCACAAATTTCCTTCCACCCAGCGTTCCCCCAAGTCTCCCGATAAAAATGATACCTCACTTGTGTGGGTAGGCCTAGCGCCCGCGACAGGAAACGCCCCAAAGCGCAACGTGGACACATCCAAAATTTTGGAAGAAAACAGAGGTGTTTTTTGCGAAGTGCCTACCTGAAGATTTTGGCCTCTAGCTCAGCCGGCACCTAGGGAAACCTACCAAACCTGTGCATTTCTGAAAACTAGAGACGTAGGGGAATCCAAGGAGGGGTGACTTGCGGGGCTCGGACCAGGTTCTGTTACCCAGAATCCTTTGCAAACCTCAATATTTGGCTAAAAAAACACATGTTCCTCAAATTTCTGTGGCAGAAAGTTCTGGAATCTGAGAGGAGCCACAAATTTCCTTCAACCCAGCGTTCCCCCAAGTCTCCCGATAAAAATGATACCTCACTTGTGTGGGTAGGCCTAGCGCCCGCGACAGGAAACGCCCCAAAGCGCAACGTGGACACATCCAAAATTTTGGAAGAAAACAGAGGTGTTTTTTGCGAAGTGCCTACCTGTAGATTTTGGCCTCTAGCTCAGCCGGCACCTAGGGAAACCTACTAAACCTGTGCATTTCTGAAAACTAGAGACCTAGGGGAATCCAAGGAGGGGTGACTTGCGGGGCTCGGACCAGGTTCTGTTACCCAGAATCCTTTGCAAACCTCAATATTGGGCTAAAAAAACACATGTTCCTCACATTTCTGTGGCAGAAAGTTCTGGAATCTGAGAGGAGCCACAAATTTCCTTCCACCCAGCGTTCCCCCAAGTCTCCCGATACAAATGATACCTCACTTGTGTGGGTAGGCCTAGAGCCCGCGACAGGAAACGCCCCAAAGCGCAACGTGGACACATCCAAAAATTTGGAAGAAAACAGAGGTGTTTTTTGCGAAGTGCCTACCTGTAGATTTTGGCCTCTAGCTCAGCCGGCACCTAGGGAAACCTACCAAACCTGTGCATTTCTGAAAACTAGAGACCTAGGGGAATCCAAGGAGGGGTGACTTGCGGGGCTCGGACCAGGTTCTGTTACCCAGAATCCTTTGCAAACCTCAATATTTGGCTAAAAAAACACATGTTCCTCACATTTCTGTGGCAGAAAGTTCTGGAATCTGAGAGGAGCCACATATTTCCTTCCCCCCAGCGTTCCCCCAAGTCTCCCGATAAAAATGATACCTCACTTGTGTGGGTAGGCCTAGCGCCCGCGACAGGAAACGCCCCAAAGCGCAACATGGACACATCCAAAATTTTGGAAGAAAACAGAGGTGTTTTTTGCGAAGTGCCTACCTGTAGATTTTGGCCTCTAGCTCAGCCGGCACCTAGGGAAACCTACCAAACCTGTGCATTTCTGAAAACTAGAGACCTAGGGGAATCCAAGGAGGGGTGACTTGCGGGGCTCGGACCAGGTTCTGTTACCCAGAATCCTTTCCAAACCTCAATATTTGGCTAAAAAAACACATGTTCCTCACGTTTCTGTGGCAGAAAGTTCTGGAATCTGAGAGGAGCCACAAATTTCCTTCCACCCAGCGTTCCCCCAAGTCTCCCGATAAAAATTATACCTCACTTGTGTGGGTAGGCCTAGCGCCCGCGACAGGAAACGCCCCAAAGCGCAACGTGGACACATCCAAAATTTTGGAAGAAAACAGAGGTGTTTTTTGCGAAGTGCCTACCTGTAGATTTTGGCCTCTAGCTCAGCCGGCACCTAGGGAAACCTACCAAACCTGTGCATTTCTGAAAACTAGAGACCTAGGGGAATCCAAGGAGGGGTGACTTGCGGGGCTCGGACCAGGTTCTGTTACCCAGAATCCTTTGCAAACCTCAAAATTTGGCTAAAAAAACACATGTTCCTCACATTTCTGTGGCAGAAAGTTCTGGAATCTAAGAGGAGCCACAAATTTCCTTCCACCCAGCGTTCCCCCAAGTCTCCCGATAAAAATGATACCTCACTTGTGTGGGTAGGCCTAGCGCCCGCGACAGGAAACGCCCCAAAGCGCAACGTGGACACATCCAAAATTTTGGAAGAAAACAGAGGTGTTTTTTGCGAAGTGCCTACCTGTAGATTTTGGCCTCTAGCTCAGCCGGCACCTAGGGAAACCTACTAAACCTGTGCATTTCTGAAAACTAGAGACGTAGGGGAATCCAAGGAGGGGTGACTTGCGGGGCTCGGACCAGGTTCTGTTACCCAGAATCCTTTGCAAACCTCAAAATTTGGCTAAAAAAACACATGTTCCTCACATTTCTGTGGCAGAAAGTTCTGGAATCTGAGAGGAGCCACAAATTTCCTTCCACCCAGCGTTCCCCCAAGTCTCCCGATAAAAATGATACCTCACTTGTGTGGGTAGGCCTAGCGCCCGCGACAGGAAACGCCCCAAAGCGCAACGTGAACACATCCAAAATTTTGGAAGAAAACAGAGGTGTTTTTTGCAAAGTGCCTACCTGTAGATTTTGGCCTCTAGCTCAGCCGGCACCTAGGGAAACCTACCAAACCTGTGCATTTCTGAAAACTAGAGACCTAGGGAAATCCAAGGAGGGGTGACTTGCGGCGCTCGGACCAGGTTCTGTTACCCAGAATCTTTTGCAAACCTCAAAATTTGGCTAAAAAAACACATGTTCCTCACGTTTCTGTGGCAGAAAGTTCTGGAATCCGAGAGGAGCCACAAATTTCCTTCCACCCAGCGTTCCCCCAAGTCTCCCGATAAAAATTATACCTCACTTGTGTGGGTAGGCCTAGCGCCCGCGACAGGAAACGCCCCAAAGCGCAACGTGGACACATCCAAAATTTTGGAAGAAAACAGAGGTGTTTTTTGCGAAGTGCCTACCTGTAGATTTTGGCCTCTAGCTCAGCCGGCACCTAGGGAAACCTACCAATCCTGTGCATTTCTGAAAACTAGAGACCTAGGGGAATCCAAGGAGGGGTGACTTGCGGGGCTCGGACCAGGTTCTGTTACCCAGAATCCTTTGCAAACCTCAAAATTTGGCTAAAAAAACACATGTTCCTCACATTTCTGTGGCAGAAAGTTCTGGAATCTAAGAGGAGCCACAAATTTCCTTCCACCCAGCGTTCCCCCAAGTCTCCCGATAAAAATGATACCTCACTTGTGTGGGTAGGCCTAGCGCCCGCGACAGGAAACGCCCCAAAGCGCAACGTGGACACATCCAAAATTTTGGAAGAAAACAGAGGTGTTTTTTGCGAAGTGCCTACCTGTAGATTTTGGCCTCTAGCTCAGCCGGCACCTAGGGAAACCTACTAAACCTGTGCATTTCTGAAAACTAGAGACCTAGGGGAATCCAAGGAGGGGTGACTTGCGGGGCTCGGACCAGGTTCTGTTACCCAGAATCCTTTCCAAACCTCAATATTTGGCTAAAAAAACACATGTTCCTCACGTTTCTGTGGCAGAAAGTTCTGGAATCTGAGAGGAGCCACAAATTTCCTTCCACCCAGCGTTCCCCCAAGTCTCCCGATAAAAATGATACCTCACTTGTGTGGGTAGGCCTAGCGCCCGCGACAGGAAACGCCCCAAAGCGCAACGTGGACACATCCAAAATTTTGGAAGAAAACAGAGGTGTTTTTTGCGAAGTGCCTACCTGTAGATTTTGGCCTCTACCTCAGCCGGCACCTAGGGAAACCTACCAAACCTGTGCATTTCTGAAAACTAGAGACCTAGGGGAATCCAAGGAGGGGTGACTTGCGGGGCTCGGACCAGGTTCTGTTACCCAGAATCCTTTGCAAACCTCAAAATTTGGCTAAAAAAACACATGTTCCTCACATTTCTGTGGCAGAAAGTTCTGGAATCTAAGAGGAGCCACAAATTTCCTTCCACCCAGCGTTCCCCCAAGTCTCCCGATAAAAATGATACCTCACTTGTGTGGGTAGGCCTAGCGCCCGCGACAGGAAACGCCCCAAAGCGCAACGTGGACACATCCAAAATTTTGGAAGAAAACAGAGGTGTTTTTTGCGAAGTGCCTACCTGTAGATTTTGGCCTCTAGCTCAGCCGGCACCTAGGGAAACCTACTAAACCTGTGCATTTCTGAAAACTAGAGACCTAGGGGAATCCAAGGAGGGGTGACTTGCGGGGCTCGGACCAGGTTCTGTTACCCAGAATCCTTTGCAAACCTCAAAATTTGGCTAAAAAAACACATGTTCCTCACATTTCTGTGGCAGAAAGTTCTGGAATCTGAGAGGAGCCACAAATTTCCTTCCACCCAGCGTTCCCCCAAGTCTCCCGATAAAAATGATACCTCACTTGTGTGGGTAGGCCTAGCGCCCGCGACAGGAAACGCCCCAAAGCGCAACGTGAACACATCCAAAATTTTGGAAGAAAACAGAGGTGTTTTTTGCAAAGTGCCTACCTGTAGATTTTGGCCTCTAGCTCAGCCGGCACCTAGGGAAACCTACCAAACCTGTGCATTTCTGAAAACTAGAGACCTAGGGGAATCCAAGGAGGGGTGACTTGCGGCGCTCGGACCAGGTTCTGTTACCCAGAACCTTTGCAAACCTCAAAATTTGGCTAAAAAAACACATGTTCCTCACATTTCTGTGGCAGAAAGTTCTGGAATCTGAGAGGATCCACAAATTTCCTTCCACCCAGCGTTCCCCCAAGTCTCCCGATAAAAATGATACCTCACTTGTGTGGGTAGGCCTAGCGCCCGCGACAGGAAACGCCCCAAAGCGCAACGTGGACACATCCAAAATTTTGGAAGAAAACAGAGGTGTTTTTTGCGAAGTGCCTACCTGAAGATTTTGGCCTCTAGCTCAGCCGGCACCTAGGGAAACCTACCAAACCTGTGCATTTCTGAAAACTAGAGACGTAGGGGAATCCAAGGAGGGGTGACTTGCGGGGCTCGGACCAGGTTCTGTTACCCAGAATCCTTTGCAAACCTCAATATTTGGCTAAAAAAACACATGTTCCTCAAATTTCTGTGGCAGAAAGTTCTGGAATCTGAGAGGAGCCACAAATTTCCTTCAACCCAGCGTTCCCCCAAGTCTCCCGATAAAAATGATACCTCACTTGTGTGGGTAGGCCTAGCGCCCGCGACAGGAAACGCCCCAAAGCGCAACGTGGACACATCCAAAATTTTGGAAGAAAACAGAGGTGTTTTTTGCGAAGTGCCTACCTGTAGATTTTGGCCTCTAGCTCAGCCGGCACCTAGGGAAACCTACTAAACCTGTGCATTTCTGAAAACTAGAGACCTAGGGGAATCCAAGGAGGGGTGACTTGCGGGGCTCGGACCAGGTTCTGTTACCCAGAATCCTTTGCAAACCTCAATATTGGGCTAAAAAAACACATGTTCCTCACATTTCTGTGGCAGAAAGTTCTGGAATCTGAGAGGAGCCACAAATTTCCTTCCACCCAGCGTTCCCCCAAGTCTCCCGATACAAATGATACCTCACTTGTGTGGGTAGGCCTAGAGCCCGCGACAGGAAACGCCCCAAAGCGCAACGTGGACACATCCAAAAATTTGGAAGAAAACAGAGGTGTTTTTTGCGAAGTGCCTACCTGTAGATTTTGGCCTCTAGCTCAGCCGGCACCTAGGGAAACCTACCAAACCTGTGCATTTCTGAAAAATAGAGACCTAGGGGAATCCAAGGAGGGGTGACTTGCGGGGCTCGGACCAGGTTCTGTTACCCAGAATCCTTTGCAAACCTCAATATTTGGCTAAAAAAACACATGTTCCTCACATTTCTGTGGCAGAAAGTTCTGGAATCTGAGAGGAGCCACAAATTTCCTTCCACCCAGCGTTCCCCCAAGTCTCCCGATAAAAATTATACCTCACTTGTGTGGGTAGGCCTAGCGCCCGCGACAGGAAACGCCCCAAAGCGCAACGTGGACACATCCAAAATTTTGGAAGAAAACAGAGGTGTTTTTTGCGAAGTGCCTACCTGTAGATTTTGGCCTCTAGCTCAGCCGGCACCTAGGGAAACCTACCAAACCTGTGCATTTCTGAAAACTAGAGACCTAGGGGAATCCAAGGAGGGGTGACTTGCGGGGCTCGGACCAGGTTCTGTTACCCAGAATCCTTTGCAAACCTCAAAATTTGGCTAAAAAAACACATGTTCCTCACATTTCTGTGGCAGAAAGTTCTGGAATCTAAGAGGAGCCACAAATTTCCTTCCACCCAGCGTTCCCCCAAGTCTCCCGATAAAAATGATACCTCACTTGTGTGGGTAGGCCTAGCGCCCGCGACAGGAAACGCCCCAAAGCGCAACGTGGACACATCCAAAATTTTGGAAGAAAACAGAGGTGTTTTTTGCGAAGTGCCTACCTGTAGATTTTGGCCTCTAGCTCAGCCGGCACCTAGGGAAACCTACTAAACCTGTGCATTTCTGAAAACTAGAGACGTAGGGGAATCCAAGGAGGGGTGACTTGCGGGGCTCGGACCAGGTTCTGTTACCCAGAATCCTTTGCAAACCTCAAAATTTGGCTAAAAAAACACATGTTCCTCACATTTCTGTGGCAGAAAGTTCTGGAATCTGAGAGGAGCCACAAATTTCCTTCCACCCAGCGTTCCCCCAAGTCTCCCGATAAAAATGATACCTCACTTGTGTGGGTAGGCCTAGCGCCCGCGACAGGAAACGCCCCAAAGCGCAACGTGAACACATCCAAAATTTTGGAAGAAAACAGAGGTGTTTTTTGCAAAGTGCCTACCTGTAGATTTTGGCCTCTAGCTCAGCCGGCACCTAGGGAAACCTACCAAACCTGTGCATTTCTGAAAACTAGAGACCTAGGGAAATCCAAGGAGGGGTGACTTGCGGCGCTCGGACCAGGTTCTGTTACCCAGAATCTTTTGCAAACCTCAAAATTTGGCTAAAAAAACACATGTTCCTCACGTTTCTGTGGCAGAAAGTTCTGGAATCCGAGAGGAGCCACAAATTTCCTTCCACCCAGCGTTCCCCCAAGTCTCCCGATAAAAATTATACCTCACTTGTGTGGGTAGGCCTAGCGCCCGCGACAGGAAACGCCCCAAAGCGCAACGTGGACACATCCAAAATTTTGGAAGAAAACAGAGGTGTTTTTTGCGAAGTGCCTACCTGTAGATTTTGGCCTCTAGCTCAGCCGGCACCTAGGGAAACCTACCAATCCTGTGCATTTCTGAAAACTAGAGACCTAGGGGAATCCAAGGAGGGGTGACTTGCGGGGCTCGGACCAGGTTCTGTTACCCAGAATCCTTTGCAAACCTCAAAATTTGGCTAAAAAAACACATGTTCCTCACATTTCTGTGGCAGAAAGTTCTGGAATCTAAGAGGAGCCACAAATTTCCTTCCACCCAGCGTTCCCCCAAGTCTCCCGATAAAAATGATACCTCACTTGTGTGGGTAGGCCTAGCGCCCGCGACAGGAAACGCCCCAAAGCGCAACGTGGACACATCCAAAATTTTGGAAGAAAACAGAGGTGTTTTTTGCGAAGTGCCTACCTGTAGATTTTGGCCTCTAGCTCAGCCGGCACCTAGGGAAACCTACTAAACCTGTGCATTTCTGAAAACTAGAGACCTAGGGGAATCCAAGGAGGGGTGACTTGCGGGGCTCGGACCAGGTTCTGTTACCCAGAATCCTTTCCAAACCTCAATATTTGGCTAAAAAAACACATGTTCCTCACGTTTCTGTGGCAGAAAGTTCTGGAATCTGAGAGGAGCCACAAATTTCCTTCCACCCAGCGTTCCCCCAAGTCTCCCGATAAAAATGATACCTCACTTGTGTGGGTAGGCCTAGCGCCCGCGACAGGAAACGCCCCAAAGCGCAACATGGACACATCCAAAATTTTGGAAGAAAACAGAGGTGTTTTTTGCGAAGTGCCTACCTGTAGATTTTGGCCTCTACCTCAGCCGGCACCTAGGGAAACCTACCAAACCTGTGCATTTCTGAAAACTAGAGACCTAGGGGAATCCAAGGAGGGGTGACTTGCGGGGCTCGGACCAGGTTCTGTTACCCAGAATCCTTTGCAAACCTCAAAATTTGGCTAAAAAAACACATGTTCCTCACATTTCTGTGGCAGAAAGTTCTGGAATCTAAGAGGAGCCACAAATTTCCTTCCACCCAGCGTTCCCCCAAGTCTCCCGATAAAAATGATACCTCACTTGTGTGGGTAGGCCTAGCGCCCGCGACAGGAAACGCCCCAAAGCGCAACGTGGACACATCCAAAATTTTGGAAGAAAACAGAGGTGTTTTTTGCGAAGTGCCTACCTGTAGATTTTGGCCTCTAGCTCAGCCGGCACCTAGGGAAACCTACTAAACCTGTGCATTTCTGAAAACTAGAGACCTAGGGGAATCCAAGGAGGGGTGACTTGCGGGGCTCGGACCAGGTTCTGTTACCCAGAATCCTTTGCAAACCTCAAAATTTGGCTAAAAAAACACATGTTCCTCACATTTCTGTGGCAGAAAGTTCTGGAATCTGAGAGGAGCCACAAATTTCCTTCCACCCAGCGTTCCCCCAAGTCTCCCGATAAAAATGATACCTCACTTGTGTGGGTAGGCCTAGCGCCCGCGACAGGAAACGCCCCAAAGCGCAACGTGAACACATCCAAAATTTTGGAAGAAAACAGAGGTGTTTTTTGCAAAGTGCCTACCTGTAGATTTTGGCCTCTAGCTCAGCCGGCACCTAGGGAAACCTACCAAACCTGTGCATTTCTGAAAACTAGAGACCTAGGGGAATCCAAGGAGGGGTGACTTGCGGCGCTCGGACCAGGTTCTGTTACCCAGAACCTTTGCAAACCTCAAAATTTGGCTAAAAAAACACATGTTCCTCACATTTCTGTGGCAGAAAGTTCTGGAATCTGAGAGGATCCACAAATTTCCTTCCACCCAGCGTTCCCCCAAGTCTCCCGATAAAAATGATACCTCACTTGTGTGGGTAGGCCTAGCGCCCGCGACAGGAAACGCCCCAAAGCGCAACGTGGACACATCCAAAATTTTGGAAGAAAACAGAGGTGTTTTTTGCGAAGTGCCTACCTGAAGATTTTGGCCTCTAGCTCAGCCGGCACCTAGGGAAACCTACCAAACCTGTGCATTTCTGAAAACTAGAGACGTAGGGGAATCCAAGGAGGGGTGACTTGCGGGGCTCGGACCAGGTTCTGTTACCCAGAATCCTTTGCAAACCTCAATATTTGGCTAAAAAAACACATGTTCCTCAAATTTCTGTGGCAGAAAGTTCTGGAATCTGAGAGGAGCCACAAATTTCCTTCAACCCAGCGTTCCCCCAAGTCTCCCGATAAAAATGATACCTCACTTGTGTGGGTAGGCCTAGCGCCCGCGACAGGAAACGCCCCAAAGCGCAACGTGGACACATCCAAAATTTTGGAAGAAAACAGAGGTGTTTTTTGCGAAGTGCCTACCTGTAGATTTTGGCCTCTAGCTCAGCCGGCACCTAGGGAAACCTACTAAACCTGTGCATTTCTGAAAACTAGAGACCTAGGGGAATCCAAGGAGGGGTGACTTGCGGGGCTCGGACCAGGTTCTGTTACCCAGAATCCTTTGCAAACCTCAATATTGGGCTAAAAAAACACATGTTCCTCACATTTCTGTGGCAGAAAGTTCTGGAATCTGAGAGGAGCCACAAATTTCCTTCCACCCAGCGTTCCCCCAAGTCTCCCGATACAAATGATACCTCACTTGTGTGGGTAGGCCTAGAGCCCGCGACAGGAAACGCCCCAAAGCGCAACGTGGACACATCCAAAAATTTGGAAGAAAACAGAGGTGTTTTTTGCGAAGTGCCTACCTGTAGATTTTGGCCTCTAGCTCAGCCGGCACCTAGGGAAACCTACCAAACCTGTGCATTTCTGAAAAATAGAGACCTAGGGGAATCCAAGGAGGGGTGACTTGCGGGGCTCGGACCAGGTTCTGTTACCCAGAATCCTTTGCAAACCTCAATATTTGGCTAAAAAAACACATGTTCCTCACATTTCTGTGGCAGAAAGTTCTGGAATCTGAGAGGAGCCACAAATTTCCTTCCCCCCAGCGTTCCCCCAAGTCTCCCGATAAAAATGATACCTCACTTGTGTGGGTAGGCCTAGCGCCCGCGACAGGAAACGCCCCAAAGCGCAACATGGACACATCCAAAATTTTGGAAGAAAACAGAGGTGTTTTTTGCGAAGTGCCTACCTGTAGATTTTGGCCTCTAGCTCAGCCGGCACCTAGGGAAACCTACCAAACCTGTGCATTTCTGAAAACTAGAGACCTAGGGGAATCCAAGGAGGGGTGACTTGCGGGGCTCGGACCAGGTTCTGTTACCCAGAATCCTTTCCAAACCTCAATATTTGGCTAAAAAAACACATGTTCCTCACGTTTCTGTGGCAGAAAGTTCTGGAATCTGAGAGGAGCCACAAATTTCCTTCCACCCAGCGTTCCCCCAAGTCTCCCGATAAAAATTATACCTCACTTGTGTGGGTAGGCCTAGCGCCCGCGACAGGAAACGCCCCAAAGCGCAACGTGGACACATCCAAAATTTTGGAAGAAAACAGAAGTGTTTTTTGCGAAGTGCCTACCTGTAGATTTTGGCCTCTAGCTCAGCCGGCACCTAGGGAAACCTACCAAACCTGTGCATTTCTGAAAACTAGAGACCTAGGGGAATCCAAGGAGGGGTGACTTGCGGGGCTCGGACCAGGTTCTGTTACCCAGAATCCTTTGCAAACCTCAAAATTTGGCTAAAAAAACACATGTTCCTCACATTTCTGTGGCAGAAAGTTCTGGAATCTAAGAGGAGCCACAAATTTCCTTCCACCCAGCGTTCCCCCAAGTCTCCCGATAAAAATGATACCTCACTTGTGTGGGTAGGCCTAGCGCCCGCGACAGGAAACGCCCCAAAGCGCAACGTGGACACATCCAAAATTTTGGAAGAAAACAGAGGTGTTTTTTGCGAAGTGCCTACCTGTAGATTTTGGCCTCTAGCTCAGCCGGCACCTAGGGAAACCTACTAAACCTGTGCATTTCTGAAAACTAGAGACGTAGGGGAATCCAAGGAGGGGTGACTTGCGGGGCTCGGACCAGGTTCTGTTACCCAGAATCCTTTGCAAACCTCAAAATTTGGCTAAAAAAACACATGTTCCTCACATTTCTGTGGCAGAAAGTTCTGGAATCTGAGAGGAGCCACAAATTTCCTTCCACCCAGCGTTCCCCCAAGTCTCCCGATAAAAATGATACCTCACTTGTGTGGGTAGGCCTAGCGCCCGCGACAGGAAACGCCCCAAAGCGCAACGTGAACACATCCAAAATTTTGGAAGAAAACAGAGGTGTTTTTTGCAAAGTGCCTACCTGTAGATTTTGGCCTCTAGCTCAGCCGGCACCTAGGGAAACCTACCAAACCTGTGCATTTCTGAAAACTAGAGACCTAGGGAAATCCAAGGAGGGGTGACTTGCGGCGCTCGGACCAGGTTCTGTTACCCAGAATCTTTTGCAAACCTCAAAATTTGGCTAAAAAAACACATGTTCCTCACATTTCTGTGGCAGAAAGTTCTGGAATCTGAGAGGATCCACAAATTTCCTTCCACCCAGCGTTCCCCCAAGTCTCCCGATAAAAATGATACCTCACTTGTGTGGGTAGGCCTAGCGCCCGCGACAGGAAACGCCCCAAAGCGCAACGTGGACACATCCAAAATTTTGGAAGAAAACAGAGGTGTTTTTTGCGAAGTGCCTACCTGTAGATTTTGGCCTCTAGCTCAGCCGGCACCTAGGGAAACCTACCAAACCTGTGCATTTCTGAAAACTAGAGACGTAGGGGAATCCAAGGAGGGGTGACTTGCGGGGCTCGGACCAGGTTCTGTTACCCAGAATCCTTTGCAAACCTCAATATTTGGCTAAAAAAACACATGTTCCTCAAATTTCTGTGGCAGAAAGTTCTGGAATCTGAGAGGAGCCACAAATTTCCTTCCGCCCAGCGTTCCCCCAAGTCTCCCGATAAAAATGATACCTCACTTGTGTGGGTAGGCCTAGCGCCCGCGACAGGAAACGCCCCAAAGCGCAACGTGGACACATCCAAAATTTTGGAAGAAAACAGAGGTGTTTTTTGCGAAGTGCCTACCTGTAGATTTTGGCCTCTAGCTCAGCCGGCACCTAGGGAAACCTACCAAACCTGTGCATTTCTGAAAACTAGAGACCTAGGGGAATCCAAGGAGGGGTGACTTGCGGGGCTCGGACCAGGTTCTGTTACCGAGAATCCTTTCCAAACCTCAATATTTGGCTAAAAAAACACATGTTCCTCACGTTTCTGTGGCAGAAAGTTCTGGAATCTGAGAGGAGCCACAAATTTCCTTCCACCCAGCGTTCCCCCAAGTCGCCCGATAAAAATTATACCTCACTTGTGTGGGTAGGCCTAGCGCCCGCGACAGGAAACGCCCCAAAGCGCAACGTGGACACATCCAAAATTTTGGAAGAAAACAGAGGTGTTTTTTGCGAAGTGCCTACCTGTAGATTTTGGCCTCTAGCTCAGCCGGCACCTAGGGAAACCTACCAAACCTGTGCATTTCTGAAAACTAGAGACCTAGGGGAATCCTAGGAGGGGTGACTTGCGGGGCTCGGACCGGGTTCTGTTACCCAGAATCCTTTGCAAACCTCAAAATTTGGCTAAAAAAACACATGTTCCTCACATTTCTGTGGCAGAAAGTTCTGGAATCTAAGAGGAGCCACAAATTTCCTTCCACCCAGCGTTCCCCCAAGTCTCCCGATAAAAATGATACCTCACTTTTGTGTGGGTAGGCCTAGCGCCCACGACAGGAAACGCCCCAAAGCGCAACATGGACACATCCAAAATTTTGGAAGAAAACAGAGGTGTTTTTTGCGAAGTGCCTACCTGTAGATTTTGGCCTCTAGCTCAGCCGGCACCTAGGGAAACCTACTAAACCTGTGCATTTCTGAAAACTAGAGACCTAGGGGAATCCAAGGAGGGGTGACTTGCGGGGCTCGGACCAGGTTCTGTTACCCAGAATCCTTTGCAAACCTCATAATTTGGCTAAAAAAACACATGTTCCTCACATTTCTGTGGCAGAAAGTTCTGGAATCTGAGAGGAGCCACAAATTTCCTTCCACCCAGCGTTCCCCCAAGTCTCCCGATAAAAATGATACCTCACTTGTGTGGGTAGGCCTAGCGCCCGCGACAGGAAACGCCCCAAAGCGCAACGTGAACACATCCAAAATTTTGGAAGAAAACAGAGGTGTTTTTTGCAAAGTGCCTACCTGTAGATTTTGGCCTCTAGCTCAGCCGGCACCTAGGGAAACATACCAAACCTGTGCATTTCTGAAAACTAGAGACCTAGGGAAATCCAAGGAGGGGTGACTTGCGGCGCTCGGACCAGGTTCTGTTACCCAGAATCCTTTGCAAACCTCAAAATTTGGCTAAAAAAACACATGTTCCTCACATTTCTGTGGCAGAAAGCTCTGGAATCTGAGAGGATCCACAAATTTCCTTCCACCCAGCGTTCCCCCAAGTCTCCCGATAAAAATGATACCTCACTTGTGTGGGTAGGCCTAGCGCCCGCGACAGGAAACGCCCCAAAGCGCAACGTGGACACATCCAAAATTTTGGAAGAAAACAGAGGTGTTTTTAGCGAAGTGCCTACCTGTAGATTTTGGCCTCTAGCTCAGCCGGCACCTAGGGAAACCTACCAAACCTGTGCATTTCTGAAAACTAGAGACGTAGGGGAATCCAAGGAGGGGTGACTTGCGGGGCTCGGACCAGGTTCTGTTACCCAGAATCCTTTGCAAACCTCAATATTTGGCTAAAAAAACACATGTTCCTCAAATTTCTGTGGCAGAAAGTTCTGGAATCTGAGAGGAGCCACAAATTTCCTTCAACCCAGCGTTCCCCCAAGTCTCCAGATAAAAATGATACCTCACTTGTGTGGGTAGGCCTAGCGCCCGCGACAGGAAACGCCCCAAAGCGCAACATGGACACATCCAAAATTTTGGAAGAAAACAGAGGTGTTTTTTGCGAAGTGCCTACCTGTAGATTTTGGCCTCTAGCTCAGCCGGCACCTAGGGAAACCTACCAAACCTGTGCATTTCTGAAAACTAGAGACCTAGGGGAATCCAAGGAGGGGTGACTTGCGGGGCTCGGACCAGGTTCTGTTACCCAGAATCCTTTCCAAACCTCAATATTTGGCTAAAAAAACACATGTTCCTCACGTTTCTGTGGCAGAAAGTTCTGGAATCTGAGAGGAGCCACAAATTTCCTTCCACCCAGCGTTCCCCCAAGTCTCCCGATAAAAATTATACCTCACTTGTGTGGGTAGGCCTAGCGCCCGCGACAGGAAACGCCCCAAAGCGCAACGTGGACACATCCAAAATTTTGGAAGAAAACAGAGGTGTTTTTTGCGAAGTGCCTACCTGTAGATTTTGGCCTCTAGCTCAGCCGGCACCTAGGGAAACCTACCAAACCTGTGCATTTCTGAAAACTAGAGACCTAGGGGAATCCAAGGAGGGGTGACTTGCGGTGCTCGGACCAGGTTCTGTTACCCAGAATCCTTTGCAAACCTCAAAATTTGGCTAAAAAAACACATGTTCCTCACATTTCTGTGGCAGAAAGTTCTGGAATCTAAGAGGAGCCACAAATTTCCTTCCACCCAGCGTTCCCCCAAGTCTCCCGATAAAAATGATACCTCACTTGTGTGGGTAGGCCTAGCGCCCGCGACAGGAAACGCCCCAAAGCGCAACGTGTACACATCCAAAATTTTGGAAGAAAACAGAGGTGTTTTTTGCGAAGTGCCTACCTGTAGATTTTGGCCTCTAGCTCAGCCGGCACCTAGGGAAACCTACTAAACCTGTGCATTTCTGAAAACTAGAGACCTAGGGGAATCCAAGGAGGGGTGACTTGCGGGGCTCGGACCAGGTTCTGTTACCCAGAATCCTTTGCAAACCTCAATATTGGGCTAAAAAAACACATGTTCCTCACATTTCTGTGGCAGAAAGTTCTGGAATCTGAGAGGAGCCACAAATTTCCTTCCACCCAGCGTTCCCCCAAGTCTCCCGATACAAATGATACCTCACTTGTGTGGGTAGGCCTAGCGCCCGCGACAGGAAACGCCCCAAAGCGCAACGTGGACACATCCAAAAATTTGGAAGAAAACAGAGGTGTTTTTTGCGAAGTGCCTACCTGTAGATTTTGGCCTCTAGCTCAGCCGGCACCTAGGGAAACCTACCAAACCTGTCCATTTCTGAAAACTAGAGACCTAGGGGAATCCAAGGAGGGGTGACTTGCGGCGCTCGGACCAGGTTCTGTTACCCAGAATCCTTTGCAAACCTCAAAATTTGGCTAAAAAAACACATGTTCCTCACATTTCTGTGGCAGAAAGCTCTGGAATCTGAGAGGATCCACAAATTTCCTTCCACCCAGCGTTCCCCCAAGTCTCCCGATAAAAATGATACCTCACTTGTGTGGGTAGGCCTAGCGCCCGCGACAGGAAACGCCCCAAAGCGCAACGTGGACACATCCAAAATTTTGGAAGAAAACAGAGGTGTTTAGTGCGAAGTGCCTACCTGTAGATTTTGGCCTCTAGCTCAGCCGGCACCCAGGGAAACCTACCAAACCTGTGCATTTCTGAAAACTAGAGACGTAGGGGAATCCAAGGAGGGGTGACTTGCGGGGCTCGGACCAGGTTCTGTTACCCAGAATCCTTTGCAAACCTCAATATTTGGCTAAAAAAACACATGTTCCTCAAATTTCTGTGGCAGAAAGTTCTGGAATCTGAGAGGAGCCACAAATTTCCTTCAACCCAGCGTTCCCCCAAGTCTCCCGATAAAAATGATACCTCACTTGTGTGGGTAGGCCTAGCGCCCGCGACAGGAAACGCCCCAAAGCGCAACATGGACACATCCAAAATTTTGGAAGAAAACAGAGGTGTTTTTTGCGAAGTGCCTACCTGTAGATTTTGGCCTCTAGCTCAGCCGGCACCTAGGGAAACCTACCAAACCTGTGCATTTCTGAAAACTAGAGACCTAGGGGAATCCAAGGAGGGGTGACTTGCGGGGCTCGGACCAGGTTCTGTTACCCAGAATCCTTTCCAAACCTCAATATTTGGCTAAAAAAACACATGTTCCTCACGTTTCTGTGGCAGAAAGTTCTGGAATCTGAGAGGAGCCACAAATTTCCTTCCACCCAGCGTTCCCCCAAGTCTCCCGATAAAAATTATACCTCACTTGTGTGGGTAGGCCTAGCGCCCGCGACAGGAAACGCCCCAAAGCGCAACGTGGACACATCCAAAATTTTGGAAGAAAACAGAGGTGTTTTTTGCGAAGTGCCTACCTGTAGATTTTGGCCTCTAGCTCAGCCGGCACCTAGGGAAACCTACCAAACCTGTGCATTTCTGAAAACTAGAGACCTAGGGGAATCCAAGGAGGGGTGACTTGCGGGGCTCGGACCAGGTTCTGTTACCCAGAATCCTTTGCAAACCTCAAAATTTGGCTAAAAAAACACATGTTCCTCACATTTCTGTGGCAGAAAGTTCTGGAATCTAAGAGGAGCCACAAATTTCCTTCCACCCAGCGTTCCCCCAAGTCTCCCGATAAAAATGATACCTCACTTGTGTGGGTAGGCCTAGCGCCCGCGACAGGAAACGCCCCAAAGCGCAACGTGGACACATCCAAAATTTTGGAAGAAAACAGAGGTGTTTTTTGCGAAGTGCCTACCTGTAGATTTTGGCCTCTAGCTCAGCCGGCACCTAGGGAAACCTACTAAACCTGTGCATTTCTGAAAACTAGAGACCTAGGGGAATCCAAGGAGGGGTGACTTGCGGGGCTCGGACCAGGTTCTGTTACCCAGAATCCTTTGCAAACCTCAAAATTTGGCTAAAAAAACACATGTTCCTCACATTTCTGTGGCAGAAAGTTCTGGAATCTGAGAGGAGCCACAAATTTCCTTCCACCCAGCGTTCCCCCAAGTCTCCCAATAAAAATGATACCTCACTTGTGTGGGTAGGCCTAGCGCCCGCGACAGGAAACGCCCCAAAGCGCAACGTGGACACATCCAAAATTTTGGAAGAAAACAGAGGTGTTTTTTGCAAAGTGCCTACCTGTAGATTTTGGCCTCTAGCTCAGCCGGCACCTAGGGAAACCTACCAAACCTGTGCATTTCTGAAAACTAGAGACCTAGGGAAATCCAAGGAGGGGTGACTTGCGGCGCTCGGACCAGGTTCTGTTACCCAGAATCCTTTGCAAACCTCAAAATTTGGCTAAAAAAACACATGTTCCTCACATTTCTGTGGCAGAAAGTTCTGGAATCTGAGAGGATCCACAAATTTCCTTCCACCCAGCGTTCCCCCACGTCTCCCGATAAAAATTATACCTCACTTGTGTGGGTAGGCCTAGCGCCCGCGACAGGAAACGCCCCAAAGCGCAACGTGGACACATCCAAAATTTTGGAAGAAAACAGAGGTGTTTTTTGCGAAGTGCCTACCTGTAGATTTTGGCCTCTAGCTCAGCCGGCACCTAGGGAAACCTACCAAACCTGTGCATTTCTGAAAACTAGAGACGTAGGGGAATCCAAGGAGGGGTGACTTGCGGGGCTCGGACCAGGTTCTGTTACCCAGAATCCTTTGCAAACCTCAATATTTGGCTAAAAAAACACATGTTCCTCAAATTTCTGTGGCAGAAAGTTCTGGAATCTGAGAGGAGCCACAAATTTCCTTCCGCCCAGCGTTCCCCCAAGTCTCCCGATAAAAATGATACCTCACTTGTGTGGGTAGGCCTAGCGCCCGCGACAGGAAACGCCCCAAAGCGCAACGTGGACACATCCAAAATTTTGGAAGAAAACAGAGGTGTTTTTTGCGAAGTGCCTACCTGTAGATTTTGGCCTCTAGCTCAGCCGGCACCTAGGGAAACCTACCAAACCTGTGCATTTCTGAAAACTAGAGACCTAGGGGAATCCAAGGAGGGGTGACTTGCGGGGCTCGGACCAGGTTCTGTTACCCAGAATCCTTTCCAAACCTCAATATTTGGCTAAAAAAACACATGTTCCTCACGTTTCTGTGGCAGAAAGTTCTGGAATCTGAGAGGAGCCACAAATTTCCTTCCACCCAGCGTTCCCCCAAGTCGCCCGATAAAAATTATACCTCACTTGTGTGGGTAGGCCTAGCGCCCGCGACAGGAAACGCCCCAAAGCGCAACGTGGACACATCCAAAATTTTGGAAGAAAACAGAGGTGTTTTTTGCGAAGTGCCTACCTGTAGATTTTGGCCTCTAGCTCAGCCGGCACCTAGGGAAACCTACCAAACCTGTGCATTTCTGAAAACTAGAGACCTAGGGGAATCCTAGGAGGGGTGACTTGCGGGGCTCGGACCAGGTTCTGTTACCCAGAATCCTTTGCAAACCTCAAAATTTGGCTAAAAAAACACATGTTCCTCACATTTCTGTTGCAGAAAGTTCTGGAATCTAAGAGGAGCCACAAATTTCCTTCCACCCAGCGTTCCCCCAAGTCTCCCGATAAAAATGATACCTCACTTTTGTGTGGGTAGGCCTAGCTCCCACGACAGGAAACGCCCCAAAGCGCAACATGGACACATCCAAAATTTTGGAAGAAAACAGAGGTGTTTTTTGCGAAGTGCCTACCTGTAGATTTTGGCCTCTAGCTCAGCCGGCACCTAGGGAAACCTACCAAACCTGTGCATTTCTGAAAACTAGAGACCTAGGGAAATCCAAGGAGGGGTGACTTGCGGCGCTCGGACCAGGTTCTGTTACCCAGAATCCTTTGCAAACCTCAAAATTTGGCTAAAAAAACACATGTTCCTCACATTTCTGTGGCAGAAAGCTCTGGAATCTGAGAGGATCCACAAATTTCCTTCCACCCAGCGTTCCCCCAAGTCTCCCGATAAAAATGATACCTCACTTGTGTGGGTAGGCCTAGCGCCCGCGACAGGAAACGCCCCAAAGCGCAACGTGGACACATCCAAAATTTTGGAAGAAAACAGAGGTGTTTTTTGCGAAGTGCCTACCTGTAGATTTTGGCCTCTAGCTCAGCCGGCACCTAGGGAAACCTACCAAACCTGTGCATTTCTGAAAACTAGAGACGTAGGGGAATCCAAGGAGGGGTGACTTGCGGGGCTCGGACCAGGTTCTGTTACCCAGAATCCTTTGCAAACCTCAATATTTGGCTAAAAAAACACATGTTCCTCAAATTTCTGTGGCAGAAAGTTCTGGAATCTGAGAGGAGCCACAAATTTCCTTCAACCCAGCGTTCCCCCAAGTCTCCAGATAAAAATGATACCTCACTTGTGTGGGTAGGCCTAGCGCCCGCGACAGGAAACGCCCCAAAGCGCAACATGGACACATCCAAAATTTTGGAAGAAAACAGAGGTGTTTTTTGCGAAGTGCCTACCTGTAGATTTTGGCCTCTAGCTCAGCCGGCACCTAGGGAAACCTACCAAACCTGTGCATTTCTGAAAACTAGAGACCTAGGGGAATCCAAGGAGGGGTGACTTGCGGGGCTCGGACCAGGTTCTGTTACCCAGAATCCTTTCCAAACCTCAATATTTGGCTAAAAAAACACATGTTCCTCACGTTTCTGTGGCAGAAAGTTCTGGAATCTGAGAGGAGCCACAAATTTCCTTCCACCCAGCGTTCCCCCAAGTCTCCCGATAAAAATTATACCTCACTTGTGTGGGTAGGCCTAGCGCCCGCGACAGGAAACGCCCCAAAGCGCAACGTGGACACATCCAAAATTTTGGAAGAAAACAGAGGTGTTTTTTGCAAAGTGCCTACCTGTAGATTTTGGCCTCTAGCTCAGCCGGCACCTAGGGAAACCTACCAAACCTGTGCATTTCTGAAAACTAGAGACCTAGGGAAATCCAAGGAGGGGTGACTTGCGGCGCTCGGACCAGGTTCTGTTACCCAGAATCCTTTGCAAACCTCAAAATTTGGCTAAAAAAACACATGTTCCTCACATTTCTGTGGCAGAAAGCTCTGGAATCTGAGAGGATCCACAAATTTCCTTCCACCCAGCGTTCCCCCAAGTCTCCCGATAAAAATGATACCTCACTTGTGTGGGTAGGCCTAGCGCCCGCGACAGGAAACGCCCCAAAGCGCAACGTGGACACATCCAAAATTTTGGAAGAAAACAGAGGTGTTTTTTGCGAAGTGCCTACCTGTAGATTTTGGCCTCTAGCTCAGCCGGCACCTAGGGAAACCTACCAAACCTGTGCATTTCTGAAAACTAGAGACGTAGGGGAATCCAAGGAGGGGTGACTTGCGGGGCTCGGACCAGGTTCTGTTACCCAGAATCCTTTGCAAACCTCAATATTTGGCTAAAAAAACACATGTTCCTCAAATTTCTGTGGCAGAAAGTTCTGGAATCTGAGAGGAGCCACAAATTTCCTTCAACCCAGCGTTCCCCCAAGTCTCCAGATAAAAATGATACCTCACTTGTGTGGGTAGGCCTAGCGCCCGCGACAGGAAACGCCCCAAAGCGCAACATGGACACATCCAAAATTTTGGAAGAAAACAGAGGTGTTTTTTGCGAAGTGCCTACCTGTAGATTTTGGCCTCTAGCTCAGCCGGCACCTAGGGAAACCTACCAAACCTGTGCATTTCTGAAAACTAGAGACCTAGGGGAATCCAAGGAGGGGTGACTTGCGGGGCTCGGACCAGGTTCTGTTACCCAGAATCCTTTCCAAACCTCAATATTTGGCTAAAAAAACACATGTTCCTCACGTTTCTGTGGCAGAAAGTTCTGGAATCTGAGAGGAGCCACAAATTTCCTTCCACCCAGCGTTCCCCCAAGTCTCCCGATAAAAATTATACCTCACTTGTGTGGGTAGGCCTAGCGCCCGCGACAGGAAACGCCCCAAAGCGCAACGTGGACACATCCAAAATTTTGGAAGAAAACAGAGGTGTTTTTTGCGAAGTGCCTACCTGTAGATTTTGGCCTCTAGCTCAGCCGGCACCTAGGGAAACCTACCAAACCTGTGCATTTCTGAAAACTAGAGACCTAGGGGAATCCAAGGAGGGGTGACTTGCGGGGCTCGGACCAGGTTCTGTTACCCAGAATCCTTTGCAAACCTCAAAATTTGGCTAAAAAAACACATGTTCCTCACATTTCTGTGGCAGAAAGTTCTGGAATCTAAGAGGAGCCACAAATTTCCTTCCACCCAGCGTTCCCCCAAGTCTCCCGATAAAAATGATACCTCACTTGTGTGGGTAGGCCTAGCGCCCGCGACAGGAAACGCCCCAAAGCGCAACGTGGACACATCCAAAATTTTGGAAGAAAACAGAGGTGTTTTTTGCAAAGTGCCTACCTGTAGATTTTGGCCTCTAGCTCAGCCGGCACCTAGGGAAACCTACCAAACCTGTGCATTTCTGAAAACTAGAGACCTAGGGAAATCCAAGGAGGGGTGACTTGCGGCGCTCGGACCAGGTTCTGTTACCCAGAATCCTTTGCAAACCTCAAAATTTGGCTAAAAAAACACATGTTCCTCACATTTCTGTGGCAGAAAGTTCTGGAATCTGAGAGGATCCACAAATTTCCTTCCACCCAGCGTTCCCCCAAGTCTCCCGATAAAAATTATACCTCACTTGTGTGGGTAGGCCTAGCGCCCGCGACAGGATACGCCCCAAAGCGCAACGTGGACACATCCAAAATTTTGGAAGAAAACAGAGGTGTTTTTTGCGAAGTGCCTACCTGTAGATTTTGGCCTCTAGCTCAGCCGGCACCTAGGGAAACATACTAAACCTGTGCATTTCTGAAAACTAGAGAACTAGGGGAATCCAAGGAGGGGTGACTTGCGGGGCTCGGACCAGGTTCTGTTACCCAGAATCCTTTGCAAACCTCAAAATTTGGCTAAAAAAACACATGTTCCTCACATTTCTGTGGCAGAAAGTTCTGGAATCTGAGAGGAGCCACAAATTTCCTTCCACCCAGCGTTCCCCCAAGTCTCCCAATAAAAATGATACCTCACTTGTGTGGGTAGGCCTAGCGCCCGCGACAGGAAACGCCCCAAAGCGCAACGTGGACACATCCAAAATTTTGGAAGAAAACAGAGGTGTTTTTTGCAAAGTGCCTACCTGTAGATTTTGGCCTCTAGCTCAGCCGGCACCTAGGGAAACCTACCACACCTGTGCATTTCTGAAAACTAGAGACCTAGGGAAATCCAAGGAGGGGTGACTTGCGGCGCTCGGACCAGGTTCTGTTACCCAGAATCCTTTGCAAACCTCAAAATTTGGCTAAAAAAACACATGTTCCTCACATTTCTGTGGCAGAAAGTTCTGGAATCTGAGAGGATCCACAAATTTCCTTCCACCCAGCGTTCCCCCACGTCTCCCGATAAAAATTATACCTCACTTGTGTGGGTAGGCCTAGCGCCCGCGACAGGAAACGCCCCAAAGCGCAACGTGGACACATCCAAAATTTTGGAAGAAAACAGAGGTGTTTTTTGCGAAGTGCCTACCTGTAGATTTTGGCCTCTAGCTCAGCCGGCACCTAGGGAAACCTACCAAACCTGTGCATTTCTGAAAACTAGAGACGTAGGGGAATCCAAGGAGGGGTGACTTGCGGGGCTCGGACCAGGTTCTGTTACCCAGAATCCTTTGCAAACCTCAATATTTGGCTAAAAAAACACATGTTCCTCAAATTTCTGTGGCAGAAAGTTCTGGAATCTGAGAGGAGCCACAAATTTCCTTCAACCCAGCGTTCCCCCAAGTCTCCCGATAAAAATGATACCTCACTTGTGTGGGTAGGCCTAGCGCCCGCGACAGGAAACGCCCCAAAGCGCAACGTGGACACATCCAAAATTTTGGAAGAAAACAGAGGTGTTTTTTGCGAAGTGCCTACCTGTAGATTTTGGCCTCTAGCTCAGCCGGCACCTAGGGAAACCTACCAAACCTGTGCATTTCTGAAAACTAGAGACCTAGGGGAATCCAAGGAGGGGTGACTTGCGGGGCTTGGACCAGGTTCTGTTACCCAGAATCCTTTGCAAACCTCAAAATTTGGCTAAAAAAACACATTTTCCTCACATTTCTGTGGCAGAAAGTTCTGGAATCTGAGAGGAGCCACAAATTTCCTTCCACCCAGCGTTCCCCCAAGTCTCCCAATAAAAATGATACCTCACTTGTGTGGGTAGGCCTAGCGCCCGCGACAGGAAACGCCCCAAAGCGCAACGTGGACACATCCAAAATTTTGGAAGAAAACAGAGGTGTTTTTTGCGAAGTGCCTACCTGTAGATTTTGGCCTCTAGGTCAGCCGGCACCTAGGGAAACCTACCAAACCTGTGCATTTCTGAAAACTAGAGACCTAGGGGAATCCAAGGAGGGGTGACTTGCGGCGCTCGGACCAGGTTCTGTTACCCAGAACCTTTGCAAACCTCAAAATTTGGCTAAAAAAACACATGTTCCTCACATTTCTGTGGCAGAAAGTTCTGGAATCTGAGAGGATCCACAAATTTCCTTCCACCCAGCATTCCCCCAAGTCTCCCGATAAAAATGATACCTCACTTGTGTGGGTAGGCCTAGCGCCCGCGACAGGAAACGCCCCAAAGCGCAACGTGGACACATCCAAAATTTTGGAAGAAAACAGAGGTGTTTTTTGCGAAGTGCCTACCTGTAGATTTTGGCCTCTAGCTCAGCCGGCACCTAGGGAAACCTACTAAACCTGTGCATTTCTGAAAACTAGAGACCTAGGGGAATCCAAGGAGGGGTGACTTGCGGGGCTCGGACCAGGTTCTGTTACCCAGAATCCTTTGCAAACCTCAATATTGGGCTAAAAAAACACATGTTCCTCACATTTCTGTGGCAGAAAGTTCTGGAATCTGAGAGGAGCCACAAATGTCCTTCCACCCAGCGTTCCCCCAAGTCTCCCGATAAAAATGATACCTCACTTGTGTGGGTAGGCCTAGCGCCCGCGACAGGAAACGCCCCAAAGCGCAACATGAACACATCCAAAATTTTGGAAGAAAACAGAGGTGTTTTTTGCAAAGTGCCTACCTGTAGATTTTGGCCTCTAGCTCAGCCGGCACCTAGGGAAACCTACCAAACCTGTGCATTTCTGAAAACTAGAGACCTAGGGAAATCCAAGGAGGGGTGACTTGCGGCGCTCGGACCAGGTTCTGTTACCCAGAATCCTTTGCAAACCTCAAAATTTGGCTAAAAAAACACATGTTCCTCACATTTCTGTGGCAGAAAGCTCTGGAATCTGAGAGGATCCACAAATTTCCTTCCACCCAGCGTTCCCCCAAGTCTCCCGATAAAAATGATACCTCACTTGTGTGGGTAGGCCTAGCGCCCGCGACAGGAAACGCCCCAAAGCGCAACGTGGACACATCCAAAATTTTGGAAGAAAACAGAGGTGTTTTTTGCGAAGTGCCTACCTGTAGATTTTGGCCTCTAGCTCAGCCGGCACCTAGGGAAACCTACCAAACCTGTGCATTTCTGAAAACTAGAGACGTAGGGGAATCCAAGGAGGGGTGACTTGCGGGGCTCGGACCAGGTTCTGTTACCCAGAATCCTTTGCAAACCTCAATATTTGGCTAAAAAAACACATGTTCCTCAAATTTCTGTGGCAGAAAGTTCTGGAATCTGAGAGGAGCCACAAATTTCCTTCAACCCAGCGTTCCCCCAAGTCTCCAGATAAAAATGATACCTCACTTGTGTGGGTAGGCCTAGCGCCCGCGACAGGAAACGCCCCAAAGCGCAACATGGACACATCCAAAATTTTGGAAGAAAACAGAGGTGTTTTTTGCGAAGTGCCTACCTGTAGATTTTGGCCTCTAGCTCAGCCGGCACCTAGGGAAACCTACCAAACCTGTGCATTTCTGAAAACTAGAGACCTAGGGGAATCCAAGGAGGGGTGACTTGCGGGGCTCGGACCAGGTTCTGTTACCCAGAATCCTTTCCAAACCTCAATATTTGGCTAAAAAAACACATGTTCCTCACGTTTCTGTGGCAGAAAGTTCTGGAATCTGAGAGGAGCCACAAATTTCCTTCCACCCAGCGTTCCCCCAAGTCTCCCGATAAAAATTATACCTCACTTGTGTGGGTAGGCCTAGCGCCCGCGACAGGAAACGCCCCAAAGCGCAACGTGGACACATCCAAAATTTTGTAAGAAAACAGAGGTGTTTTTTGTGAAGTGCCTACCTGTAGATTTTGGCCTCTAGCTCAGCCGGCACCTAGGGAAACCTACCAAACCTGTGCATTTCTGAAAACTAGAGACCTAGGGGAATCCAAGGAGGGGTGACTTGCGGGGCTCGGACCAGGTTCTGTTACTCAGAATCCTTTGCAAACCTCAATATTTGGCTAAAAAAACACATGTTCCTCACATTTCTGTGGCAGAAAGTTCTGGAATCTGAGAGGAGCCACAAATTTCCTTCCACCCAGCGTTCCCCCAAGTCTCCCGATAAAAATGATACCTCACTTGTGTGGGTAGGCCTAGCGCCCGCGACAGGAAACGCCCCAAAGCGCAACGTGGACACATCCAAAATTTTGGAAGAAAACAGAGGTGTTTTTTGCGAAGTGCCTACCTGTAGATTTTGGCCTCTAGCTCAGCCGGCACCTAGGGAAATCTACCAAACCTGTGCATTTCTGAAAACTAGAGACCTAGGGGAATCCAAGAAGGGGTGACTTGCGGGGCTCGGACCAGGTTCTGTTACCCAGAATCCTTTGCAAACCTCAAAATTTGGCTAAAAAAACACTTGTTCCTCACATTTCTGTGGCAGAAAGTTCTGGAATCTGAGAGGAGCCACAAATTTCCTTCCACCCAGCGTTCCCCCAAGTCTCCCGATAAAAATGATACCTCACTTGTGTGGGTAGGCCTAGCGCCCGCGACAGGAAACGCCCCAAAGAGGAACGTGGACACATCCAAAATTTTGTAAGAAAACAGAGGTGTTTTTTGTGAAGTGCCTACCTGTAGATTTTGGCCTCTAGCTCAGCCGGCACCTAGGGAAACCTACCAAACCTGTGCATTTCTGAAAACTAGAGACCTAGGGGAATCCAAGGAGGGGTGACTTGCGGGGCTCGGACCAGGTTCTGTTACTCAGAATCCTTTGCAAACCTCAATATTTGGCTAAAAAAACACATGTTCCTCACATTTCTGTGGCAGAAAGTTCTGGAATCTGAGAGGAGCCACAAATTTCCTTCCACCCAGCGTTCCCCCAAGTCTCCCGATAAAAATGATACCTCACTTGTGTGGGTAGGCCTAGCGCCCGCGACAGGAAACGCCCCAAAGCGCAACGTGGACACATCCAAAATTTTGTAAGAAAACAGAGGTGTTTTTTGTGAAGTGCCTACCTGTAGATTTTGGCCTCTAGCTCAGCCGGCACCTAGGGAAACCTACCAAACCTGTGCATTTCTGAAAACTAGAGACCTAGGGGAATCCAAGGAGGGGTGACTTGCGGGGCTCGGACCAGGTTCTGTTACTCAGAATCCTTTGCAAACCTCAATATTTGGCTAAAAAAACACATGTTCCTCACATTTCTGTGGCAGAAAGTTCTGGAATCTGAGAGGAGCCACAAATTTCCTTCCACCCAGCGTTCCCCCAAGTCTCCCGATAAAAATGATACCTCACTTGTGTGGGTAGGCCTAGCGCCCGCGACAGGAAACGCCCCAAAGCGCAACGTGGACACATCCAAAATTTTGGAAGAAAACAGAGGTGTTTTTTGCGAAGTGCCTACCTGTAGATTTTGGCCTCTAGCTCAGCCGGCACCTAGGGAAACCTACCAAACCTGTGCATTTCTGAAAACTAGAGAACTAGGGGAATCCAAGGAGGGGTGACTTGCGGGGTTCGGACCAGGTTCTGTTACCCAGAATCCTTTGCAAACCTCAAAATTTGGCTAAAAAAGCACATTTTCCTCACATTTCTGTGGCAGAAAGTTCTGGAATCTGAGAGGAGCCACAAATTTCCTTCCACCCAGCGTTCCCCCAAGTCTCCCGATAAAAATGATACCTCACTTGTGTGGGTAGGCCTAGCGCCCGCGACAGGAAACGCCCCAAAGCGCAACGTGGACACATCCAAAATTTTGGAAGAAAACAGAGGTGTTTTTTGCGAAGTGCCTACCTGTAGATTTTGGCCTCTAGCTCAGCCGGCACCTAGGGAAATCTACCAAACCTGTGCATTTCTGAAAACTAGAGACCTAGGGGAATCCAATGAGGGGTGACTTGCGGGGCTCGGACCAGGTTCTGTTACCCAGAATCCTTTGCAAACCTCAAAATTTGGCTAAAAAAACACTTGTTCCTCACATTTCTGTGGCAGAAAGTTCTGGAATCTGAGAGGAGCCACAAATTTCCTTCCACCCAGCGTTCCCCCAAGTCTCCCGATAAAAATGATACCTCACTTGTGTGGGTAGGCCTAGCGCCCGCGACAGGAAACGCCCCAAAGAGGAACGTGGACACATCCAAAATTTTGTAAGAAAACAGAGGTGTTTTTTGTGAAGTGCCTACCTGTAGATTTTGGCCTCTAGCTCAGCCGGCACCTAGGGAAACCTACCAAACCTGTGCATTTCTGAAAACTAGAGACCTAGGGGAATCCAAGGAGGGGTGACTTGCGGGGCTCGGACCAGGTTCTGTTACCCAGAATCCTTTGCAAACCTCAAAATTTGGCTAAAAAAACACATGTTCCTCACATTTCTGTGGCAGAAAGTTCTGGAATCTAAGAGGAGCCACAAATTTCCTTCCACCCAGCGTTCCCCCAAGTCTCCCGATAAAAATGATACCTCACTTGTGTGGGTAGGCCTAGCGCCCGCGACAGGAAACGCCCCAAAGCGCAACGTGGACACATCCAAAATTTTGGAAGAAAACAGAGGTGTTTTTTGCGAAGTGCCTACCTGTAGATTTTGGCCTCTAGCTCAGCCGGCACCTAGGGAAACCTACTAAACCTGTGCATTTCTGAAAACTAGAGACCTAGGGGAATCCAAGGAGGGGTGACTTGCGGGGCTCGGACCAGGTTCTGTTACCCAGAATCCTTTGCAAACCTCAAAATTTGGCTAAAAAAACACATGTTCCTCACATTTCTGTGGCAGAAAGTTCTGGAATCTGAGAGGAGCCACAAATTTCCTTCCACCCAGCGTTCCCCCAAGTCTCCCAATAAAAATGATACCTCACTTGTGTGGGTAGGCCTAGCGCCCGCGACAGGAAACGCCCCAAAGCGCAACGTGGACACATCCAAAATTTTGGAAGAAAACAGAGGTGTTTTTTGCAAAGTGCCTACCTGTAGATTTTGGCCTCTAGCTCAGCCGGCACCTAGGGAAACCTACCAAACCTGTGCATTTCTGAAAACTAGAGACCTAGGGAAATCCAAGGAGGGGTGACTTGCGGCGCTCGGACCAGGTTCTGTTACCCAGAATCCTTTGCAAACCTCAAAATTTGGCTAAAAAAACACATGTTCCTCACATTTCTGTGGCAGAAAGTTCTGGAATCTGAGAGGATCCACAAATTTCCTTCCACCCAGCGTTCCCCCACGTCTCCCGATAAAAATTATACCTCACTTGTGTGGGTAGGCCTAGCGCCCGCGACAGGAAACGCCCCAAAGCGCAACGTGGACACATCCAAAATTTTGGAAGAAAACAGAGGTGTTTTTTGCGAAGTGCCTACCTGTAGATTTTGGCCTCTAGCTCAGCCGGCACCTAGGGAAACCTACCAAACCTGTGCATTTCTGAAAACTAGAGACGTAGGGGAATCCAAGGAGGGGTGACTTGCGGGGCTCGGACCAGGTTCTGTTACCCAGAATCCTTTGCAAACCTCAATATTTGGCTAAAAAAACACATGTTCCTCAAATTTCTGTGGCAGAAAGTTCTGGAATCTGAGAGGAGCCACAAATTTCCTTCAACCCAGCGTTCCCCCAAGTCTCCCGATAAAAATGATACCTCACTTGTGTGGGTAGGCCTAGCGCCCGCGACAGGAAACGCCCCAAAGCGCAACGTGGACACATCCAAAATTTTGGAAGAAAACAGAGGTGTTTTTTGCGAAGTGCCTACCTGAAGATTTTGGCCTCTAGCTCAGCCGGCACCTAGGGAAACCTACCAAACCTGTGCATTTCTGAAAACTAGAGATGTAGGGGAATCCAAGGAGGGGTGACTTGCGGGGCTCGGACCAGGTTCTGTTACCCAGAATCCTTTGCAAACCTCAATATTTGGCTAAAAAAACACATGTTCCTCAAATTTCTGTGGCAGAAAGTTCTGGAATCTGAGAGGAGCCACAAATTTCCTTCAACCCAGCGTTCCCCCAAGTCTCCCGATAAAAATGATACCTCACTTGTGTGGGTAGGCCTAGCGCCCGCGACAGGAAACGCCCCAAAGCGCAACGTGTACACACCCAAAATTTTGGAAGAAAACAGAGGTGTTTTTTGCGAAGTGCCTACCTGTAGATTTTGGCCTCTAGCTCAGCCGGCACCTAGGGAAACCTACTAAACCTGTGCATTTCTGAAAACTAGAGACCTAGGGGAATCCAAGGAGGGGTGACTTGCGGGGCTCGGACCAGGTTCTGTTACCCAGAATCCTTTGCAAACCTCAATATTGGGCTAAAAAAACACATGTTCCTCACATTTCTGTGGCAGAAAGTTCTGGAATCTGAGAGGAGCCACAAATTTCCTTCCACCCAGCGTTCCCCCAAGTCTCCCGATAAAAATTATACCTCACTTGTGTGGGTAGGCCTAGCACCCGCGACAGGAAACGCCCCAAAGCGCAACGTGGACACATCCAAAATTTTGGAAGAAAACAGAGGTGTTTTTTGCGAAGTGCCTACCTGTAGATTTTGGCCTCTAGCTCAGCCGGCACCTAGGGAAACCTACCAAACCTGTGCATTTCTGAAAACTAGAAGGAGGGGTGACTTGCGGGGCTCGGACCAGGTTCTGTTACCCAGAATCCTTTGCAAACCTCAAAATTTGGCTAAAAAAACACATGTTCCTCACATTTCTGTGACAGAAAGTTCTGGAATCTAAGAGGAGCCACAAATTTCCTTCCACCCAGCGTTCCCCCAAGTCTCCCGATAAAAATGATACCTCACTTGTGTGGGTAGGCCTAGCGCCCGCGACAGGAAACGCCCCAAAGCGCAACGTGGACACATCCAAAATTTTGGAAGAAAACAGAGGTGTTTTTTGCGAAGTGCCTACCTGTAGATTTTGGCCTCTAGCTCAGCCGGCACCTAGGGAAACCTACTAAACCTGTGCATTTCTGAAAACTAGAGACGTAGGGGAATCCAAGGAGGGGTGACTTGCGGGGCTCGGACCAGGTTCTGTTACCCAGAATCCTTTGCAAACCTCAAAATTTGGCTAAAAAAACACATGTTCCTCACATTTCTGTGGCAGAAAGTTCTGGAATCTGAGAGGAGCCACAAATTTCCTTCCACCCAGCGTTCCCCCAAGTCTCCCGATAAAAATGATACCTCACTTGTGTGGGTAGGCCTAGCGCCCGCGACAGGAAACGCCCCAAAGCGCAACGTGAACACATCCAAAATTTTGGAAGAAAACAGAGGTGTTTTTTGCAAAGTGCCTACCTGTAGATTTTGGCCTCTAGCTCAGCCGGCACCTAGGGAAACCTACCAAACCTGTGCATTTCTGAAAACTAGAGACCTAGGGAAATCCAAGGAGGGGTGACTTGCGGCGCTCGGACCAGGTTCTGTTACCCAGAATCTTTTGCAAACCTCAAAATTTGGCTAAAAAAACACATGTTCCTCACATTTCTGTGGCAGAAAGTTCTGGAATCTGAGAGGATCCACAAATTTCCTTCCACCCAGCGTTCCCCGAAGTCTCCCGATAAAAATGATACCTCACTTGTGTGGGTAGGCCTAGCGCCCGCGACAGGAAACGCCCCAAAGCGCAACGTGGACACATCCAAAATTTTGGAAGAAAACAGAGGTGTTTTTTGCGAAGTGCCTACCTGTAGATTTTGGCCTCTAGCTCAGCCGGCACCTAGGGAAACCTACCAAACCTGTGCATTTCTGAAAACTAGAGACGTAGGGGAATCCAAGGAGGGGTGACTTGCGGGGCTCGGACCAGGTTCTGTTACCCAGAATCCTTTGCAAACCTCAATATTTGGCTAAAAAAACACATGTTCCTCAAATTTCTGTGGCAGAAAGTTCTGGAATCTGGGAGGAGCCACAAATTTCCTTCAACCCAGCGTTCCCCCAAGTCTCCCGATAAAAATGATACCTCACTTGTGTGGGTAGGCCTAGCGCCCGCGACAGGAAACGCCCCAAAGCGCAACATGGACACATCCAAAATTTTGGAAGAAAACAGAGGTGTTTTTTGCGAAGTGCCTACCTGTAGATTTTGGCCTCTAGCTCAGCCGGCACCTAGGGAAACCTACCAAACCTGTGCATTTCTGAAAACTAGAGACCTAGGGGAATCCAAGGAGGGGTGACTTGCGGGGCTCGGACGAGGTTCTGTTACCCAGAATCCTTTCCAAACCTCAATATTTGGCTAAAAAAACACATGTTCCTCACGTTTCTGTGGCAGAAAGTTCTGGAATCTGAGAGGAGCCACAAATTTCCTTCCACCCAGCGTTCCCCCAAGTCGCCCGATAAAAATTTTACCTCACTTGTGTGGGTAGGCCTAGCGCCCGCGACAGGAAACGCCCCAAAGCGCAACGTGGACACATCCAAAATTTTGGAAGAAAACAGAGGTGTTTTTTGCGAAGTGCCTACCTGTAGATTTTGGCCTCTAGCTCAGCCGGCACCTAGGGAAACCTACCAAACCTGTGCATTTCTGAAAACTAGAGACCTAGGGGAATCCTAGGAGGGGTGACTTGCGGGGCTCGGACCAGGTTCTGTTACCCAGAATCCTTTGCAAACCTCAAAATTTGGCTAAAAAAACACATGTTCCTCACATTTCTGTGGCAGAAAGCTCTGGAATCTGAGAGGATCCACAAATTTCCTTCCACCCAGCGTTCCCCCAAGTCTCCCGATAAAAATGATACCTCACTTGTGTGGTAGGCCTAGCGCCCGCGACAGGAAACGCCCCAAAGCGCAACGTGGACACATCCAAAATTTTGGAAGAAAACAGAGGTGTTTTTTGCGAAGTGCCTACCTGTAGATTTTGGCCTCTAGCTCAGCCGGCACCTAGGGAAACCTACCAAACCTGTGCATTTCTGAAAACTAGAGACGTAGGGGAATCCAAGGAGGGGTGACTTGCGGGGCTCGGACCAGGTTCTGTTACCCAGAATCCTTTGCAAACCTCAATATTTGGCTAAAAAAACACATGTTCCTCAAATTTCTGTGGCAGAAAGTTCTAGAATCTGAGAGGAGCCACAAATTTCCTTCAACCCAGCGTTCCCCCAAGTCTCCCGATAAAAATGATACCTCACTTGTGTGGGTAGGCCTAGCGCCCGCGACAGGAAACGCCCCAAAGCGCAACATGGACACATCCAAAATTTTGGAAGAAAACAGAGGTGTTTTTTGCGAAGTGCCTACCTGTAGATTTTGGCCTCTAGCTCAGCCGGCACCTAGGGAAACCTACCAAACCTGTGCATTTCTGAAAACTAGAGACCTAGGGGAATCCAAGGAGGGGTGACTTGCGGGGCTCGGACCAGGTTCTGTTACCCAGAATCCTTTCCAAACCTCAATATTTGGCTAAAAAAACACATGTTCCTCACGTTTCTGTGGCAGAAAGTTCTGGAATCTGAGAGGAGCCACAAATTTCCTTCCACCCAGCGTTCCCCCAAGTCTCCCGATAAAAATTATACCTCACTTGTGTGGGTAGGCCTAGCGCCCGCGACAGGAAACGCCCCAAAGCGCAACGTGGACACATCCAAAATTTTCGAAGAAAACAGAGGTGTTTTTTGCGAAGTACCTACCTGTAGATTTTGGCCTCTAGCTCAGCCGGCACATAGGGAAACCTACTAAACCTGTGCATTTCTGAAAACTAGAGACCTAGGGGAATCCAAGGAGGGGTGACTTGCGGGGCTCGGACCAGGTTCTGTTACCCAGAATCCTTTGCAAACCTCAAAATTTGGCTAAAAAAACACATGTTCCTCACATTTCTGTGGCAGAAAGTTCTGGAATCTGAGAGGAGCCACAAATTTCCTTCCACCCAGCGTTCCCCCAAGTCTCCCAATAAAAATGATACCTCACTTGTGTGGGTAGGCCTAGCGCCCGCGACAGGAAACGCCCCAAAGCGCAACGTGGACACATCCAAAATTTTGGAAGAAAACAGAGGTGTTTTTTGCAAAGTGCCTACCTGTAGATTTTGGCCTCTAGCTCAGCCGGCACCTAGGGAAACCTACCAAACCTGTGCATTTCTGAAAACTAGAGACCTAGGGAAATCCAAGGAGGGGTGACTTGCGGCGCTCGGACCAGGTTCTGTTACCCAGAATCCTTTGCAAACCTCAAAATTTGGCTAAAAAAACACATGTTCCTCACATTTCTGTGGCAGAAAGTTCTGGAATCTGAGAGGATCCACAAATTTCCTTCCACCCAGCGTTCCCCCACGTCTCCCGATAAAAATTATACCTCACTTGTGTGGGTAGGCCTAGCGCCCGCGACAGGAAACGCCCCAAAGCGCAACGTGGACACATCCAAAATTTTGGAAGAAAACAGAGGTGTTTTTTGCGAAGTGCCTACCTGTAGATTTTGGCCTCTAGCTCAGCCGGCACCTAGGGAAACCTACCAAACCTGTGCATTTCTGAAAACTAGAGACGTAGGGGAATCCAAGGAGGGGTGACTTGCGGGGCTCGGACCAGGTTCTGTTACCCAGAATCCTTTGCAAACCTCAATATTTGGCTAAAAAAACACATGTTCCTCAAATTTCTGTGGCAGAAAGTTCTGGAATCTGAGAGGAGCCACAAATTTCCTTCAACCCAGCGTTCCCCCAAGTCTCCCGATAAAAATGATACCTCACTTGTGTGGGTAGGCCTAGCGCCCGCGACAGGAAACGCCCCAAAGCGCAACGTGGACACATCCAAAATTTTGGAAGAAAACAGAGGTGTTTTTTGCGAAGTGCCTACCTGAAGATTTTGGCCTCTAGCTCAGCCGGCACCTAGGGAAACCTACCAAACCTGTGCATTTCTGAAAACTAGAGACGTAGGGGAATCCAAGGAGGGGTGACTTGCGGGGCTCGGACCAGGTTCTGTTACCCAGAATCCTTTGCAAACCTCAATATTTGGCTAAAAAAACACATGTTCCTCAAATTTCTGTGGCAGAAAGTTCTGGAATCTGAGAGGAGCCACAAATTTCCTTCAACCCAGCGTTCCCCCAAGTCTCCCGATAAAAATGATACCTCACTTGTGTGGGTAGGCCTAGCGCCCGCGACAGGAAACGCCCCAAAGCGCAACGTGTACACACCCAAAATTTTGGAAGAAAACAGAGGTGTTTTTTGCGAAGTGCCTACCTGTAGATTTTGGCCTCTAGCTCAGCCGGCACCTAGGGAAACCTACTAAACCTGTGCATTTCTGAAAACTAGAGACCTAGGGGAATCCAAGGAGGGGTGACTTGCGGGGCTCGGACCAGGTTCTGTTACCCAGAATCCTTTGCAAACCTCAATATTGGGCTAAAAAAACACATGTTCCTCACATTTCTGTGGCAGAAAGTTCTGGAATCTGAGAGGAGCCACAAATTTCCTTCCACCCAGCGTTCCCCCAAGTCTCCCGATACAAATGATACCTCACTTGTGTGGGTAGGCCTAGCGCCCGCGACAGGAAACGCCCCAAAGCGCAACGTGGACACATCCAAAATTTTGGAAGAAAACAGAGGTGTTTTTTGCGAAGTGCCTACCTGTAGATTTTGGCCTCTAGCTCAGCCGGCACCTAGGGAAACCTACCAAACCTGTGCATTTCTGAAAACTAGAGACCTAGGGGAATCCAAGGAGGGGTGACTTGCGGGGCTCGGACCAGGTTCTGTTACCCAGAATCCTTTGCAAACCTCAATATTTGGCTAAAAAAACACATGTTCCTCACATTTCTGTGGCAGAAAGTTCTGGAATCTAAGAGGAGCCACAAATTTCCTTCCACCCAGCGTTCCCCCAAGTCTCCCGATAAAAATGATACCTCACTTGTGTGGGTAGGCCTAGCGCCCGCGACAGGAAACGCCCCAAAGCGCAACGTGGACACATCCAAAATTTTGGAAGAAAACAGAGGTGTTTTTTGCGAAGTGCCTACCTGTAGATTTTGGCCTCTAGCTCAGCCGGCACCTAGGGAAACCTACTAAACCTGTGCATTTCTGAAAACTAGAGACGTAGGGGAATCCAAGGAGGGGTGACTTGCGGGGCTCGGACCAGGTTCTGTTACCCAGAATCCTTTGCAAACCTCAAAATTTGGCTAAAAAAACACATGTTCCTCACATTTCTGTGGCAGAAAGTTCTGGAATCTGAGAGGAGCCACAAATTTCCTTCCACCCAGCGTTCCCCCAAGTCTCCCGATAAAAATGATACCTCACTTGTGTGGGTAGGCCTAGCGCCCGCGACAGGAAACGCCCCAAAGCGCAACGTGAACACATCCAAAATTTTGGAAGAAAACAGAGGTGTTTTTTGCAAAGTGCCTACCTGTAGATTTTGGCCTCTAGCTCAGCCGGCACCTAGGGAAACCTACCAAACCTGTGCATTTCTGAAAACTAGAGACCTAGGGAAATCCAAGGAGGGGTGACTTGCGGCGCTCGGACCAGGTTCTGTTACCCAGAATCTTTTGCAAACCTCAAAATTTGGCTAAAAAAACACATGTTCCTCACATTTCTGTGGCAGAAAGTTCTGGAATCTGAGAGGATCCACAAATTTCCTTCCACCCAGCGTTCCCCGAAGTCTCCCGATAAAAATGATACCTCACTTGTGTGGGTAGGCCTAGCGCCCGCGACAGGAAACGCCCCAAAGCGCAACGTGGACACATCCAAAATTTTGGAAGAAAACAGAGGTGTTTTTTGCGAAGTGCCTACCTGTAGATTTTGGCCTCTAGCTCAGCCGGCACCTAGGGAAACCTACCAAACCTGTGCATTTCTGAAAACTAGAGACGTAGGGGAATCCAAGGAGGGGTGACTTGCGGGGCTCGGACCAGGTTCTGTTACCCAGAATCCTTTGCAAACCTCAATATTTGGCTAAAAAAACACATGTTCCTCAAATTTCTGTGGCAGAAAGTTCTGGAATCTGGGAGGAGCCACAAATTTCCTTCAACCCAGCGTTCCCCCAAGTCTCCCGATAAAAATGATACCTCACTTGTGTGGGTAGGCCTAGCGCCCGCGACAGGAAACGCCCCAAAGCGCAACATGGACACATCCAAAATTTTGGAAGAAAACAGAGGTGTTTTTTGCGAAGTGCCTACCTGTAGATTTTGGCCTCTAGCTCAGCCGGCACCTAGGGAAACCTACCAAACCTGTGCATTTCTGAAAACTAGAGACCTAGGGGAATCCAAGGAGGGGTGACTTGCGGGGCTCGGACCAGGTTCTGTTACCCAGAATCCTTTCCAAACCTCAATATTTGGCTAAAAAAACACATGTTCCTCACGTTTCTGTGGCAGAAAGTTCTGGAATCTGAGAGGAGCCACAAATTTCCTTCCACCCAGCGTTCCCCCAAGTCGCCCGATAAAAATTATACCTCACTTGTGTGGGTAGGCCTAGCGCCCGCGACAGGAAACGCCCCAAAGCGCAACGTGGACACATCCAAAATTTTGGAAGAAAACAGAGGTGTTTTTTGCGAAGTGCCTACCTGTAGATTTTGGCCTCTAGCTCAGCCGGCACCTAGGGAAACCTACCAAACCTGTGCATTTCTGAAAACTAGAGACCTAGGGGAATCCTAGGAGGGGTGACTTGCGGGGCTCGGACCAGGTTCTGTTACCCAGAATCCTTTGCAAACCTCAAAATTTGGCTAAAAAAACACATGTTCCTCACATTTCTGTGGCAGAAAGTTCTGGAATCTAAGAGGAGCCACAAATTTCCTTCCACCCAGCGTTCCCCCAAGTCTCCCGATAAAAATGATACCTCACTTGTGTGGGTAGGCCTAGCGCCCACGACAGGAAACGCCCCAAAGCGCAACATGGACACATCCAAAATTTTTGAAGAAAACAGAGGTGTTTTTTGCGAAGTGCCTACCTGTAGATTTTGGCCTCTAGCTCAGCCGGCACCTAGGGAAACCTACTAAACCTGTGCATTTCTGAAAACTAGAGACCTAGGGGAATCCAAGGAGGGGTGACTTGCGGGGCTCGGACCAGGTTCTGTTACCCAGAATCCTTTGCAAACCTCAAAATTTGGCTAAAAAAACACATGTTCCTCACATTTCTGTGGCAGAAAGTTCTGGAATCTGAGAGGAGCCACAAATTTCCTTCCACCCAGCGTTCCCCCAAGTCTCCCGATAAAAATGATACCTCACTTGTGTGGGTAGGCCTAGCGCCCGCGACAGGAAACGCCCCAAAGCGCAACGTGAACACATCCAAAATTTTGGAAGAAAACAGAGGTGTTTTTTGCAAAGTGCCTACCTGTAGATTTTGGCCTCTAGCTCAGCCGGCACCTAGGGAAACCTACCAAACCTGTGCATTTCTGAAAACTAGAGACCTAGGGAAATCCAAGGAGGGGTGACTTGCGGCACTCGGACCAGGTTCTGTTACCCAGAATCCTTTGCAAACCTCCAAATTTGGCTAAAAAAACACATGTTCCTCACATTTCTGTGGCAGAAAGCTCTGGAATCTGAGAGGATCCACAAATTTCCTTCCACCCAGCGTTCCCCCAAGTCTCCCGATAAAAATGATACCTCACTTGTGTGGTAGGCCTAGCGCCCGCGACAGGCAACGCCCCAAAGCGCAACGTGGACACATCCAAAATTTTGGAAGAAAACAGAGGTGTTTTTTGCGAAGTGCCTACCTGTAGATTTTGGCCTCTAGCTCAGCCGGCACCTAGGGAAACCTACCAAACCTGTCCATTTCTGAAAACTAGAGACCTAGGGGAATCCAAGGAGGGGTGACTTGCGGGGCTCGGACCAGGTTCTGTTACCCAGAATCCTTTGCAAACCTCAATATTTGGCTAAAAAAACACATGTTCCTCACATTTCTGTGGCAGAAAGTTCTGGAATCTGAGAGGAGCCACAAATTTCCTTCCCCCCAGCGTTCCCCCAAGTCTCCCGATAAAAATGATACCTCACTTGTGTGGGTAGGCCTAGCGCCCGCGACAGGAAACGCCCCAAAGCGCAACATGGACACATCCAAAATTTTGGAAGAAAACAGAGGTGTTTTTTGCGAAGTGCCTACCTGTAGATTTTGGCCTCTAGCTCAGCCGGCACCTAGGGAAACCTACCAAACATGTGCATTTCTGAAAACTAGAGACCTAGGGGAATCCAAGGAGGGGTGACTTGCGGGGCTCGGACCAGGTTCTGTTACCCAGAATCCTTTCCAAACCTCAATATTTGGCTAAAAAAACACATGTTCCTCACGGTTCTGTGGCAGAAAGTTCTGGAATCTGAGAGGAGCCACAAATTTCCTTCCACCCAGCGTTCCCCCAAGTCTCCCGATAAAAATTATACCTCACTTGTGTGGGTAGGCCTAGCACCCGCGACAGGAAACGCCCCAAAGCGCAACGTGGACACATCCAAAATTTTGGAAGAAAACAGAGGTGTTTTTTGCGAAGTGCCTACCTGTAGATTTTGGCCTCTAGCTCAGCCGGCACCTAGGGAAACCTACCAAACCTGTGCATTTCTGAAAACTAGAGACCTAGGGGAATCCAAGGAGGGGTGACTTGCGGGGCTCGGACCAGGTTCTGTTACCCAGAATCCTTTGCAAACCTCAAAATTTGGCTAAAAAAACACATGTTCCTCACATTTCTGTGACAGAAAGTTCTGGAATCTAAGAGGAGCCACAAATTTCCTTCCACCCAGCGTTCCCCCAAGTCTCCCGATAAAAATGATACCTCACTTGTGTGGGTAGGCCTAGCGCCCGCGACAGGAAACGCCCCAAAGCGCAACGTGGACACATCCAAAATTTTGGAAGAAAACAGAGGTGTTTTTTGCGAAGTGCCTACCTGTAGATTTTGGCCTCTAGCTCAGCCGGCACCTAGGGAAACCTACTAAACCTGTGCATTTCTGAAAACTAGAGACGTAGGGGAATCCAAGGAGGGGTGACTTGCGGGGCTCGGACCAGGTTCTGTTACCCAGAATCCTTTGCAAACCTCAAAATTTGGCTAAAAAAACACATGTTCCTCACATTTCTGTGGCAGAAAGTTCTGGAATCTGAGAGGAGCCACAAATTTCCTTCCACCCAGCGTTCCCCCAAGTCTCCCGATAAAAATGATACCTCACTTGTGTGGGTAGGCCTAGCGCCCGCGACAGGAAACGCCCCAAAGCGCAACGTGAACACATCCAAAATTTTGGAAGAAAACAGAGGTGTTTTTTGCAAAGTGCCTACCTGTAGATTTTGGCCTCTAGCTCAGCCGGCACCTAGGGAAACCTACCAAACCTGTGCATTTCTGAAAACTAGAGACCTAGGGAAATCCAAGGAGGGGTGACTTGCGGCGCTCGGACCAGGTTCTGTTACCCAGAATCTTTTGCAAACCTCAAAATTTGGCTAAAAAAACACATGTTCCTCACATTTCTGTGGCAGAAAGTTCTGGAATCTGAGAGGATCCACAAATTTCCTTCCACCCAGCGTTCCCCGAAGTCTCCCGATAAAAATGATACCTCACTTGTGTGGGTAGGCCTAGCGCCCGCGACAGGAAACGCCCCAAAGCGCAACGTGGACACATCCAAAATTTTGGAAGAAAACAGAGGTGTTTTTTGCGAAGTGCCTACCTGTAGATTTTGGCCTCTAGCTCAGCCGGCACCTAGGGAAACCTACCAAACCTGTGCATTTCTGAAAACTAGAGACGTAGGGGAATCCAAGGAGGGGTGACTTGCGGGGCTCGGACCAGGTTCTGTTACCCAGAATCCTTTGCAAACCTCAATATTTGGCTAAAAAAACACATGTTCCTCAAATTTCTGTGGCAGAAAGTTCTGGAATCTGGGAGGAGCCACAAATTTCCTTCAACCCAGCGTTCCCCCAAGTCTCCCGATAAAAATGATACCTCACTTGTGTGGGTAGGCCTAGCGCCCGCGACAGGAAACGCCCCAAAGCGCAACATGGACACATCCAAAATTTTGGAAGAAAACAGAGGTGTTTTTTGCGAAGTGCCTACCTGTAGATTTTGGCCTCTAGCTCAGCCGGCACCTAGGGAAACCTACCAAACCTGTGCATTTCTGAAAACTAGAGACCTAGGGGAATCCAAGGAGGGGTGACTTGCGGGGCTCGGACGAGGTTCTGTTACCCAGAATCCTTTCCAAACCTCAATATTTGGCTAAAAAAACACATGTTCCTCACGTTTCTGTGGCAGAAAGTTCTGGAATCTGAGAGGAGCCACAAATTTCCTTCCACCCAGCGTTCCCCCAAGTCGCCCGATAAAAATTTTACCTCACTTGTGTGGGTAGGCCTAGCGCCCGCGACAGGAAACGCCCCAAAGCGCAACGTGGACACATCCAAAATTTTGGAAGAAAACAGAGGTGTTTTTTGCGAAGTGCCTACCTGTAGATTTTGGCCTCTAGCTCAGCCGGCACCTAGGGAAACCTACCAAACCTGTGCATTTCTGAAAACTAGAGACCTAGGGGAATCCTAGGAGGGGTGACTTGCGGGGCTCGGACCAGGTTCTGTTACCCAGAATCCTTTGCAAACCTCAAAATTTGGCTAAAAAAACACATGTTCCTCACATTTCTGTGGCAGAAAGCTCTGGAATCTGAGAGGATCCACAAATTTCCTTCCACCCAGCGTTCCCCCAAGTCTCCCGATAAAAATGATACCTCACTTGTGTGGTAGGCCTAGCGCCCGCGACAGGAAACGCCCCAAAGCGCAACGTGGACACATCCAAAATTTTGGAAGAAAACAGAGGTGTTTTTTGCGAAGTGCCTACCTGTAGATTTTGGCCTCTAGCTCAGCCGGCACCTAGGGAAACCTACTAAACCTGTGCATTTCTGAAAACTAGAGACGTAGGGGAATCCAAGGAGGGGTGACTTGCGGGGCTCGGACCAGGTTCTGTTACCCAGAATCCTTTGCAAACCTCAAAATTTGGCTAAAAAAACACATGTTCCTCACATTTCTGTGGCAGAAAGTTCTGGAATCTGAGAGGAGCCACAAATTTCCTTCCACCCAGCGTTCCCCCAAGTCTCCCGATAAAAATGATACCTCACTTGTGTGGGTAGGCCTAGCGCCCGCGACAGGAAACGCCCCAAAGCGCAACGTGAACACATCCAAAATTTTGGAAGAAAACAGAGGTGTTTTTTGCAAAGTGCCTACCTGTAGATTTTGGCCTCTAGCTCAGCCGGCACCTAGGGAAACCTACCAAACCTGTGCATTTCTGAAAACTAGAGACCTAGGGAAATCCAAGGAGGGGTGACTTGCGGCGCTCGGACCAGGTTCTGTTACCCAGAATCTTTTGCAAACCTCAAAATTTGGCTAAAAAAACACATGTTCCTCACATTTCTGTGGCAGAAAGTTCTGGAATCTGAGAGGATCCACAAATTTCCTTCCACCCAGCGTTCCCCGAAGTCTCCCGATAAAAATGATACCTCACTTGTGTGGGTAGGCCTAGCGCCCGCGACAGGAAACGCCCCAAAGCGCAACGTGGACACATCCAAAATTTTGGAAGAAAACAGAGGTGTTTTTTGCGAAGTGCCTACCTGTAGATTTTGGCCTCTAGCTCAGCCGGCACCTAGGGAAACCTACCAAACCTGTGCATTTCTGAAAACTAGAGACGTAGGGGAATCCAAGGAGGGGTGACTTGCGGGGCTCGGACCAGGTTCTGTTACCCAGAATCCTTTGCAAACCTCAATATTTGGCTAAAAAAACACATGTTCCTCAAATTTCTGTGGCAGAAAGTTCTGGAATCTGGGAGGAGCCACAAATTTCCTTCAACCCAGCGTTCCCCCAAGTCTCCCGATAAAAATGATACCTCACTTGTGTGGGTAGGCCTAGCGCCCGCGACAGGAAACGCCCCAAAGCGCAACGTGGACACATCCAAAATTTTGGAAGAAAACAGAGGTGTTTTTTGCGAAGTGCCTACCTGTAGATTTTGGCCTCTAGCTCAGCCGGCACCTAGGGAAACCTACTAAACCTGTGCATTTCTGAAAACTAGAGACGTAGGGGAATCCAAGGAGGGGTGACTTGCGGGGCTCGGACCAGGTTCTGTTACCCAGAATCCTTTGCAAACCTCAAAATTTGGCTAAAAAAACACATGTTCCTCACATTTCTGTGGCAGAAAGTTCTGGAATCTGAGAGGAGCCACAAATTTCCTTCCACCCAGCGTTCCCCCAAGTCTCCCGATAAAAATGATACCTCACTTGTGTGGGTAGGCCTAGCGCCCGCGACAGGAAACGCCCCAAAGCGCAACGTGAACACATCCAAAATTTTGGAAGAAAACAGAGGTGTTTTTTGCAAAGTGCCTACCTGTAGATTTTGGCCTCTAGCTCAGCCGGCACCTAGGGAAACCTACCAAACCTGTGCATTTCTGAAAACTAGAGACCTAGGGAAATCCAAGGAGGGGTGACTTGCGGCGCTCGGACCAGGTTCTGTTACCCAGAATCTTTTGCAAACCTCAAAATTTGGCTAAAAAAACACATGTTCCTCACATTTCTGTGGCAGAAAGTTCTGGAATCTGAGAGGATCCACAAATTTCCTTCCACCCAGCGTTCCCCGAAGTCTCCCGATAAAAATGATACCTCACTTGTGTGGGTAGGCCTAGCGCCCGCGACAGGAAACGCCCCAAAGCGCAACGTGGACACATCCAAAATTTTGGAAGAAAACAGAGGTGTTTTTTGCGAAGTGCCTACCTGTAGATTTTGGCCTCTAGCTCAGCCGGCACCTAGGGAAACCTACCAAACCTGTGCATTTCTGAAAACTAGAGACGTAGGGGAATCCAAGGAGGGGTGACTTGCGGGGCTCGGACCAGGTTCTGTTACCCAGAATCCTTTGCAAACCTCAATATTTGGCTAAAAAAACACATGTTCCTCAAATTTCTGTGGCAGAAAGTTCTGGAATCTGGGAGGAGCCACAAATTTCCTTCAACCCAGCGTTCCCCCAAGTCTCCCGATAAAAATGATACCTCACTTGTGTGGGTAGGCCTAGCGCCCGCGACAGGAAACGCCCCAAAGCGCAACATGGACACATCCAAAATTTTGGAAGAAAACAGAGGTGTTTTTTGCGAAGTGCCTACCTGTAGATTTTGGCCTCTAGCTCAGCCGGCACCTAGGGAAACCTACCAAACCTGTGCATTTCTGAAAACTAGAGACCTAGGGGAATCCAAGGAGGGGTGACTTGCGGGGCTCGGACCAGGTTCTGTTACCCAGAATCCTTTCCAAACCTCAATATTTGGCTAAAAAAACACATGTTCCTCACGTTTCTGTGGCAGAAAGTTCTGGAATCTGAGAGGAGCCACAAATTTCCTTCCACCCAGCGTTCCCCCAAGTCGCCCGATAAAAATTATACCTCACTTGTGTGGGTAGGCCTAGCGCCCGCGACAGGAAACGCCCCAAAGCGCAACGTGGACACATCCAAAATTTTGGAAGAAAACAGAGGTGTTTTTTGCGAAGTGCCTACCTGTAGATTTTGGCCTCTAGCTCAGCCGGCACCTAGGGAAACCTACCAAACCTGTGCATTTCTGAAAACTAGAGACCTAGGGGAATCCTAGGAGGGGTGACTTGCGGGGCTCGGACCAGGTTCTGTTACCCAGAATCCTTTGCAAACCTCAAAATTTGGCTAAAAAAACACATGTTCCTCACATTTCTGTGGCAGAAAGTTCTGGAATCTAAGAGGAGCCACAAATTTCCTTCCACCCAGCGTTCCCCCAAGTCTCCCGATAAAAATGATACCTCACTTGTGTGGGTAGGCCTAGCGCCCACGACAGGAAACGCCCCAAAGCGCAACATGGACACATCCAAAATTTTTGAAGAAAACAGAGGTGTTTTTTGCGAAGTGCCTACCTGTAGATTTTGGCCTCTAGCTCAGCCGGCACCTAGGGAAACCTACTAAACCTGTGCATTTCTGAAAACTAGAGACCTAGGGGAATCCAAGGAGGGGTGACTTGCGGGGCTCGGACCAGGTTCTGTTACCCAGAATCCTTTGCAAACCTCAAAATTTGGCTAAAAAAACACATGTTCCTCACATTTCTGTGGCAGAAAGTTCTGGAATCTGAGAGGAGCCACAAATTTCCTTCCACCCAGCGTTCCCCCAAGTCTCCCGATAAAAATGATACCTCACTTGTGTGGGTAGGCCTAGCGCCCGCGACAGGAAACGCCCCAAAGCGCAACGTGAACACATCCAAAATTTTGGAAGAAAACAGAGGTGTTTTTTGCAAAGTGCCTACCTGTAGATTTTGGCCTCTAGCTCAGCCGGCACCTAGGGAAACCTACCAAACCTGTGCATTTCTGAAAACTAGAGACCTAGGGAAATCCAAGGAGGGGTGACTTGCGGCACTCGGACCAGGTTCTGTTACCCAGAATCCTTTGCAAACCTCCAAATTTGGCTAAAAAAACACATGTTCCTCACATTTCTGTGGCAGAAAGCTCTGGAATCTGAGAGGATCCACAAATTTCCTTCCACCCAGCGTTCCCCCAAGTCTCCCGATAAAAATGATACCTCACTTGTGTGGTAGGCCTAGCGCCCGCGACAGGCAACGCCCCAAAGCGCAACGTGGACACATCCAAAATTTTGGAAGAAAACAGAGGTGTTTTTTGCGAAGTGCCTACCTGTAGATTTTGGCCTCTAGCTCAGCCGGCACCTAGGGAAACCTACCAAACCTGTCCATTTCTGAAAACTAGAGACCTAGGGGAATCCAAGGAGGGGTGACTTGCGGGGCTCGGACCAGGTTCTGTTACCCAGAATCCTTTGCAAACCTCAATATTTGGCTAAAAAAACACATGTTCCTCACATTTCTGTGGCAGAAAGTTCTGGAATCTGAGAGGAGCCACAAATTTCCTTCCCCCCAGCGTTCCCCCAAGTCTCCCGATAAAAATGATACCTCACTTGTGTGGGTAGGCCTAGCGCCCGCGACAGGAAACGCCCCAAAGCGCAACATGGACACATCCAAAATTTTGGAAGAAAACAGAGGTGTTTTTTGCGAAGTGCCTACCTGTAGATTTTGGCCTCTAGCTCAGCCGGCACCTAGGGAAACCTACCAAACATGTGCATTTCTGAAAACTAGAGACCTAGGGGAATCCAAGGAGGGGTGACTTGCGGGGCTCGGACCAGGTTCTGTTACCCAGAATCCTTTCCAAACCTCAATATTTGGCTAAAAAAACACATGTTCCTCACGGTTCTGTGGCAGAAAGTTCTGGAATCTGAGAGGAGCCACAAATTTCCTTCCACCCAGCGTTCCCCCAAGTCTCCCGATAAAAATTATACCTCACTTGTGTGGGTAGGCCTAGCACCCGCGACAGGAAACGCCCCAAAGCGCAACGTGGACACATCCAAAATTTTGGAAGAAAACAGAGGTGTTTTTTGCGAAGTGCCTACCTGTAGATTTTGGCCTCTAGCTCAGCCGGCACCTAGGGAAACCTACCAAACCTGTGCATTTCTGAAAACTAGAGACCTAGGGGAATCCAAGGAGGGGTGACTTGCGGGGCTCGGACCAGGTTCTGTTACCCAGAATCCTTTGCAAACCTCAAAATTTGGCTAAAAAAACACATGTTCCTCACATTTCTGTGACAGAAAGTTCTGGAATCTAAGAGGAGCCACAAATTTCCTTCCACCCAGCGTTCCCCCAAGTCTCCCGATAAAAATGATACCTCACTTGTGTGGGTAGGCCTAGCGCCCGCGACAGGAAACGCCCCAAAGCGCAACGTGGACACATCCAAAATTTTGGAAGAAAACAGAGGTGTTTTTTGCGAAGTGCCTACCTGTAGATTTTGGCCTCTAGCTCAGCCGGCACCTAGGGAAACCTACTAAACCTGTGCATTTCTGAAAACTAGAGACGTAGGGGAATCCAAGGAGGGGTGACTTGCGGGGCTCGGACCAGGTTCTGTTACCCAGAATCCTTTGCAAACCTCAAAATTTGGCTAAAAAAACACATGTTCCTCACATTTCTGTGGCAGAAAGTTCTGGAATCTGAGAGGAGCCACAAATTTCCTTCCACCCAGCGTTCCCCCAAGTCTCCCGATAAAAATGATACCTCACTTGTGTGGGTAGGCCTAGCGCCCGCGACAGGAAACGCCCCAAAGCGCAACGTGAACACATCCAAAATTTTGGAAGAAAACAGAGGTGTTTTTTGCAAAGTGCCTACCTGTAGATTTTGGCCTCTAGCTCAGCCGGCACCTAGGGAAACCTACCAAACCTGTGCATTTCTGAAAACTAGAGACCTAGGGAAATCCAAGGAGGGGTGACTTGCGGCGCTCGGACCAGGTTCTGTTACCCAGAATCTTTTGCAAACCTCAAAATTTGGCTAAAAAAACACATGTTCCTCACATTTCTGTGGCAGAAAGTTCTGGAATCTGAGAGGATCCACAAATTTCCTTCCACCCAGCGTTCCCCGAAGTCTCCCGATAAAAATGATACCTCACTTGTGTGGGTAGGCCTAGCGCCCGCGACAGGAAACGCCCCAAAGCGCAACGTGGACACATCCAAAATTTTGGAAGAAAACAGAGGTGTTTTTTGCGAAGTGCCTACCTGTAGATTTTGGCCTCTAGCTCAGCCGGCACCTAGGGAAACCTACCAAACCTGTGCATTTCTGAAAACTAGAGACCTAGGGGAATCCTAGGAGGGGTGACTTGCGGGGCTCGGACCAGGTTCTGTTACCCAGAATCCTTTGCAAACCTCAAAATTTGGCTAAAAAAACACATGTTCCTCACATTTCTGTGGCAGAAAGTTCTGGAATCTAAGAGGAGCCACAAATTTCCTTCCACCCAGCGTTCCCCCAAGTCTCCCGATAAAAATGATACCTCACTTGTGTGGGTAGGCCTAGCGCCCACGACAGGAAACGCCCCAAAGCGCAACATGGACACATCCAAAATTTTTGAAGAAAACAGAGGTGTTTTTTGCGAAGTGCCTACCTGTAGATTTTGGCCTCTAGCTCAGCCGGCACCTAGGGAAACCTACTAAACCTGTGCATTTCTGAAAACTAGAGACCTAGGGGAATCCAAGGAGGGGTGACTTGCGGGGCTCGGACCAGGTTCTGTTACCCAGAATCCTTTGCAAACCTCAAAATTTGGCTAAAAAAACACATGTTCCTCACATTTCTGTGGCAGAAAGTTCTGGAATCTGAGAGGAGCCACAAATTTCCTTCCACCCAGCGTTCCCCCAAGTCTCCCGATAAAAATGATACCTCACTTGTGTGGGTAGGCCTAGCGCCCGCGACAGGAAACGCCCCAAAGCGCAACGTGAACACATCCAAAATTTTGGAAGAAAACAGAGGTGTTTTTTGCAAAGTGCCTACCTGTAGATTTTGGCCTCTAGCTCAGCCGGCACCTAGGGAAACCTACCAAACCTGTGCATTTCTGAAAACTAGAGACCTAGGGAAATCCAAGGAGGGGTGACTTGCGGCACTCGGACCAGGTTCTGTTACCCAGAATCCTTTGCAAACCTCCAAATTTGGCTAAAAAAACACATGTTCCTCACATTTCTGTGGCAGAAAGCTCTGGAATCTGAGAGGATCCACAAATTTCCTTCCACCCAGCGTTCCCCCAAGTCTCCCGATAAAAATGATACCTCACTTGTGTGGTAGGCCTAGCGCCCGCGACAGGCAACGCCCCAAAGCGCAACGTGGACACATCCAAAATTTTGGAAGAAAACAGAGGTGTTTTTTGCGAAGTGCCTACCTGTAGATTTTGGCCTCTAGCTCAGCCGGCACCTAGGGAAACCTACCAAACCTGTCCATTTCTGAAAACTAGAGACCTAGGGGAATCCAAGGAGGGGTGACTTGCGGGGCTCGGACCAGGTTCTGTTACCCAGAATCCTTTGCAAACCTCAATATTTGGCTAAAAAAACACATGTTCCTCACATTTCTGTGGCAGAAAGTTCTGGAATCTGAGAGGAGCCACAAATTTCCTTCCCCCCAGCGTTCCCCCAAGTCTCCCGATAAAAATGATACCTCACTTGTGTGGGTAGGCCTAGCGCCCGCGACAGGAAACGCCCCAAAGCGCAACATGGACACATCCAAAATTTTGGAAGAAAACAGAGGTGTTTTTTGCGAAGTGCCTACCTGTAGATTTTGGCCTCTAGCTCAGCCGGCACCTAGGGAAACCTACCAAACATGTGCATTTCTGAAAACTAGAGACCTAGGGGAATCCAAGGAGGGGTGACTTGCGGGGCTCGGACCAGGTTCTGTTACCCAGAATCCTTTCCAAACCTCAATATTTGGCTAAAAAAACACATGTTCCTCACGGTTCTGTGGCAGAAAGTTCTGGAATCTGAGAGGAGCCACAAATTTCCTTCCACCCAGCGTTCCCCCAAGTCTCCCGATAAAAATTATACCTCACTTGTGTGGGTAGGCCTAGCACCCGCGACAGGAAACGCCCCAAAGCGCAACGTGGACACATCCAAAATTTTGGAAGAAAACAGAGGTGTTTTTTGCGAAGTGCCTACCTGTAGATTTTGGCCTCTAGCTCAGCCGGCACCTAGGGAAACCTACCAAACCTGTGCATTTCTGAAAACTAGAGACCTAGGGGAATCCAAGGAGGGGTGACTTGCGGGGCTCGGACCAGGTTCTGTTACCCAGAATCCTTTGCAAACCTCAAAATTTGGCTAAAAAAACACATGTTCCTCACATTTCTGTGACAGAAAGTTCTGGAATCTAAGAGGAGCCACAAATTTCCTTCCACCCAGCGTTCCCCCAAGTCTCCCGATAAAAATGATACCTCACTTGTGTGGGTAGGCCTAGCGCCCGCGACAGGAAACGCCCCAAAGCGCAACGTGGACACATCCAAAATTTTGGAAGAAAACAGAGGTGTTTTTTGCGAAGTGCCTACCTGTAGATTTTGGCCTCTAGCTCAGCCGGCACCTAGGGAAACCTACTAAACCTGTGCATTTCTGAAAACTAGAGACGTAGGGGAATCCAAGGAGGGGTGACTTGCGGGGCTCGGACCAGGTTCTGTTACCCAGAATCCTTTGCAAACCTCAAAATTTGGCTAAAAAAACACATGTTCCTCACATTTCTGTGGCAGAAAGTTCTGGAATCTGAGAGGAGCCACAAATTTCCTTCCACCCAGCGTTCCCCCAAGTCTCCCGATAAAAATGATACCTCACTTGTGTGGGTAGGCCTAGCGCCCGCGACAGGAAACGCCCCAAAGCGCAACGTGAACACATCCAAAATTTTGGAAGAAAACAGAGGTGTTTTTTGCAAAGTGCCTACCTGTAGATTTTGGCCTCTAGCTCAGCCGGCACCTAGGGAAACCTACCAAACCTGTGCATTTCTGAAAACTAGAGACCTAGGGAAATCCAAGGAGGGGTGACTTGCGGCGCTCGGACCAGGTTCTGTTACCCAGAATCTTTTGCAAACCTCAAAATTTGGCTAAAAAAACACATGTTCCTCACATTTCTGTGGCAGAAAGTTCTGGAATCTGAGAGGATCCACAAATTTCCTTCCACCCAGCGTTCCCCGAAGTCTCCCGATAAAAATGATACCTCACTTGTGTGGGTAGGCCTAGCGCCCGCGACAGGAAACGCCCCAAAGCGCAACGTGGACACATCCAAAATTTTGGAAGAAAACAGAGGTGTTTTTTGCGAAGTGCCTACCTGTAGATTTTGGCCTCTAGCTCAGCCGGCACCTAGGGAAACCTACCAAACCTGTGCATTTCTGAAAACTAGAGACGTAGGGGAATCCAAGGAGGGGTGACTTGCGGGGCTCGGACCAGGTTCTGTTACCCAGAATCCTTTGCAAACCTCAATATTTGGCTAAAAAAACACATGTTCCTCAAATTTCTGTGGCAGAAAGTTCTGGAATCTGGGAGGAGCCACAAATTTCCTTCAACCCAGCGTTCCCCCAAGTCTCCCGATAAAAATGATACCTCACTTGTGTGGGTAGGCCTAGCGCCCGCGACAGGAAACGCCCCAAAGCGCAACATGGACACATCCAAAATTTTGGAAGAAAACAGAGGTGTTTTTTGCGAAGTGCCTACCTGTAGATTTTGGCCTCTAGCTCAGCCGGCACCTAGGGAAACCTACCAAACCTGTGCATTTCTGAAAACTAGAGACCTAGGGGAATCCAAGGAGGGGTGACTTGCGGGGCTCGGACGAGGTTCTGTTACCCAGAATCCTTTCCAAACCTCAATATTTGGCTAAAAAAACACATGTTCCTCACGTTTCTGTGGCAGAAAGTTCTGGAATCTGAGAGGAGCCACAAATTTCCTTCCACCCAGCGTTCCCCCAAGTCGCCCGATAAAAATTTTACCTCACTTGTGTGGGTAGGCCTAGCGCCCGCGACAGGAAACGCCCCAAAGCGCAACGTGGACACATCCAAAATTTTGGAAGAAAACAGAGGTGTTTTTTGCGAAGTGCCTACCTGTAGATTTTGGCCTCTAGCTCAGCCGGCACCTAGGGAAACCTACCAAACCTGTGCATTTCTGAAAACTAGAGACCTAGGGGAATCCTAGGAGGGGTGACTTGCGGGGCTCGGACCAGGTTCTGTTACCCAGAATCCTTTGCAAACCTCAAAATTTGGCTAAAAAAACACATGTTCCTCACATTTCTGTGGCAGAAAGCTCTGGAATCTGAGAGGATCCACAAATTTCCTTCCACCCAGCGTTCCCCCAAGTCTCCCGATAAAAATGATACCTCACTTGTGTGGTAGGCCTAGCGCCCGCGACAGGAAACGCCCCAAAGCGCAACGTGGACACATCCAAAATTTTGGAAGAAAACAGAGGTGTTTTTTGCGAAGTGCCTACCTGTAGATTTTGGCCTCTAGCTCAGCCGGCACCTAGGGAAACCTACTAAACCTGTGCATTTCTGAAAACTAGAGACGTAGGGGAATCCAAGGAGGGGTGACTTGCGGGGCTCGGACCAGGTTCTGTTACCCAGAATCCTTTGCAAACCTCAAAATTTGGCTAAAAAAACACATGTTCCTCACATTTCTGTGGCAGAAAGTTCTGGAATCTGAGAGGAGCCACAAATTTCCTTCCACCCAGCGTTCCCCCAAGTCTCCCGATAAAAATGATACCTCACTTGTGTGGGTAGGCCTAGCGCCCGCGACAGGAAACGCCCCAAAGCGCAACGTGAACACATCCAAAATTTTGGAAGAAAACAGAGGTGTTTTTTGCAAAGTGCCTACCTGTAGATTTTGGCCTCTAGCTCAGCCGGCACCTAGGGAAACCTACCAAACCTGTGCATTTCTGAAAACTAGAGACCTAGGGAAATCCAAGGAGGGGTGACTTGCGGCGCTCGGACCAGGTTCTGTTACCCAGAATCTTTTGCAAACCTCAAAATTTGGCTAAAAAAACACATGTTCCTCACATTTCTGTGGCAGAAAGTTCTGGAATCTGAGAGGATCCACAAATTTCCTTCCACCCAGCGTTCCCCGAAGTCTCCCGATAAAAATGATACCTCACTTGTGTGGGTAGGCCTAGCGCCCGCGACAGGAAACGCCCCAAAGCGCAACGTGGACACATCCAAAATTTTGGAAGAAAACAGAGGTGTTTTTTGCGAAGTGCCTACCTGTAGATTTTGGCCTCTAGCTCAGCCGGCACCTAGGGAAACCTACCAAACCTGTGCATTTCTGAAAACTAGAGACGTAGGGGAATCCAAGGAGGGGTGACTTGCGGGGCTCGGACCAGGTTCTGTTACCCAGAATCCTTTGCAAACCTCAATATTTGGCTAAAAAAACACATGTTCCTCAAATTTCTGTGGCAGAAAGTTCTGGAATCTGGGAGGAGCCACAAATTTCCTTCAACCCAGCGTTCCCCCAAGTCTCCCGATAAAAATGATACCTCACTTGTGTGGGTAGGCCTAGCGCCCGCGACAGGAAACGCCCCAAAGCGCAACATGGACACATCCAAAATTTTGGAAGAAAACAGAGGTGTTTTTTGCGAAGTGCCTACCTGTAGATTTTGGCCTCTAGCTCAGCCGGCACCTAGGGAAACCTACCAAACCTGTGCATTTCTGAAAACTAGAGACCTAGGGGAATCCAAGGAGGGGTGACTTGCGGGGCTCGGACCAGGTTCTGTTACCCAGAATCCTTTCCAAACCTCAATATTTGGCTAAAAAAACACATGTTCCTCACGTTTCTGTGGCAGAAAGTTCTGGAATCTGAGAGGAGCCACAAATTTCCTTCCACCCAGCGTTCCCCCAAGTCGCCCGATAAAAATTATACCTCACTTGTGTGGGTAGGCCTAGCGCCCGCGACAGGAAACGCCCCAAAGCGCAACGTGGACACATCCAAAATTTTGGAAGAAAACAGAGGTGTTTTTTGCGAAGTGCCTACCTGTAGATTTTGGCCTCTAGCTCAGCCGGCACCTAGGGAAACCTACCAAACCTGTGCATTTCTGAAAACTAGAGACCTAGGGGAATCCTAGGAGGGGTGACTTGCGGGGCTCGGACCAGGTTCTGTTACCCAGAATCCTTTGCAAACCTCAAAATTTGGCTAAAAAAACACATGTTCCTCACATTTCTGTGGCAGAAAGTTCTGGAATCTAAGAGGAGCCACAAATTTCCTTCCACCCAGCGTTCCCCCAAGTCTCCCGATAAAAATGATACCTCACTTGTGTGGGTAGGCCTAGCGCCCACGACAGGAAACGCCCCAAAGCGCAACATGGACACATCCAAAATTTTGGAAGAAAACAGAGGTGTTTTTTGCGAAGTGCCTACCTGTAGATTTTGGCCTCTAGCTCAGCCGGCACCTAGGGAAACCTACTAAACCTGTGCATTTCTGAAAACTAGAGACCTAGGGGAATCCAAGGAGGGGTGACTTGCGGGGCTCGGACCAGGTTCTGTTACCCAGAATCCTTTGCAAACCTCAAAATTTGGCTAAAAAAACACATGTTCCTCTCATTTCTGTGGCAGAAAGTTCTGGAATCTGAGAGGAGCCACAAATTTCCTTCCACCCAGCGTTCCCCCAAGTCTCCCGATAAAAATGATACCTCACTTGTGTGGGTAGGCCTAGCGCCCGCGACAGGAAACGCCCCAAAGCGCAACGTGAACACATCCAAAATTTTGGAAGAAAACAGAGGTGTTTTTTGCAAAGTGCCTACCTGTAGATTTTGGCCTCTAGCTCAGCCGGCACCTAGGGAAACCTACCAAACCTGTGCATTTCTGAAAACTAGAGACCTAGGGAAATCCAAGGAGGGGTGACTTGCGGCACTCGGACCAGGTTCTGTTACCCAGAATCCTTTGCAAACCTCCAAATTTGGCTAAAAAAACACATGTTCCTCACATTTCTGTGGCAGAAAGCTCTGGAATCTGAGAGGATCCACAAATTTCCTTCCACCCAGCGTTCCCCCAAGTCTCCCGATAAAAATGATACCTCACTTGTGTGGTAGGCCTAGCGCCCGCGACAGGCAACGCCCCAAAGCGCAACGTGGACACATCCAAAATTTTGGAAGAAAACAGAGGTGTTTTTTGCGAAGTGCCTACCTGTAGATTTTGGCCTCTAGCTCAGCCGGCACCTAGGGAAACCTACCAAACCTGTGCATTTCTGAAAACTAGAGACGTAGGGGAATCCAAGGAGGGGTGACTTGCGGGGCTCGGACCAGGTTCTGTTACCCAGAATCCTTTGCAAACCTCAATATTTGGCTAAAAAAACACATGTTCCTCAAATTTCTGTGGCAGAAAGTTCTGGAATCTGAGAGGAGCCACAAATTTCCTTCAACCCAGCGTTCCCCCAAGTCTCCCGATAAAAATGATACCTCACTTGTGTGGGTAGGCCTAGCGCCCGCGACAGGAAACGCCCCAAAGCGCAACATGGACACATCCAAAATTTTGGAAGAAAACAGAGGTGTTTTTTGCGAAGTGCCTACCTGTAGATTTTGGCCTCTAGCTCAGCCGGCACCTAGGGAAACCTACCAAACCTGTGCATTTCTGAAAACTAGAGACCTAGGGGAATCCAAGGAGGGGTGACTTGCGGGGCTCGGACCAGGTTCTGTTACCCAGAATCCTTTCCAAACCTCAATATTTGGCTAAAAAAACACATGTTCCTCACGTTTCTGTGGCAGAAAGTTCTGGAATCTGAGAGGAGCCACAAATTTCCTTCCACCCAGCGTTCCCCCAAGTCTCCCGATAAAAATTATACCTCACTTGTGTGGGTAGGCCTAGCGCCCGCGACAGGAAACGCCCCAAAGCGCAACGTGGACACATCCAAAATTTTCGAAGAAAACAGAGGTGTTTTTTGCGAAGTACCTACCTGTAGATTTTGGCCTCTAGCTCAGCCGGCACATAGGGAAACCTACTAAACCTGTGCATTTCTGAAAACTAGAGACGTTGGGGAATCCAAGTTGGGGTGACTTGCGGGGCTCGGACCAGGTTCTGTTACCCAGAATCCTTTGCAAACCTCAAAATTTGGCTAAAAAAACACATATTCCTCACATTTCTGTGGCAGAAAGTTCTGGAATCTAAGAGGAGCCACAAATTTCCTTCCACCCAGCGTTCCCCCAAGTCTCCCGATAAAAATGATACCTCACTTGTGTGGGTAGGCCTAGCGCCCGCGACAGGAAACGCCCCAAAGTGCAACGTGGACACATCCAAAATTTTGGAAGAAAACAGAGGTGTTTTTTGCGAAGTGCCTACCTGTAGATTTTGGCCTCTAGCTCAGCCGGCACCTAGGGAAACCTACTAAACCTGTGCATTTCTGAAAACTAGAGACCTAGGGGAATCCAAGGAGGGGTGACTTGCGGGGCTCGGACCAGGTTCTGTTACCCAGAATCCTTTGCAAACCTCAAAATTTGGCTAAAAAAACACATGTTCCTCACATTTCTGTGGCAGAAAGTTCTGGAATCTGAGAGGAGCCACAAATTTCCTTCCACCCAGCGTTCCCCCAAGTCTCCCAATAAAAATGATACCTCACTTGTGTGGGTAGGCCTAGCGCCCGCGACAGGAAACGCCCCAAAGCGCAACGTGGACACATCCAAAATTTTGGAAGAAAACAGAGGTGTTTTTTGCAAAGTGCCTACCTGTAGATTTTGGCCTCTAGCTCAGCCGGCACCTAGGGAAACCTACCAAACCTGTGCATTTCTGAAAACTAGAGACCTAGGGAAATCCAAGGAGGGGTGACTTGCGGCGCTCGGACCAGGTTCTGTTACCCAGAATCCTTTGCAAACCTCAAAATTTGGCTAAAAAAACACATGTTCCTCACATTTCTGTGGCAGAAAGTTCTGGAATCTGAGAGGATCCACAAATTTCCTTCCACCCAGCGTTCCCCCAAGTCTCCCGATAAAAATTATACCTCACTTGTGTGGGTAGGCCTAGCGCCCGCGACAGGAAACGCCCCAAAGCGCAACGTGGACACATCCAAAATTTTGGAAGAAAACAGAGGTGTTTTTTGCGAAGTGCCTACCTGTAGATTTTGGCCTCTAGCTCAGCCGGCACCTAGGGAAACCTACCAAACCTGTGCATTTCTGAAAACTAGAGACGTAGGGGAATCCAAGGAGGGGTGACTTGCGGGGCTCGGACCAGGTTCTGTTACCCAGAATCCTTTGCAAACCTCAATATTTGGCTAAAAAAACACATGTTCCTCAAATTTCTGTGGCAGAAAGTTCTGGAATCTGAGAGGAGCCACAAATTTCCTTCAACCCAGCGTTCCCCCAAGTCTCCCGATAAAAATGATACCTCACTTGTGTGGGTAGGCCTAGCGCCCGCGACAGGAAACGCCCCAAAGCGCAACGTGGACACATCCAAAATTTTGGAAGAAAACAGAGGTGTTTTTTGCGAAGTGCCTACCTGTAGATTTTGGCCTCTAGCTCAGCCGGCACCTAGGGAAACCTACCAAACCTGTGCATTTCTGAAAACTAGAGACCTAGGGGAATCCAAGGAGGGGTGACTTGCGGCGCTCGGACCAGGTTCTGTTACCCAGAACCTTTGCAAACCTCAAAATTTGGCTAAAAAAACACATGTTCCTCACATTTCTGTGGCAGAAAGTTCTGGAATCTGAGAGGATCCATAAATTTCCTTCCACCCAGCGTTCCCCCAAGTCTCCCGATAAAAATTATACCTCACTTGTGTGGGTAGGCCTAGCGCCCGCGACAGGAAACGCCCCAAAGCGCAACGTGGACACATCCAAAATTTTGGAAGAAAACAGAGGTGTTTTTTGCGAAGTGCCTACCTGTAGATTTTGGCCTCTAGCTCAGCCGGCACCTAGGGAAACCTACCAAACCTGTGCATTTCTGAAAACTAGAGACCTAGGGGAATCCAAGGAGGGGTGTCTTGCGGCGCTCGGACCAGGTTCTGTTACCCAGAACCTTTGCAAACCTCAAAATTTGGCTAAAAAAACACATGTTCCTCACATTTCTGTGGCAGAAAGTTCTGGAATCTGAGAGGAGCCACAAATTTCCTTCCCCCCAGCGTTCCCCCAAGTATCCCGATAAAAATGATACCTCACTTGTGTGGGTAGGCCTAGCGCCCGCGACAGGAAACGCCCCAAAGCGCAACATGGACACATCCAAAATTTTGGAAGAAAACAGAGGTGTTTTTTGCGAAGTGCCTACCTGTAGATTTTGGCCTCTAGCTCAGCCGGCACCTAGGGAAACCTACCAAACCTGTGCATTTCTGAAAACTAGAGACCTAGGGGAATCCAAGGAGGGGTGACTTGCGGGGCTCGGACCAGGTTCTGTTACCCAGAATCCTTTCCAAACCTCAATATTTGGCTAAAAAAACACATGTTCCTCACGTTTCTGTGGCAGAAAGTTCTGGAATCTGAGAGGAGCCACAAATTTCCTTCCACCCAGCGTTCCCCCAAGTCTCCCGATAAAAATTATACCTCACTTGTGTGGGTAGGCCTAGCGCCCGCGACAGGAAACGCCCCAAAGCGCAACGTGGACACATCCAAAATTTTGGAAGAAAACAGAGGTGTTTTTTGCGAAGTGCCTACCTGTAGATTTTGGCCTCTAGCTCAGCCGGCACCTAGGGAAACCTACCAAACCTGTGCATTTCTGAAAACTAGAGACCTAGGGGAATCCAAGGAGGGGTGACTTGCGGGGCTCGGACCAGGTTCTGTTACCCAGAATCCTTTGCAAACCTCAAAATTTGGCTAAAAAAACACATGTTCCTCACATTTCTGTGGCAGAAAGTTCTGGAATCTAAGAGGAGCCACAAATTTCCTTCCACCCAGCGTTCCCCCAAGTCTCCCGATAAAAATGATACCTCACTTGTGTGGGTAGGCCTAGCGCCCGCGACAGGAAACGCCCCAAAGCGCAACGTGGACACATCCAAAATTTTGGAAGAAAACAGAGGTGTTTTTTGCGAAGTGCCTACCTGTAGATTTTGGCCTCTAGCTCAGCCGGCACCTAGGGAAACCTACTAAACCTGTGCATTTCTGAAAACTAGAGACGTAGGGGAATCCAAGGAGGGGTGACTTGCGGGGCTCGGACCAGGTTCAGTTACCCAGAATCCTTTGCAAACCTCAAAATTTGGCTAAAAAAACACATGTTCCTCACATTTCTGTGGCAGAAAGTTCTGGAATCTGAGAGGAGCCACAAATTTCCTTCCACCCAGCGTTCCCCCAAGTCTCCCAATAAAAATGATACCTCACTTGTGTGGGTAGGCCTAGCGCCCGCGACAGGAAACGCCCCAAAGCGCAACGTGGACACATCCAAAATTTTGGAAGAAAACAGAGGTGTTTTTTGCGAAGTGCCTACCTGTAGATTTTGGCCTCTAGCTCAGCCGGCACCTAGGGAAACCTACCAAACCTGTGCATTTCTGAAAACTAGAGACCTAGGGGAATCCAAGGAGGGGTGACTTGCGGCGCTCGGACCAGGTTCTGTTACCCAGAACCTTTGCAAACCTCAAAATTTGGCTAAAAAAACACATGTTCCTCACATTTCTGTGGCAGAAAGTTCTGGAATCTGAGAGGATCCATAAATTTCCTTCCACCCAGCGTTCCCCCAAGTCTCCCGATAAAAATTATACCTCACTTGTGTGGGTAGGCCTAGCGCCCGCGACAGGAAACGCCCCAAAGCGCAACGTGGACACATCCAAAATTTTGGAAGAAAACAGAGGTGTTTTTTGCGAAGTGCCTACCTGTAGATTTTGGCCTCTAGCTCAGCCGGCACCTAGGGAAACCTACCAAACCTGTGCATTTCTGAAAACTAGAGACCTAGGGGAATCCAAGGAGGGGAGACTTGCGGCGCTCGGACCAGGTTCTGTTACCCAGAACCTTTGCAAACCTCAAAATTTGGCTAAAAAAACACATGTTCCTCACATTTCTGTGGCAGAAAGTTCTGGAATCTGAGAGGAGCCACAAATTTCCTTCCCCCCAGCGTTCCCCCAAGTCTCCCGATAAAAATGATACCTCACTTGTGTGGGTACGCCTAGCGCCCGCGACAGGAAACGCCCCAAAGCGCAACATGGACACATCCAAAATTTTGGAAGAAAACAGAGGTGTTTTTTGCGAAGTGCCTACCTGTAGATTTTGGCCTCTAGCTCAGCCGGCACCTAGGGAAACCTACCAAACCTGTGCATTTCTGAAAACTAGAGACCTAGGGGAATCCAAGGAGGGGTGACTTGCGGGGCTCGGACCAGGTTCTGTTACCCAGAATCCTTTCCAAACCTCAATATTTGGCTAAAAAAACACATGTTCCTCACGTTTCTGTGGCAGAAAGTTCTGGAATCTGAGAGGAGCCACAAATTTCCTTCCACTCAGCGTTCCCCCAAGTCTCCCGATAAAAATTATACCTCACTTGTGTGGGTAGGCCTAGCGCCCGCGACAGGAAACGCCCCAAAGCGCAACGTGGACACATCCAAAATTTTGGAAGAAAACAGAGGTGTTTTTTGCGAAGTGCCTAACTGTAGATTTTGGCCTCTAGCTCAGCCGGCACCTAGGGAAACCTACTAAACCTGTGCATTTCTGAAAACTAGAGACGTAGGGGAATCCAAGTTGGGGTGACTTGCGGGGCTCGGACCAGGTTCTGTTACCCAGAATCCTTTGCAAACCTCAAAATTTGGCTAAAAAAACACATGTTCCTCACATTTCTGTGGCAGAAAGTTCTGGAATCTAAGAGGAGCCACAAATTTCCTTCCACCCAGCGTTCCCCCAAGTCTCCCGATAAAAATGATACCTCACTTGTGTGGGTAGGCCTAGCGCCCGCGACAGGAAACGCCCCAAAGCGCAACGTGGACACATCCAAAATTTTGGAAGAAAACAGAGGTGTTTTTTGCGAAGTGCCTACCTGTAGATTTTGGCCTCTAGCTCAGCCGGCACATAGGGAAACCTACTAAACCTGTGCATTTCTGAAAACTAGAGACGTAGGGGAATCCAAGTTGGGGTGACTTGCGGGGCTCGGACCAGGTTCTGTTACCCAGAATCCTTTGCAAACCTCAAAATTTGGCTAAAAAAACACATGTTCCTCACATTTCTGTGGCAGAAAGTTCTGGAATCTGAGAGGAGCCACAAATTTCCTTCCACCCAGCGTTCCCCCAAGTCTCCCGATAAAAATGATACCTCACTTGTGTGGGTAGGCCTAGCGCCCGCGACAGGAAACGCCCCAAAGCGCAACGTGAACACATCCAAAATTTTGGAAGAAAACAGAGGTGTTTTTTGCAAAGTGCCTACCTGTAGATTTTGGCCTCTAGCTCAGCCGGCACCTAGGGAAACCTACCAAACCTGTGCATTTCTGAAAACTAGAGACCTAGGGAAATCCAAGGAGGGGTGACTTGCGGTGCTCGGACCAGGTTCTGTTACCCAGAATCTTTTGCAAACCTCAAAATTTGGCTAAAAAAACACATGTTCCTCACATTTCTGTGGCAGAAAGTTCTGGAATCTGAGAGGATCCACAAATTTCCCTCCACCCAGCGTTCCCCGAAGTCTCCCGATAAAAATGATACCTCACTTGTGTGGGTAGGCCTAGCGCCCGCGACAGGAAACGCCCCAAAGCGCAACGTGGACACATCCAAAATTTTGGAAGAAAACAGAGGTGTTTTTTGCGAAGTGCCTACCTGTAGATTTTGGCCTCTAGCTCAGCCGGCACCTAGGGAAACCTACTAAACCTGTGCATTTCTGAAAACTAGAGACCTAGGGGAATCCAAGGAGGGGTGACTTGCGGGGCTCGGACCAGGTTCTGTTAACCAGAATCCTTTGCAAACCTCAAAATTTGGCTAAAAAAACACATGTTCCTCACATTTCTGTGGCAGAAAGTTCTGGAATCTGAGAGGAGCCACAAATTTCCTTCCACCCAGCGTTCCCCCAAGTCTCCCGATAAAAATGATACCTCACTTGTGTGGGTAGGCCTAGCGCCCGCGACAGGAAACGCCCCAAAGCGCAACGTGAACACATCCAAAATTTTGGAAGAAAACAGAGGTGTTTTTTGCAAAGTGCCTACCTGTAGATTTTGGCCTCTAGCTCAGCCGGCACCTAGGGAAACCTACCAAACCTGTGCATTTCTGAAAACTAGAGACCTAGGGAAATCCAAGGAGGGGTGACTTGCGGCACTCGGACCAGGTTCTGTTACCCAGAATCCTTTGCAAACCTCAAAATTTGGCTAAAAAAACACATGTTCCTCACATTTCTGTGGCAGAAAGCTCTGGAATCTGAGAGGATCCACAAATTTCCTTCCACCCAGCGTTCCCCCAAGTCTCCCGATAAAAATGATACCTCACTTGTGTGGGTAGGCCTAGCGCCCGCGACAGGAAACGCCCCAAAGCGCAACGTGGACACATCCAAAATTTTGGAAGAAAACAGAGGTGTTTTTTGCGAAGTGCCTACCTGTAGATTTTGGCCTCTAGCTCAGCCGGCACCTAGGGAAACCTACCAAACCTGTGCATTTCTGAAAACTAGAGACGTAGGGGAATCCAAGGAGGGGTGACTTGCGGGGCTCGGACCAGGTTCTGTTACCCAGAATCCTTTGCAAACCTCAATATTTGGCTAAAAAAACACATGTTCCTCAAATTTCTGTGGCAGAAAGTTCTGGAATCTGAGAGGAGCCACAAATTTCCTTCAACCCAGCGTTCCCCCAAGTCTCCCGATAAAAATGATACCTCACTTGTGTGGGTAGGCCTAGCGCCCGCGACAGGAAACGCCCCAAAGCGCAACATGGACACATCCAAAATTTTGGAAGAAAACAGAGGTGTTTTTTGCGAAGTGCCTACCTGTAGATTTTGGCCTCTAGCTCAGCCGGCACCTAGGGAAACCTACCAAACCTGTGCATTTCTGAAAACTAGAGACCTAGGGGAATCCAAGGAGGGGTGACTTGCGGGGCTCGGACCAGGTTCTGTTACCCAGAATCCTTTCCAAACCTCAATATTTGGCTAAAAAAACACATGTTCCTCACGTTTCTGTGGCAGAAAGTTCTGGAATCTGAGAGGAGCCACAAATTTCCTTCCACCCAGCGTTCCCCCAAGTCTCCCGATAAAAATTATACCTCACTTGTGTGGGTAGGCCTAGCGCCCGCGACAGGAAACGCCCCAAAGCGCAACGTGGACACATCCAAAATTTTGGAAGAAAACAGAGGTGTTTTTTGCGAAGTGCCTACCTGAAGATTTTGGCCTCTAGCTCAGCCGGCACCTAGGGAAACCTACCAAACCTGTGCTTTTCTGAAAACTAGAGAACTAGGGGAATCCAAGGAGGGGTGACTTGCGGGGCTCGGACCAGGTTCTGTTACCCAGAATCCTTTGCAAACCTCAAAATTTGGCTAAAAAAACACATTTTCCTCTCATTTCTGTGGCAGAAAGTTCTGGAATCTGAGAGGAGCCACAAATTTCCTTCCACCCAGCGTTCCCCCAAGTCTCCCAATAAAAATGATACCTCACTTGTGTGGGTAGGCCTAGCGCCCGCGACAGGAAACGCCCCAAAGCGCAACGTGGACTCATCCAAAATTTTGGAAGAAAACAGAGGTGTTTTTTGCGAAGTGCCTACCTGTAGATTTTGGCCTCTAGCTCAGCCGGCACCTAGGGAAACCTACCAAACCTGTGCATTTCTGAAAACTAGAGACCTAGGGGAATCCAAGGAGGGGTGACTTGCGGCGCTCGGACCAGGTTCTGTTACCAAGAACCTTTGCAAACCTCAAAATTTGGCTAAAAAAACACATGTTCCTCACATTTCTGTGGCAGAAAGTTCTGGAATCTGAGAGGAGCCACAAATTTCCTTCCCCCCAGCATTCCCCCAAGTCTCCCGATAAAAATTATACCTCACTTGTGTGGGTAGGCCTAGCGCCCGCGACAGGAAACGCCCCAAAGCGCAACGTGGACACATCCAAAATTTTGGAAGAAAACAGAGGTGTTTTTTGCGAAGTGCCTACCTGAAGATTTTGGCCTCTAGCTCAGCCGGCACCTAGGGAAACCTACCAAACCTGTGCATTTCTGAAAACTAGAGACCTAGGGGAATCCAAGGAGGGGTGACTTGCGGCGCTCGGACCAGGTTCTGTTACCCAGAACCTTTGCAAACCTCAAAATTTGGCTAAAAAAACACATGTTCCTCACATTTCTGTGGCAGAAAGTTCTGGAATCTGAGAGGATCCACAAATTTTCTTCCACCCAGCGTTCCCCCAAGTCTCCCGATAAAAATGATACCTCACTTGTGTGGGTAGGCCTAGCGCCCGCGACAGGAAACGCCCCAAAGCGCAACGTGGACACATCCAAAATTTTGGAAGAAAACAGAGGTGTTTTTTGCGAAGTGCCTACCTGAAGATTTTGGCCTCTAGCTCAGCCGGCACCTAGGGAAACCTACCAAACCTGTGCTTTTCTGAAAACTAGAGAACTAGGGGAATCCAAGGAGGGGTGACTTGCGGGGCTCGGACCAGGTTCTGTTACCCAGAATCCTTTGCAAACCTCAAAATTTGGCTAAAAAAACACATTTTCCTCACATTTCTGTGGCAGAAAGTTCTGGAATCTGAGAGGAGCCACAAATTTCCTTCCACCCAGCGTTCCCCCAAGTCTCCCAATAAAAATGATACCTCACTTGTGTGGGTAGGCCTAGCGCCCGCGACAGGAAACGCCCCAAAGCGCAACGTGGACACATCCAAAATTTTGGAAGAAAACAGAGCTGTTTTTTGCGAAGTGCCTACCTGTAGATTTTGGCCTCTAGCTCAGCCGGCACCTAGGGAAACCTACCAAACCTGTACATTTCTGAAAACTAGAGACCTAGGGGAATCCAAGGAGGGGTGACTTGCGGCGCTCGGACCAGGTTCTGTTACCCAGAACCTTTGCAAACCTCAAAATTTGGCTAAAAAAACACATGTTCCTCACATTTCTGTGGCAGAAAGTTCTGGAATCTGAGAGGATCCACAAATTTCCTTCCACCCAGCGTTCCCCCAAGTCTCCCGATAAAAATTATACCTCACTTGTGTGGGTAGGCCTAGCGCCCGCGACAGGAAACGCCCCAAAGCGCAACGTGGACACATCCAAAATTTTGGAAGAAAACAGAGGTGTTTTTTGCGAAGTGCCTACCTGAAGATTTTGGCCTCTAGCTCAGCCGGCACCTAGGGAAACCTACCAAACCTGTGCTTTTCTGAAAACTAGAGAACTAGGGGAATCCAAGGAGGGGTGACTTGCGGGGCTCGGACCAGGTTCTGTTACCCAGAATCCTTTGCAAACCTCAAAATTTGGCTAAAAAAACACATTTTCCTCACATTTCTGTGGCAGAAAGTTCTGGAATCTGAGAGGAGCCACAAATTTCCTTCCACCCAGCGTTCCCCCAAGTCTCCCAATAAAAATGATACCTCACTTGTGTGGGTAGGCCTAGCGCCCGCGACAGGAAACGCCCCAAAGCGCAACGTGGACACATCCAAAATTTTGGAAGAAAACAGAGCTGTTTTTTGCGAAGTGCCTACCTGTAGATTTTGGCCTCTAGCTCAGCCGGCACCTAGGGAAACCTACCAAACCTGTACATTTCTGAAAACTAGAGACCTAGGGGAATCCAAGGAGGGGTGACTTGCGGCGCTCGGACCAGGTTCTGTTACCCAGAACCTTTGCAAACCTCAAAATTTGGCTAAAAAAACACATGTTCCTCACATTTCTGTGGCAGAAAGTTCTGGAATCTGAGAGGATCCACAAATTTCCTTCCACCCAGCGTTCCCCCAAGTCTCCCGATAAAAATTATACCTCACTTGTGTGGGTAGGCCTAGCGCCCGCGACAGGAAACGCCCCAAAGCGCAACGTGGACACATCCAAAATTTTGGAAGAAAACAGAGGTGTTTTTTGCGAAGTGCCTACCTGTAGATTTTGGCCTCTAGCTCAGCCGGCACCTAGGGAAACCTACCAAACCTGTGCATTTCTGAAAACTAGAGACCTAGGGGAATCCAAGGAGGGGTGACTTGCGGCGCTCGGACCAGGTTCTGTTACCCAGAACCTTTGCAAACCTCAAAATTTGGCTAAAAAAACACATGTTCCTCACATTTCTGTGGCAGAAAGTTCTGGAATCTGAGAGGATCCACAAATTTCCTTCCACCCAGCGTTCCCCCAAGTCTCCCGATACAAATGATACCTCACTTGTGTGGGTAGGCCTAGCGCCCGCGACAGGAAACGCCCCAAAGCGCAACGTGGACACATCCAAAATTTTGGAAGAAAACAGAGGTGTTTTTTGCGAAGTGCCTACCTGAAGATTTTGGCCTCTAGCTCAGCCGGCACCTAGGGAAACCTACCAAACCTGTGCATTTCTGAAAACTAGAGACGTAGGGGAATCCAAGGAGGGGTGACTTGCGGGGCTCGGACCAGGTTCTGTTACCCAGAATCCTTTGCAAACCTCAATATTTGGCTAAAAAAACACATGTTCCTCAAATTTCTGTGGCAGAAAGTTCTGGAATCTGAGAGGAGCCACAAATGTCCTTCAACCCAGCGTTCCCCCAAGTCTCCCGATAAAAATGATACCTCACTTGTGTGGGTAGGCCTAGCGCCCGCGACAGGAAACGCCCCAAAGCGCAACGTGGACACATCCAAAATTTTGGAAGAAAACAGAGGTGTTTTTTGCGAAGGGCCTACCTGTAGATTTTGGCCTCTAGCTCAGCCGGCACCTAGGGAAACCTACTAAACCTGTGCATTTCTGAAAACTAGAGACCTAGGGGAATCCAAGGAGGGGTGACTTGCGGGGCTCGGACCAGGTTCTGTTACCCAGAATCCTTTGCAAACCTCAATATTTGGCTAAAAAAACACATGTTCCTCACATTTCTGTGGCAGAAAGTTCTGGAATCTGAGAGGAGCCACAAATTTCCTTCCACCCAGCGTTCCCCCAAGTCTCCCGATACAAATGATACCTCACTTGTGTGGGTAGGCCTAGCGCCCGCGACAGGAAACTCCCCAAAGCGCAACGTGGACACATCCAAAAATTTGGACGAAAACAGAGGTGTTGTTTGCGAAGTGCCTACCTGAAGATTTTGGCCTCTAGCTCAGCCGGCACCTAGGGAAACCTACCAAACCTGTGCATTTCTGAAACCTAGAGACGTAGGGGAATCCAAGGAGGGGTGACTTGCGGGGTCGGACCAGGTTCTGTTACCCAGAATCCTTTGCAAACCTCAATATTTGGCTAAAAAAACACATGTTCCTCAAATTTCTGTGGCAGAAAGTTCTGGAATCTGAGAGGAGCCACAAATTTCCTTCAACCCAGCGTTCCCCCAAGTCTCCCGATAAAAATGATACCTCACTTGTGTGGGTAGGCCTAGCGCCCGCGACAGGAAACGTCCCAAAGCGCAACGTGGACACATCCAAAATTTTGGAAGAAAACAGAGGTGTTTTTTGCGAAGTGTCTACCTGTAGATTTTGGCCTCTAGCTCAGCCGGCACCTAGGAAAACCTACCAAACCTGTGCATTTCTGAAAACTAGAGACCTAGGGGAATCCAAGGAGGGGTGACTTGCGGCGCTCGGACCAGGTTCTGTTACCCAGAACCTTTGCAAACCTCAAAATTTGGCTAAAAAAACACATGTTCCTCACATTTCTGTGGCAGAAAGTTCTGGAATCTGAGAGGATCCACAAATTTCCTTTCACCCAGCGTTCCCCCAAGTCTCCCGATAAAAATGATACCTCACTTGTGTGGGTAGGCCTAGCGCCCGCGACAGTAAACGCCCCAAAGCACAACGTGGACACATCCAAAATTTTGGAAGAAAACAGAGGTGTTTTTTGCGAAGTGCCTACCTGAAGATTTTGGCCTCTAGCTCAGCCGGCACCTAGGGAAACCTACCAAACCTGTGCATTTCTGAAAACTAGAGACATAGGGGAATCCAAGGAGGGGTGACTTGCGGGGCTCGGACCAGGTTCTGTTACCCAGAATCCTTTGCAAACCTCAATATTTGGCTAAAAAAACACATGTTCCTCAAATTTCTGTGGCAGAAAGTTCTGGAATCTGGGAGGAGCCACAAATTTCCTTCAACCCAGCGTTCCCCCAAGTCTCCCGATAAAAATGATACCTCACTTGTGTGGGTAGGCCTAGCGCCCGCGACAGGAAACGCCCCAAAGCGCAACGTGGACACATCCAAAATTTTGGAAGAAATCAGAGGTGTTTTTTGCGAAGTGCCTACCTGTAGATTTTGGCCTCTAGCTCAGCCGGCACCTAGGGAAACCTACTAAACCTGTGCATTTCTGAAAACTAGAGACCTAGGGGAATCCAAGGAGGGGTGACTTGCGGGGCTCGGACCAGGTTCTGTTACCCAGAATCCTTTGCAAACCTCAATATTTGGCTAAAAAAACACATGTTCCTCACATTTCTGTGGCAGAAAGTTCTGGAATCTGAGAGGAGCCACAAATTTCCTTCCACCCAGCGTTCCCCCAAGTCTCCCGATACAAATGATACCTCACTTGTGTGGGTAGGCCTAGCGCCCGCGACAGGAAACGCCCCAAAGCGCAACGTGGACACATCCAAAATTTTGGAAGAAAACAGAGGTGTTTTTTGCGAAGTGCCTACCTGTAGATTTTGGCCTCTAGCTCAGCCGGCACCTAGGGAAACCTACTAAACCTGTGCATTTCTGAAAACTAGAGACCTAGGGGAATCCAAGGAGGGGTGACTTGCGGCGCTCGGACCAGGTTCTGTTACCAAGAACCTTTGCAAACCTCAAAATTTGGCTAAAAAAACACATGTTCCTCACATTTCTGTGGCAGAAAGTTCTGGAATCTGAGAGGAGCCACAAATTTCCTTCCCCCCAGCATTCCCCCAAGTCTCCCGATAAAAATTATACCTCACTTGTGTGGGTAGGCCTAGCGCCCGCGACAGGAAACGCCCCAAAGCGCAACGTGGACACATCCAAAATTTTGGAAGAAAACAGAGGTGTTTTTTGCGAAGTGCCTACCTGAAGATTTTGGCCTCTAGCTCAGCCGGCACCTAGGGAAACCTACCAAACCTGTGCATTTCTGAAAACTAGAGACCTAGGGGAATCCAAGGAGGGGTGACTTGCGGCGCTCGGACCAGGTTCTGTTACCCAGAACCTTTGCAAACCTCAAAATTTGGCTAAAAAAACACATGTTCCTCACATTTCTGTGGCAGAAAGTTCTGGAATCTGAGAGGATCCACAAATTTTCTTCCACCCAGCGTTCCCCCAAGTCTCCCGATAAAAATGATACCTCACTTGTGTGGGTAGGCCTAGCGCCCGCGACAGGAAACGCCCCAAAGCGCAACGTGGACACATCCAAAATTTTGGAAGAAAACAGAGGTGTTTTTTGCGAAGTGCCTACCTGAAGATTTTGGCCTCTAGCTCAGCCGGCACCTAGGGAAACCTACCAAACCTGTGCTTTTCTGAAACCTAGAGAACTAGGGGAATCCAAGGAGGGGTGACTTGCGGGGCTCGGACCAGGTTCTGTTACCCAGAATCCTTTGCAAACCTCAAAATTTGGCTAAAAAAACACATTTTCCTCACATTTCTGTGGCAGAAAGTTCTGGAATCTGAGAGGAGCCACAAATTTCCTTCCACCCAGCGTTCCCCCAAGTCTCCCAATAAAAATGATACCTCACTTGTGTGGGTAGGCCTAGCGCCCGCGACAGGAAACGCCCCAAAGCGCAATGTGGACACATCCAAAATTTTGGAAGAAAACAGAGCTGTTTTTTGCGAAGTGCCTACCTGTAGATTTTGGCCTCTAGCTCAGCCGGCACCTAGGGAAACCTACCAAACCTGTACATTTCTGAAACTAGAGACCTAGGGGAATCCAAGGAGGGGTGACTTGCGGCGCTCGGACCAGGTTCTGTTACCCAGAACCTTTGCAAACCTCAAAATTTGGCTAAAAAAACACATGTTCCTCACATTTCTGTGGCAGAAAGTTCTGGAATCTGAGAGGATCCACAAATTTCCTTCCACCCAGCGTTCCCCCAAGTCTCCCGATAAAAATTATACCTCACTTGTGTGGGTAGGCCTAGCGCCCGCGACAGGAAACGCCCCAAAGCGCAACGTGGACACATCCAAAATTTTGGAAGAAAACAGAGGTGTTTTTTGCGAAGTGCCTACCTGTAGATTTTGGCCTCTAGCTCAGCCGGCACCTAGGGAAACCTACCAAACCTGTGCATTTCTGAAAACTAGAGACCTAGGGGAATCCAAGGAGGGGTGACTTGCGGCGCTCGGACCAGGTTCTGTTACCCAGAACCTTTGCAAACCTAAAAATTTGGCTAAAAAAACACATGTTCCTCACATTTCTGTGGCAGAAAGTTCTGGAATCTGAGAGGATCCACAAATTTCCTTCCACCCAGCGTTCCCCCAAGTCTCCCGATACAAATGATACCTCACTTGTGTGGGTAGGCCTAGCGCCCGCGACAGGAAACGCCCCAAAGCGCAACGTGGACACATCCAAAATTTTGGAAGAAAACAGAGGTGTTTTTTGCGAAGTGCCTACCTGAAGATTTTGGCCTCTAGCTCAGCCGGCACCTAGGGAAACCTACCAAACCTGTGCATTTCTGAAAACTAGAGACGTAGGGGAATCCAAGGAGGGGTGACTTGCGGGGCTCGGACCAGGTTCTGTTACCCAGAATCCTTTGCAAACCTCAATATTTGGCTAAAAAAACACATGTTCCTCAAATTTCTGTGGCAGAAAGTTCTGGAATCTGAGAGGAGCCACAAATTTCCTTCAACCCAGCGTTCCCCCAAGTCTCCCGATAAAAATGATACCTCACTTGTGTGGGTAGGCCTAGCGCCCGCGACAGGAAACGCCCCAAAGCGCAACGTGGACACATCCAAAATTTTGGAAGAAAACAGAGGTGTTTTTTGCGAAGGGCCTACCTGTAGATTTTGGCCTCTAGCTCAGCCGGCACCTAGGGAAACCTACTAAACCTGTGCATTTCTGAAAACTAGAGACCTAGGGGAATCCAAGGAGGGGTGACTTGCGGGGCTCGGACCAGGTTCTGTTACCCAGAATCCTTTGCAACCTCAATATTTGGCTAAAAAAACACATGTTCCTCACATTTCTGTGGCAGAAAGTTCTGGAATCTGAGAGGAGCCACAAATTTCCTTCCACCCAGCGTTCCCCCAAGTCTCCCGATAAAAATGATACCTCACTTGTGTGGGTAGGCCTAGCGCCCGCGACAGGAAACGCCCCAAAGCGCAACGTGGACACATCCAAAATTTTGGAAGAAAACAGAGGTGTTTTTTGCGAAGTGCCTACCTGTAGATTTTGGCCTCTAGCTCAGCCGGCACCTAGGGAAACCTACTAAACCTGTGCATTTCTGAAAACTAGAGACGTAGGGGAATCCAAGGAGGGGTGACTTGCGGGGCTCGGACCAGGTTCAGTTACCCAGAATCCTTTGCAAACCTCAAAATTTGGCTAAAAAAACACATGTTCCTCACATTTCTGTGGCAGAAAGTTCTGGAATCTGAGAGGAGCCACAAATTTCCTTCCACCCAGCGTTCCCCCAAGTCTCCCAATAAAAATGATACCTCACTTGTGTGGGTAGGCCTAGCGCCCGCGACAGGAAACGCCCCAAAGCGCAACGTGGACACATCCAAAATTTTGGAAGAAAACAGAGGTGTTTTTTGCGAAGTGCCTACCTGTAGATTTTGGCCTCTAGCTCAGCCGGCACCTAGGGAAACCTACCAAACCTGTGCATTTCTGAAAACTAGAGACCTAGGGGAATCCAAGGAGGGGTGACTTGCGGCGCTCGGACCAGGTTCTGTTACCCAGAACCTTTGCAAACCTCAAAATTTGGCTAAAAAAACACATGTTCCTCACATTTCTGTGGCAGAAAGTTCTGGAATCTGAGAGGATCCATAAATTTCCTTCCACCCAGCGTTCCCCCAAGTCTCCCGATAAAAATTATACCTCACTTGTGTGGTAGGCCTAGCGCCCGCGACAGGAAACGCCCCAAAGCGCAACGTGGACACATCCAAAATTTTGGAAGAAAACAGAGGTGTTTTTTGCGAAGTGCCTACCTGTAGATTTTGGCCTCTAGCTCAGCCGGCACCTAGGGAAACCTACCAAACCTGTGCATTTCTGAAAACTAGAGACCTAGGGGAATCCAAGGAGGGGAGACTTGCGGCGCTCGGACCAGGTTCTGTTACCCAGAACCTTTGCAAACCTCAAAATTTGGCTAAAAAAACACATGTTCCTCACATTTCTGTGGCAGAAAGTTCTGGAATCTGAGAGGAGCCACAAATTTCCTTCCCCCCAGCGTTCCCCAAGTCTCCCGATAAAAATGATACCTCACTTGTGTGGGTACGCCTAGCGCCCGCGACAGGAAACGCCCAAAGCGCAACATGGACACATCCAAAATTTTGGAAGAAAACAGAGGTGTTTTTTGCGAAGTGCCTACCTGTAGATTTTGGCCTCTAGCTCAGCCGGCACCTAGGGAAACCTACCAAACCTGTGCATTTCTGAAAACTAGAGACCTAGGGGAATCCAAGGAGGGGTGACTTGCGGGGCTCGGACCAGGTTCTGTTACCCAGAATCCTTTCCAAACCTCAATATTTGGCTAAAAAAACACATGTTCCTCACGTTTCTGTGGCAGAAAGTTCTGGAATCTGAGAGGAGCCACAAATTTCCTTCCACCCAGCGTTCCCCCAAGTCTCCCGATAAAAATTATACCTCACTTGTGTGGGTAGGCCTAGCGCCCGCGACAGGAAACGCCCCAAAGCGCAACGTGGACACATCCAAAATTTTGGAAGAAAACAGAGGTGTTTTTTGCGAAGTGCCTAACTGTAGATTTTGGCCTCTAGCTCAGCCGGCACCTAGGGAAACCTACCAAACCTGTGCATTTCTGAAAACTAGAGACCTAGGGGAATCCAAGGAGGGGTGACTTGCGGGGCTCGGACCAGGTTCTGTTACCCAGAATCCTTTGCAAACCTCAAAATTTGGCTAAAAAAACACATGTTCCTCACATTTCTGTGGCAGAAAGTTCTGGAATCTAAGAGGAGCCACAAATTTCCTTCCACCCAGCGTTCCCCCAAGTCTCCCGATAAAAATGATACCTCACTTGTGTGGGTAGGCCTAGCGCCCGCGACAGGAAACGCCCCAAAGCGCAACGTGGACACATCCAAAATTTTGGAAGAAAACAGAGGTGTTTTTTGCGAAGTGCCTACCTGTAGATTTTGGCCTCTAGCTCAGCCGGCACATAGGGAAACCTACTAAACCTGTGCATTTCTGAAAACTAGAGACGTAGGGGAATCCAAGTTGGGGTGACTTGCGGGGCTCGGACCAGGTTCTGTTACCCAGAATCCTTTGCAAACCTCAAAATTTGGCTAAAAAAACACATGTTCCTCACATTTCTGTGGCAGAAAGTTCTGGAATCTGAGAGGAGCCACAAATTTCCTTCCACCCAGCGTTCCCCCAAGTCTCCCGATAAAAATGATACCTCACTTGTGTGGGTAGGCCTAGCGCCCGCGACAGGAAACGCCCCAAAGCGCAACGTGAACACATCCAAAATTTTGGAAGAAAACAGAGGTGTTTTTTGCAAAGTGCCTACCTGTAGATTTTGGCCTCTAGCTCAGCCGGCACCTAGGGAAACCTACCAAACCTGTGCATTTCTGAAAACTAGAGACCTAGGGAAATCCAAGGAGGGGTGACTTGCGGTGCTCGGACCAGGTTCTGTTACCCAGAATCTTTTGCAAACCTCAAAATTTGGCTAAAAAAAACACATGTTCCTCACATTTCTGTGGCAGAAAGTTCTGGAATCTGAGAGGATCCACAAATTTCCTTCCACCCAGCGTTCCCCGAAGTCTCCCGATAAAAATGATACCTCACTTGTGTGGGTAGGCCTAGCGCCCGCGACAGGAAACGCCCCAAAGCGCAACGTGGACACATCCAAAATTTTGGAAGAAAACAGAGGTGTTTTTTGCGAAGTGCCTACCTGTAGATTTTGGCCTCTAGCTCAGCCGGCACCTAGGGAAACCTACTAAACCTGTGCATTTCTGAAAACTAGAGACCTAGGGGAATCCAAGGAGGGGTGACTTGCGGGGCTCGGACCAGGTTCTGTTAACCAGAATCCTTTGCAAACCTCAAAATTTGGCTAAAAAAACACATGTTCCTCACATTTCTGTGGCAGAAAGTTCTGGAATCTGAGAGGAGCCACAAATTTCCTTCCACCCAGCGTTCCCCCAAGTCTCCCGATAAAAATGATACCTCACTTGTGTGGGTAGGCCTAGCGCCCGCGACAGGAAACGCCCCAAAGCGCAACGTGAACACATCCAAAATTTTGGAAGAAAACAGAGGTGTTTTTTGCAAAGTGCCTACCTGTAGATTTTGGCCTCTAGCTCAGCCGGCACCTAGGGAAACCTACCAAACCTGTGCATTTCTGAAAACTAGAGACCTAGGGAAATCCAAGGAGGGGTGACTTGCGGCACTCGGACCAGGTTCTGTTACCCAGAATCCTTTGCAAACCTCAAAATTTGGCTAAAAAAACACATGTTCCTCACATTTCTGTGGCAGAAAGCTCTGGAATCTGAGAGGATCCACAAATTTCCTTCCACCCAGCGTTCCCCCAAGTCTCCCGATAAAAATGATACCTCACTTGTGTGGGTAGGCCTAGCGCCCGCGACAGGAAACGCCCCAAAGCGCAACGTGGACACATCCAAAATTTTGGAAGAAAACAGAGGTGTTTTTTGCGAAGTGCCTACCTGTAGATTTTGGCCTCTAGCTCAGCCGGCACCTAGGGAAACCTACCAAACCTGTGCATTTCTGAAAACTAGAGACGTAGGGGAATCCAAGGAGGGGTGACTTGCGGGGCTCGGACCAGGTTCTGTTACCCAGAATCCTTTGCAAACCTCAATATTTGGCTAAAAAAACACATGTTCCTCAAATTTCTGTGGCAGAAAGTTCTGGAATCTGAGAGGAGCCACAAATTTCCTTCAACCCAGCGTTCCCCCAAGTCTCCCGATAAAAATGATACCTCACTTGTGTGGGTAGGCCTAGCGCCCGCGACAGGAAACGCCCCAAAGCGCAACATGGACACATCCAAAATTTTGGAAGAAAACAGAGGTGTTTTTTGCGAAGTGCCTACCTGTAGATTTTGGCCTCTAGCTCAGCCGGCACCTAGGGAAACCTACCAAACCTGTGCATTTCTGAAAACTAGAGACCTATGGGAATCCAAGGAGGGGTGACTTGCGGGGCTCGGACCAGGTTCTGTTACCCAGAATCCTTTCCAAACCTCAATATTTGGCTAAAAAAAACACATGTTCCTCACGTTTCTGTGGCAGAAAGTTCTGGAATCTGAGAGGAGCCACAAATTTCCTTCCACCCAGCGTTCCCCCAAGTCTCCCGATAAAAATTATACCTCACTTGTGTGGGTAGGCCTAGCGCCCGCGACAGGAAACGCCCCAAAGCGCAACGTGGACACATCCAAAATTTTGGAAGAAAACAGAGGTGTTTTTTGCGAAGTGCCTACCTGAAGATTTTGGCCTCTAGCTCAGCCGGCACTAGGGAAACCTACCAAACCTGTGCTTTTCTGAAAACTAGAGAACTAGGGGAATCCAAGGAGGGGTGACTTGCGGGGCTCGGACCAGGTTCTGTTACCCAGAATCCTTTGCAAACCTCAAAATTTGGCTAAAAAAACACATTTTCCTCACATTTCTGTGGCAGAAAGTTCTGGAATCTGAGAGGAGCCACAAATTTCCTTCCACCCAGCGTTCCCCCAAGTCTCCCAATAAAAATGATACCTCACTTGTGTGGGTAGGCCTAGCGCCCGCGACAGGAAACGCCCCAAAGCGCAACGTGGACACATCCAAAATTTTGGAAGAAAACAGAGGTGTTTTTTGCGAAGTGCCTACCTGTAGATTTTGGCCTCTAGCTCAGCCGGCACCTAGGGAAACCTACCAAACCTGTGCATTTCTGAAAACTAGAGACCTAGGGGAATCCAAGGAGGGGTGACTTGCGGCGCTCGGGACCAGGTTCTGTTACCAAGAACCTTTGCAAACCTCAAAATTTGGCTAAAAAAACACATGTTCCTCACATTTCTGTGACAGAAAGTTCTGGAATCTGAGAGGAGCCACAAATTTCCTTCCCCCCAGCATTCCCCCAAGTCTCCCGATAAAAATTATACCTCACTTGTGTGGGTAGCCTAGCGCCCGCGACAGGAAATGCCCCAAAGCGCAACGTGGACACATCAAAAATTTTGGAAGAAAACAGAGGTGTTTTTTGCGAAGTGCCTACCTGAAGATTTTGGCCTCTAGCTCAGCCGGCACCTAGGGAAACCTACCAAACCTGTGCATTTCTGAAAACTAGAGACCTAGGGAATCCAAGGAGGGGTGACTTGCGGCGCTCGGACCAGGTTCTGTTACCCAGAACCTTTGCAAACCTCAAAATTTGGCTAAAAAAACACATGTTCCTCACATTTCTGTGGCAGAAAGTTCTGGAATCTGAGAGGATCCACAAATTTTCTTCACCCAGCGTTCCCCCAAGTCTCCCGATAAAAATGATACCTCACTTGTGTGGGTAGGCCTAGCGCCCGCGACAGGAAACGCCCCAAAGCGCAACGTGGACACATCCAAAATTTTGGAAGAAAACAGAGGTGTTTTTTGCGAAGTGCCTACCTGAAGATTTTGGCCTCTAGCTCAGCCGGCACCTAGGGAAACCTACCAAACCTGTGCTTTTCTGAAAACTAGAGAACTAGGGGAATCCAAGGAGGGGTGACTTGCGGGGCTCGGACCAGGTTCTGTTACCCAGAATCCTTTGCAAACCTCAAAATTTGGCTAAAAAAACACATTTTCCTCACATTTCTGTGGCAGAAAGTTCTGGAATCTGAGAGGAGCCACAAATTTCCTTCCACCCAGCGTTCCCCCAAGTCTCCCAATAAAAATGATACCTCACTTGTGTGGGTAGCCTAGCGCCCGCGACAGGAAACGCCCCAAAGCGCAACGTGGACACATCCAAAATTTTGGAAGAAAACAGAGCTGTTTTTTGCGAAGTGCCTACCTGTAGATTTTGGCCTCTAGCTCAGCCGGCACCTAGGGAAACCTACCAAACCTGTACATTTCTGAAAACTAGAGACCTAGGGGAATCCAAGGAGGGGTGACTTGCGGCGCTCGGACCAGGTTCTGTTACCCAGAACCTTTGCAAACCTCAAAATTTGGCTAAAAAAACACATGTTCCTCACATTTCTGTGGCAGAAAGTTCTGGAATCTGAGAGGATCCACAAATTTCCTTCCACCCAGCGTTCCCCAAGTCTCCCGATAAAAATTATACCTCACTTGTGTGGGTAGGCCTAGCGCCCGCGACAGGAAACGCCCCAAAGCGCAACGTGGACACATCCAAAATTTTGGAAGAAAACAGAGGTGTTTTTTGCGAAGTGCCTACCTGTAGATTTTGGCCCTCTAGCTCAGCCGGCACCTAGGGAAACCTACCAAACCTGTGCATTTCTGAAAACTAGAGACCTAGGGGAATCCAAGGAGGGGTGACTTGCGGCGCTCGGACCAGGTTCTGTTACCCAGAACCTTTGCAAACCTCAAAATTTGGCTAAAAAAAACACATGTTCCTCACATTTCTGTGGCAGAAAGTTCTGGAATCTGAGAGGATCCACAAATTTCCTTCCACCCAGCGTTCCCCCAAGTCTCCCGATACAAATGATACCTCACTTGTGTGGGTAGGCCTAGCGCCCGCGACAGGAAACGCCCCAAAGCGCAACGTGGACACATCCAAAATTTTGGAAGAAAACAGAGGTGTTTTTTGCGAAGTGCCTACCTGAAGATTTTGGCCTCTAGCTCAGCCGGCACCTAGGGAAACCTACCAAACCTGTGCATTTCTGAAAACTAGAGACGTAGGGGAATCCAAGGAGGGGTGACTTGCGGGGCTCGGACCAGGTTCTGTTACCCAGAATCCTTTGCAAACCTCAATATTTGGCTAAAAAACACATGTTCCTCAAATTTCTGTGGCAGAAAGTTCTGGAATCTGAGAGGAGCCACAAATTTCCTTCAACCCAGCGTTCCCCCAAGTCTCCCGATAAAAATGATACCTCACTTGTGTGGGTAGGCCTAGCGCCCGCGACAGGAAACGCCCCAAAGCGCAACGTGGACACATCCAAAATTTTGGAAGAAAACAGAGGTGTTTTTTGCGAAGGGCCTACCTGTAGATTTTGGCCTCTAGCTCAGCCGGCACCTAGGGAAACCTACTAAACCTGTGCATTTCTGAAAACTAGAGACCTAGGGGAATCCAAGGAGGGGTGACTTGCGGGGCTCGGACCAGGTTCTGTTACCCAGAATCCTTTGCAAACCTCAATATTTGGCTAAAAAAACACATGTTCCTCACATTTCTGTGGCAGAAAGTTCTGGAATCTGAGAGGAGCCACAAATTTCCTTCCACCCAGCGTTCCCCCAAGTCTCCCGATACAAATGATACCTCACTTGTGTGGGTAGGCCTAGCGCCCGCGACAGGAAACTCCCCAAAGCGCAACGTGGACACATCCAAAAATTTGGACGAAAACAGAGGTGTTGTTTGCGAAGTGCCTACCTGAAGATTTTGGCCTCTAGCTCAGCCGGCACCTAGGGAAACCTACCAAACCTGTGCATTTCTGAAACCTAGAGACGTAGGGGAATCCAAGGAGGGGTGACTTGCGGGGTTGGACCAGGTTCTGTTACCCAGAATCCTTTGCAAACCTCAATATTTGGCTAAAAAAACACATGTTCCTCAAATTTCTGTGGCAGAAAGTTCTGGAATCTGAGAGGAGCCACAAATTTCCTTCAACCCAGCGTTCCCCCAAGTCTCCCGATAAAAATGATACCTCACTTGTGTGGGTAGGCCTAGCGCCCGCGACAGGAAACGTCCCAAAGCGCAACGTGGACACATCCAAAATTTTGGAAGAAAACAGAGGTGTTTTTTGCGAAGTGTCTACCTGTAGATTTTGGCCTCTAGCTCAGCCGGCACCTAGGAAAACCTACCAAACCTGTGCATTTCTGAAAACTAGAGACCTAGGGGAATCCAAGGAGGGGTGACTTGCGGCGCTCGGACCAGGTTCTGTTACCCAGAACCTTTGCAAACCTCAAAATTTGGATAAAAAAACACATGTTCCTCACATTTCTGTGGCAGAAAGTTCTGGAATCTGAGAGGATCCACAAATTTCCTTTCACCCAGCGTTCCCCCAAGTCTCCCGATAAAAATGATACCTCACTTGTGTGGGTAGGCCTAGCGCCCGCGACAGTAAACGCCCCAAAGCACAACGTGGACACATCCAAAATTTTGGAAGAAAACAGAGGTGTTTTTTGCGAAGTGCCTACCTGAAGATTTTGGCCTCTAGCTCAGCCGGCACCTAGGGAAACCTACCAAACCTGTGCATTTCTGAAAACTAGAGACATAGGGGAATCCAAGGAGGGGTGACTTGCGGGGCTCGGACCAGGTTCTGTTACCCAGAATCCTTTGCAAACCTCAATATTTGGCTAAAAAAACACATGTTCCTCAAATTTCTGTGGCAGAAAGTTCTGGAATCTGGGAGGAGCCACAAATTTCCTTCAACCCAGCGTTCCCCCAAGTCTCCCGATAAAAATGATACCTCACTTGTGTGGGTAGGCCTAGCGCCCGCGACAGGAAACGCCCCAAAGCGCAACGTGGACACATCCAAAATTTTGGAAGAAAACAGAGGTGTTTTTTGCGAAGTGCCTACCTGTAGATTTTGGCCTCTAGCTCAGCCGGCACCTAGGGAAACCTACTAAACCTGTGCATTTCTGAAAACTAGAGACCTAGGGGAATCCAAGGAGGGGTGACTTGCGGGGCTCGGACCAGGTTCTGTTACCCAGAATCCTTTGCAAACCTCAATATTTGGCTAAAAAAACACATGTTCCTCACATTTCTGTGGCAGAAAGTTCTGGAATCTGAGAGGAGCCACAAATTTCCTTCCACCCAGCGTTCCCCCAAGTCTCCCGATACAAATGATACCTCACTTGTGTGGGTAGGCCTAGCGCCCGCGACAGGAAACGCCCCAAAGCGCAACGTGGACACATCCAAAATTTTGGAAGAAAACAGAGGTGTTTTTTGCGAAGTGCCTACCTGTAGATTTTGGCCTCTAGCTCAGCCGGCACCTAGGGAAACCTACTAAACCTGTGCATTTCTGAAAACTAGAGACCTAGGGGAATCCAAGGAGGGGTGACTTGCGGCGCTCGGACCAGGTTCTGTTACCAAGAACCTTTGCAAACCTCAAAATTTGGCTAAAAAAACACATGTTCCTCACATTTCTGTGGCAGAAAGTTCTGGAATCTGAGAGGAGCCACAAATTTCCTTCCCCCCAGCATTCCCCCAAGTCTCCCGATAAAAATTATACCTCACTTGTGTGGGTAGGCCTAGCGCCCGCGACAGGAAATGCCCCAAAGCGCAACGTGGACACATCAAAAATTTTGGAAGAAAACAGAGGTGTTTTTTGCGAAGTGCCTACCTGAAGATTTTGGCCTCTAGCTCAGCCGGCACCTAGGGAAACCTACCAAACCTGTGCATTTCTGAAAACTAGAGACCTAGGGGAATCCAAGGAGGGGTGACTTGCGGCGCTCGGACCAGGTTCTGTTACCCAGAACCTTTGCAAACCTCAAAATTTGGCTAAAAAAACACATGTTCCTCACATTTCTGTGGCAGAAAGTTCTGGAATCTGAGAGGATCCACAAATTTTCTTCCACCCAGCGTTCCCCCAAGTCTCCCGATAAAAATGATACCTCACTTGTGTGGGTAGGCCTAGCGCCCGCGACAGGAAACGCCCCAAAGCGCAACGTGGACACATCCAAAATTTTGGAAGAAAACAGAGGTGTTTTTTGCGAAGTGCCTACCTGAAGATTTTGGCCTCTAGCTCAGCCGGCACCTAGGGAAACCTACCAAACCTGTGCTTTTCTGAAAACTAGAGAACTAGGGGAATCCAAGGAGGGGTGACTTGCGGGGCTCGGACCAGGTTCTGTTACCCAGAATCCTTTGCAAACCTCAAAATTTGGCTAAAAAAACACATTTTCCTCACATTTCTGTGGCAGAAAGTTCTGGAATCTGAGAGGAGCCACAAATTTCCTTCCACCCAGCGTTCCCCCAAGTCTCCCAATAAAAATGATACCTCACTTGTGTGGGTAGGCCTAGCGCCCGCGACAGGAAACGCCCCAAAGCGCAACGTGGACACATCCAAAATTTTGGAAGAAAACAGAGCTGTTTTTTGCGAAGTGCCTACCTGTAGATTTTGGCCTCTAGCTCAGCCGGCACCTAGGGAAACCTACCAAACCTGTACATTTCTGAAAACTAGAGACCTAGGGGAATCAAGGAGGGGTGACTTGCGGCGCTCGGACCAGGTTCTGTTACCCAGAACCTTTGCAAACCTCAAAATTTGGCTAAAAAAACACATGTTCCTCACATTTCTGTGGCAGAAAGTTCTGGAATCTGAGAGGATCCACAAATTTCCTTCCACCCAGCGTTCCCCCAAGTCTCCCGATAAAAATTATACCTCACTTGTGTGGGTAGGCCTAGCGCCCGCGACAGGAAACGCCCCAAAGCGCAACGTGGACACATCCAAAATTTTGGAAGAAAACAGAGGTGTTTTTTGCGAAGTGCCTACCTGTAGATTTTGGCCTCTAGCTCAGCCGGCACCTAGGGAAACCTACCA